>NC_136517.1:85887494-86112494 GCF_053919585.1 Euprymna scolopes | reverse complement strand
GAGCATGTTTATATAACAATAAACAAGTATTATCAGCTCTTTTTATTGAGCACTATCTAACAACCTCGTTGAATTCATTAGTCCATTACTTTTGAATATAAAAAAACCCGAGTATGTATATATATATATATATATATATATATATATATATATATATATATATATATAGCAAAAATGGTAATTAGTAAAAACCTGAAGAGAGTGCTCGATACTATTGTAGAGCAAATATATAACTTCATCAGACTTTACAGAAGTAAAGTTTACTTCTGTAAATTCTGATGAAGTTATCGGATCGTTGATACGATTCGGTAATCAAAATATGTGTAACTAAGCAGATAAAACTGTAATAAATATGTATGTGTTTGTGTGTGTATATGTTATATAATATATATATATATATATATATATAGATATATGTTATATATATATATATATATATATATATATATATATATATATATATATATATATATATATTTGTGTGTATTGTTTTAAACTTATAATATTGTTATAAGCAACTGAACTCATCAACGTGTTTCGCCAGAGAATTGGCTTCATCACAATGATAACATCTAATAAAACGAAATCACAAAAAATATATATTTGTATGTGTATAATCTGGCCACCATTTTTTTTTTTCTTTGCAACATGACAATTTCATTTTGTGATAAATACATTTCTTCGTTGTACACACAGCTGATACGATGAGGAAAAAAGGTCACATTGTGGATACGGAATCGCAGCTCGGTACTTCATTCTCACCGAAACAGCCTGTCATCGGAACATCAGGAACTAGTCGTTAGGCTGTATAGTGTTTAATTTTGGTTGGTACCGTGATTTTTTTCAAGGACAGGGGCAGATAATTCATATTTTTATTTGTATATGTTTTATTATGGGCAATTGAATTTAAAACTGTGGCTTAACTTTCAAACACGTCGTTAGAGGGCGCTTGCATCGCTCAATTGAAGTACGGAAGCACAAAATGGAAACAGGACATCCGCTTTTCTCCAAAACTTATATATTTGGGCAAAATGTTAAAAATGTTAAGATATTTTGTGTTAATATATGCATATTTTGAAATATATTTATCGTGAAAGTACACCAAGGGACCATTCGATTACAGTCAATGTGCACTGGTTGGCTAACCTGCAAAGGGTGTTTATTCCGAAAGCTGTTCTTAACATGGGGAGGTTGGGGGGTTATTACGGAAGGCATTTTCTTATTTTCAAATTCCCCGTAATCAACTTCTTAAAGGTAAGTCTTCGGGTGGTCTCCCATGCATTTTCACCATATTTATTCCCAGAAACATTAAAAAAAAAAAAAATAAATAAATAAAACAATGAATGCGTCGCGAAATATTGTTTTGAATTCGTAAACTTGTTTTTATCAATATTTATTTATTTATTTATTTATTTATTTATTTATTTATTTATGTGGCAAACTGTTTAGATATTTTATAAAATATTTATTTACAAACACATGAAAAAAAAAAAAACAATGAACGTATCACATTTTTTTTTTTTACATTATTTACTGTATTTATTTGCTTCCCCACCAAAGCAAATTAGGCACAAGGCCGTTTTTAATGTGGGATAAAAACCATCTCCCCTAAAAGTAGGCAAAAAGGGGGCACTCTGGTTACCAAAAATAATAATTGTCCCAGTATAGAGGGTTTCCCCTCCATTGACTGGGACAAATTACCTTAAGTACAGCATCTACAGAACATATAATACACTTTGATCCCGGCCCGATAGTAACAAAATGAGAAAAAAAAGTTGGGGTTTGTTTTACTATACACATAGATACGAAAAAGTTGTCAACAAACAAATACATAACAAATAAATGTTACCATAGGCAAGATAAGTTACTTTTCTACCTAACTGGGTAATCTTTTAGTATTTTTATTTAATATAACATGTTTATTCAGCTCGAAAAACATACAGTGTTTACCAATGTATTGGAAAATTTAAAATGACGCCCGACTCTCAGTTGAACACGGTAAGTTTTGGAAAATGAGTTAAAAATGAGAACCTATACAAAACACTGTTAGAAACTCGCTCAATATATGTTATCGTGACATAAGCTGACATATATTAAGCGAGTTTCTAACAGTATTTTGTATAGTTTTTTTATTTTTAATTCATTTTCCTCAGCTTAGCGTGTTCAACAGAGAGTCCGGTGCCATTTGTAATTTTCAAATACATCGGTAAACACCATGTTTTTTCGAGCTGAATAAACATGATACATTAAATAAAGACCTAAAAATTGTTATTTGACAACTTTTTAGTAATACAAACCCAACAGTTGTACGAATAATCTTAGAATTCAAAACAATATTTCACGAAGCATTTTTTTTTTTTTAACTTTTTTTTAAGCTGGAACACAATGCGATACATTTATTGTTTTTTTTTTATATTTCTGTAAATAAATATATAATTTTTAAACATCTAAACATTTTACCAAAATATATAACATATTAACTTAAATAAACGTAGGTATTAAAAAAAAAAAAATGCGACAAAAAATAATAAAATACAACCAGGATTGATTTGGTTGAAAAATGGTTGAGTTCACCGATTTCGATGACAATAAAAAAAATGGAAGTCTGATGCATTTGTTGATCAGCATTCAATCCCGGGCAACGTCGAATCTCTCTGCGCGTTGAAAATAAAATCAAAGTTTATTATGGACTAGTTTGGGTGCCCAGCGTTGCCCGGGTGTTTGGAGGTATGTGTTGAGCAAAAAAAAAAAAAAAATGTGGTAGTAGGCTGGCAAGCTCGAACCCGTACCGCGAAGGAGGAAAAGAACATGAAAAAAAAAGAAAGAAAAAAATAGCATGTTTACTGTTGCGCCCATCGCCAAACCGGAATTGACGAATGTTTAAATTAAGGCTAGTCAACCGAAAAGAAAGGGATGACTTTCGAAAATATCGGCGTAAAAGCGCCCCCCCCCCGTAGAAAAGTGCCCAGTTGACGGTGAAGGAATTAATGTTTTTGGACAATTTTTCGATATTTATGGTCCGAAAGGTCGAGCTTCAATATGATATCGATCTCATGAAAATCTGTTACCTCTGTCGAAAGTTTAAGGCATACATACATACATGGTGATTGCAACGTCTTGTCAGACGAGTGCCACTCTCTCAGACACTTAAAGTCCATGAGCCCAAAAATGACTTCCATCCCCACAGGAGCATTTTAATAGACAAATGCCTGAGGGAGTATCTATACACAGATGATGTTACAGAGTCTTAGCTTTGTATGACAGCTAAGTCTCTCTCTTGGTTCAAAATGTTGAGATCCAGCAACAAGCAAGAGCAAGATAGCCAGCAACAAGTTAAACTGCAGACCAGCTTAATGCGGGTACTGGTCTCCCGCTTTATGGTTTTTTAATCTGAGATTTGCTTCTCTTAGAAAGGTTGCCTTTACCACGGCTTACGGGAGCCCACTCCACCCCAACACACAAACACACACACGGTGCTAGTTGGCCGTTGACCCCGAAAAAGGGTTCATTCGCCCTTTGGAAGGTTTTGTTTTTAATCCTTCAGGGAGACTAGCCACCCTCCTCACCAAACAAGTTTGTTGGGGGAACCAGTTTAGTCGCCGGTGACCCGACCATGAGGCAGGTAGTACTTGGTTACATGGTACCAGTAGCATATGACATGACCTGACATAAACTTGACATACATACATACATACATTTAAACAGACAGGTGAGATTTATATTATAAATTATTAGCTATTATATCATTATATATATATATTTTTTTAAGTGATTAAACGTAAGAATCTCGGATTAAGTGTCAGTTCTTTCTTTCCACTTTTCATCTCCACGAGGGCAGAGTTAGACACAAGGTCGGTTTTTAATGTGGGGGAAAGCCAGCCCCTCAAAAAGGGACACTCTGGATAATAACAAAAATGAAAAATTTATCAGTCATGAAGGATTCCGCACTTCTACAGAATTGGGACGAGATTTTCTAGTCGATAAAGGAGTTTTCAGATTAACAAAAAAATGATTTTAACTGATTTTTTGTTGTTGTCAATTCTAATAAGTTACAATGGTAGCCTCCAAATTATGCAGTCGGAATTACCTGTTAATAAACAAAACAACTTTAACCGTGTTAGCAGATGCAAAATTGCCGCCATCTTGTTTAAATCAAAATGGAAAATTCCTTCCTTTTGAACTCTCCCGTGTCTTACGATCGTTTTCATCGAATTCTATTTTTTTATTTTCTTTAATAAATAATTTTCTACCGTATCGATTTTCGTAATTCTTGGATATAATCATCTTAAAAATACGAGGAATGCGTAGATACCATTGTTTTCATGTGAAAATCAGTTTTATGATTTTCCGAAATTTCATCCCAATAGTGTAGAAGCGCCAGGTTTTCTCCTCCACTAACCGAGGCCAAAAAAGAGTGAGGAAAAAAGTTAAGTGCAGCACCAGAACAGATGGTATTTATTTGCTCCCCCACCGAGCAAATTAGGCACAAGGCCGATTTTTAATGTGTGGAGTGAAGGGGAAATGGGGACCAACTCTCCGGGGAGTAGGGGAGCTAGATAGTGACAATTGGTATGAAGGGTTGCCCCTACATTGACATTATATGTGGGGTTGCCCCCACATATGGTCTTTGCTTGCAGTATCCGCCGGAACAGATACTACACTTTGATCCTAGCCCGAAGGCCAAGAACCCTTCAGTTTTGATCACATTATGCCCTTAATATTTCGACATTCCTCAAAGTTTATATTTTATCCTCCCTCCCCCTCTCCGTGCCCAGCTTCGTCCTATCTCTAATACATACAAACGGATGTTTCGCATTTTAATTACACTGTTTACCGATGTATTGGAAAATTAAAAATGGCGCCCAACTCTCTGTTGGACACGGTAAGTTTTTGAAAATGAGTTAAAAATAAAAACCTATACAAAATACTGTTAGAAACTCGCTAAATATATGTTACCGTGACATAGGCTGACATATAATGAGCGAATTTCTAACAGTATTTTGTATAGTTTTTACATTTTAACCCATTTTCCCCAGCTTAACATGTTCATTGTAATTATTTCTATTGTCATCGAATTTTAATCAAAGCGATTGATTTCCTGCTTTAGTTGGGGACCCATCGCAGTGCATCTGGAGGAAGCTTTACACGCCTCTTTGTAGTGATTTAGTCCACAACACATTTTAGTCTACATTGCACTGTAGAGAACCTACTGTTGACTTTATAAAATTATTTTTACATACAATGGCTTGAATATATGTTTAAAATGTAAAAGTCAAGTATCATAGTTCAATTGTGCTCTAATCAGAAACATTCATTTCGAACGCGCCCCTGTTATGTCAGAGGGTCTACTGTTGATTTTATATTCTTGACTTTAATGGTTTTGCGGAGATAATGGTTTGAATTTAAGTTTCAAATGAATAAGTATCGATGTTGAATTTTTCTTTAAACAGAAACATTCATTTTGAATGCGCCTCTGTCATATAAAAGAACGTCTCTTGATTTTATATGACAAGTTTTTTTTTAGCTTTAAGACAATAATTTCTCAATGGCACTTGTGACGTTAGGCTGTATAATGAGTTAACTTTGATCAAAATAGCCTGTTCCTTCTTTCATCGAATTATTTCGATCATCGAAGACATTCTGATACAAAACCTCTCTAAGAATACTGCCAGGTACGTCAAGTACCTTCGTGTGAAATTTCATACAAATCGGCCCAGCCATTTTCGAGTCCATAGGAAACGAATTCACACACAGACACACATACGAAGTTCCTTTTATATAATAATCGATGAATACAAGTAGAGATATCTACCTTTTTTAACTATTGCATTGCTATATTTCTTTTTTTTTTTTATTATTTTTTTAAATTACATTTTCACCCCAAACAAGGCATATTGCCACTTTGATGTAGGGGGCTACTATCAGGGGCAGCAATTACTGGGGAACTATCTTGGGATTTGGGCAGCAAGATGTCGGTTCACATTGCACTTGAACTTCTGCATGTCAGTACAGTTAGGGAAGCAGGGACCTGGAATGGAATTCCAGAGTCTAGCGGTTCTGGGGAAGAAACTACTGGAGTAGAAAGATCTTTTACATCTAGGGATATTTACTGTGTGGGGGTAGGATTTAGCTGCCTGTCGGGTTTGTCGAGGGTGCCTACAAGTGTCTGCAGTTCGTCAGAGCATTCACCATTAAAATACTTGTAGAACAAGCAGAGGGAAGCAACGGATATTTCACGCTTCAAATACTTTTATTATAATCGAAATCGATGAAATCTCCAATTTTTCAATCAAATTTGCTGATTGCATGCTCTAGTCGGAGACTCATCGCGGTGCACCTGAAGGAAGATTCACATGCCTCCCCACTGTGATTCAGTCTACAATATGTTGTAGACTACAGTTCACTATAAAGAATTTTATTTTATTTTATTTATTATGTTAATTTTATGATGTTAGTAGCAGTTCAGCCCAGCTTTGCTCGGGCGCTATGTACGAGAGGCGTGAAATAAGTAATGCCCGGACCCACTTCAAGTTGTCTGATCTAGCCGAAATTTTACATGTGCAATGATTTATATCTCAAAGTTCATAACTTTCTCTACTTTATGTAAGATTTCAAATGTTTAGACCAAACTTAGATATATTAGCAGTCCAGCCCGGCTTTACCCGTGGACTATGTATTGTTCATAACTTTGTCTACTTTATGTAAGATTTCAAATGTTTAGACCAAAATTAGATATATTAGCAGTTCAGTCCGGCTTTGCTCGGGGCCGATGTATTGTTAATAACTTTCTCTACTTTATGTAAGATTTCAAATGTTTAGACCAAAATTAGATATATTAGCAGTTCAGTCCGGCTTAGCTGGAGGCCTATGTACTGTTCATAACTTTCTCTACTTCATGGAGGATTTCAAATATTTACACCAAAATCAGATATATTAGCAGTTCAGCCCGGCTTTGCTCGGGGTCTATGTATTGTTCAGAACTTTGTCTACTTTATGTAAGATTTCAAATGTTTAGACCAAATTTAGATCTATTAGAAGTTCAGTCCGGCTTTGCTCGGGGACTATGTATTGTTCATAACTTTCTCTACTTTATGAAAGATTTAAAATGTTTCGACCCGAATTAGATATATTAGCAGTTCAGTCCGGCTTTGGTCGGTGCCTATGTATTGTTCATAACTTTCTCTACTTTATGTGAGATTTCAAATGTTTAGACCAAAATTAGATATATTAGCAGTTCAGTCCGGCTTTGCTTGGTGCCTATGTATTGTTCATAACTTTGTCTACTTTATGTAAGATTTCAAATGTTTAGACCAAATTTAGATCTATTAGAAGTTCAGTCCGGCTTTGCTCGGGGACTATGTATTGTTCATAACTTTCTCTACTTTATGAAAGATTTAAAATGTTTCGACCAAAATTAGATATATTAGCAGTTCAGTCCGGCTTTGCTTGGTGCCTATGTATTGTTCATAACTTTGTCTACTTCATGTACGATTGTTAATGTTTAGACCAGAATTAGATATATTAGCAGTTCAGTCCGGCTTTGCTCGGGGACTATGTATTGTTCATAACTTTGTCTACTTTATGTAAGATTTCAAATGTTTAGACCAGAATTAGATATATTAGCAGTTCAGTCCGGCTTTGCTCGGGGTCCATGTATTGTTCATAACTTTGTCTACTTTATGTAAGATTTCAAATGTTTAGACCAGAATTAGATATATTAGCAGTTCAGTCCGGCTTTGCTCGGGGTCTATGTACTGTTCATAACTTTGTCTTCTTTATGTAAGATTTCAAATGTTTAGACCAGAATTAGATATATTAGCAGTTCAGTCCGGCTTTGCTCGGGGTCTATGTATTGTTCATAACTTTGTCTACTTTATGTAAGATTTCAAATGTTTAGACCAAAAGTAGATATATTAGCAGTTCAGTCCTGCTTTGCTCGGGGTCTATGTATTGTTCATAACTTTGTCTACTTTATGTAAGATTTCAAATGTTTAGACCAGAATTAGATATATTAGCAGTTCAGTCCGGCTTTGCTCGGGGTCTATGTACTGTTCATAACTTTGTCTTCTTTATGTAAGATTAAAAATGTTTAGACCAGAATTAGATATATTAGCAGTTCAGTCCGGCTTTGCTCGGGGTCTATGTATTGTTCATAACTTTGTCTACTTTATGTAAGATTTCAAATGTTTAGACCAAAATTAGATATATTAGCAGTTCAGTCCGGCTTTGCTCGGGGTCTATGTATTTTTTATAACTTTGTCTACTTTATGTAAGATTTCAAATTTTTAGACCAGAATTAGATATATTAGCAGTTCAGTCCGGCTTTGCTCGGGGTCTATGTACTGTTAATAACTTTGTCTACTTTATGTAAGATTTAAAATGTTTAGACAAAAATTAGATATATTAGCAGTTCAGTCCGGCTTTGCTCGGGGTCTATGTATTGTTCATAACTTTGTCTACTTTATGTAAGATTTCAAATGTTTAGACCAGAATTAGATATATTAGCAGTTCAGTCCGGCTTTGCTCCGGGTCTATGTACTGTTCATAACTTTGTCTACTTTATGTAAGATTTTAAATGTTTAGACCAAAATTAGATATATTAGCAAGTCAGTCCGGCTTTGCACGGGGTCTATGTATTGTTTATAACTTTGTCTACTTTATGTAAGATTTCAAATGTTTAGACCAGAATTAGATATATTAGCAGTTCAGTCCGGCTTTGCTCCGGGTCTATGTACTGTTCATAACTTTGTCTACTTTATGTAAGATTTCAAATGTTTAGACCAAAATTAGATATATTAGCAGTTCAGTCCGGCTTTGCTCGGAGCCTATGTATTGTTCATAACTTTTTCTGCTTTATGTAAGATTTCAAATGTTTAGACCAGAATTAGATATATTAGCAGTTCAGTCCGGCTTTGCTCCGGGTCTATGTACTGTTCATAACTTTGTCTACTTTATGTAAGATTTCAAATGTTTAGACCAGAATTAGATATATTAGCAGTTCAGTCCGGCTTTGCTCAGGGTCTATGTATTGTTCATAACTTTCTCTACTTTATGTAAGATTTCAAATGTACAGACCAAAATTTGATGTATTAGCAGTTTAGTCCGGCTTTGCTCGGTGCTTATGTATTGTTCATAACTTTGTCTACTTTATGTAAGATTTTAAATGTTTAGACCAAAATTAGATATATTAGCAGTTCATTCCGGCTTTGCTGGGGTCTATGTATTGTTCATAACTTTGTCTACTTTATGTAAGATTTCAAATGTACAGACCAAAATTTGATGTATTAGCAGTTTAGTCCGGCTTTGCTCGGTGCTTATGTATTGTTCAAAACTTTGTCTACTTTATGTAAGATTTTAAATGTTTCGACCAAAATTAGATATATTAGCAGTTCAGTCCGGCTTTGCTCGGTGCCTATGTATTGTTCATAACTTTCTCTACTTTATGTAAGATTTTAAATGTTTAGACTAAAATTAGATATATTAGCAGTTCAGTCCGGCTTTGCTCGGGGTCTATGTATTGTCCATAACTTTGTCTACTTTATGTAAGATTTCAAATGTTTAGACCAGAATTAGATATATTAGCAGTTCGGTCCGGCTTTGCTCGGGGTCTATGTATTGTTCATAACTTTGTCTACTTTATGTAAGATTTTTAATGTTTAGACCAAAATTAGATATATTAGCAGTTCAGTCCGGCTTTGCTGGGGTCTATGTATTGTTCATAACTTTTTCTACTTTATGTAAGATTTCAAATGTACAGACCAAAATTTGATATATTAGCAGTTCAGTCCGGCTTTGCTCGGGGTCTATGTATTGTCCATAACTTTGTCTACTTTATGTAAGATTTATAATGTTTAGACCAAAATTAGATATATTAGCTGTTCAGTCCGGCTTTGATCGGGGTCAATGTATTGTTCATAACTTTGTCTACTTTATGTAAGATTTTAAATTTTTAGACCAAAATTAGATATATTAGCAATTCAGTCCGGCTTTGCTCGGTGCCTCTGTATTGTTCATAACTATCTCTACTTTATGTAAGATTATAAATGTTTAGACAAAAATTAGATATATTAGCAGTTCAGTCCGGCTTTGGTCGGTGCCTATGTATTGTTCATAACTTTCTCTACTTTATGTAAGATTTCAAATGTTTAGACCAAAATTAGATATATTAGCAGTCCAGTTCGGCTTTGGTCGGTGCCTATGTATTGTTCATAACTATCTCTACTTTATGTAAGATTATAAATGTTTAGACAAAAATTAGATATATTAGCAGTTCAGTCCGGCTTTGGTCGGTGCCTATGTATTGTTCATAACTTTCTCTACTTTATGTAAGATTTCAAAAGTTTAGACCAAAATTAGATATATTAGCAGTCCAGTTCGGCTTTGGTCGGTGCCTATGTATTGTTCATAACTATCTCTACTTTATGTAAGATTATAAATGTTTAGACCAAAATTAGATATATTAGCAGTCCAGTCCGGCTTTGCTCGGTGCCTCTGTATTGTTCATAACTATCTCTACTTTATGTAAGATTATAAATGTTTAGACCAAAATTAGATATATTAGCAGTTCAGTCCGGCTTTGGTCGGTGCCTATGTATTGTTCATAACTATCTCTACTTTATGTAAGATTATAAATGTTTAGACCAAAATTAGATATATTAGCAGTCCAGTCCGGCTTTGCTCGGTGCCTCTGTATTGTTCATAACTATCTCTACTTTATGTAAGATTATAAATGTTTAGACCAAAATTTGATATATTAGCAGTTCAGTCCGGCTTTGCTCGGGGTCTATGTATTGTCCATAACTTTGTCTACTTTATGTAAGATTTATAATGTTTAGACCAAAATTAGATATATTAGCTGTTCAGTCCGGCTTTGATCGGGGTCAATGTATTGTTCATAACTTTGTCTACTTTATGTAAGATTTTAAATTTTTAGACCAAAATTAGATATATTAGCAATTCAGTCCGGCTTTGCTCGGTGCCTCTGTATTGTTCATAACTATCTCTACTTTATGTAAGATTATAAATGTTTAGACAAAAATTAGATATATTAGCAGTTCAGTCCGGCTTTGGTCGGTGCCTATGTATTGTTCATAACTTTCTCTACTTTATGTAAGATTTCAAATGTTTAGACCAAAATTAGATATATTAGCAGTCCAGTTCGGCTTTGGTCGGTGCCTATGTATTGTTCATAACTATCTCTACTTTATGTAAGATTATAAATGTTTAGACAAAAATTAGATATATTAGCAGTTCAGTCCGGCTTTGGTCGGTGCCTATGTATTGTTCATAACTTTCTCTACTTTATGTAAGATTTCAAAAGTTTAGACCAAAATTAGATATATTAGCAGTCCAGTTCGGCTTTGGTCGGTGCCTATGTATTGTTCATAACTATCTCTACTTTATGTAAGATTATAAATGTTTAGACCAAAATTAGATATATTAGCAGTCCAGTCCGGCTTTGCTCGGTGCCTCTGTATTGTTCATAACTATCTCTACTTTATGTAAGATTATAAATGTTTAGACAAAAATTAGATATATTAGCAGTTCAGTCCGGCTTTGGTCGGTGCCTATGTATTGTTCATAACTTTCTCTACTTTATGTAAGATTTCAAATGTTTAGACCAAAATTAGATATATTAGCAGTCCAGTTCGGCTTTGGTCGGTGCCTCTGTATTGTTCATAACTATCTCTACTTTATGTAAGATTATAAATGTTTAGACAAAAATTAGATATATTAGCAGTTCAGTCCGGCTTTGGTCGGTGCCTATGTATTGTTCATAACTTTCTCTACTTTATGTAAGATTTCAAAAGTTTAGACCAAAATTAGATATATTAGCAGTCCAGTTCGGCTTTGGTCGGTGCCTATGTATTGTTCATAACTTTGTCTACTTTATGTAAGATTTCAAATGTTTAGACTAAAATTAGATATATTAGCAGTTCAGTCCGGCTTTGCTCGGGGCCTATGTATTGTTCATAACTTTGTCTACTTTATGTAAGATTAAAATGTTTAGACCAAAATCAGATATATTAGCAGTTCAGTCCGGCTTTGCTCGGTGCCTATGTGTTGTTCATAACTTTGTCTACTTTATGTAAGATTTTCAATGGTTAGACCAAAATTAGATATATTAGCAGTTCAGTCCGGCTTTGCTCGGGGCCTATGTATTGTGCATAACTTTGTCTACTTTATGTAAGATTAAAATGTTTAGACCAAAATCAGATATATTAGCAGTTCATTCCGGCTTTGCTCGGTGCCTCTGTGTTGTTCATAACTTTCTCTACTTTATGTAAGATTCCAAATGTGTAGACTAAAATTAGATCTATTAGCCGTTCAGTCCGGCTTTGCTCGGGGTCTATGTATTGTTCATAACTTTCTTTACTTCTTGTAAGATTTCAAATGTTTAGACATCAATCAGATATATTAGCAGTTCAGTCCGGCTTTGATCGGGGTCTATGTACTGTTCATAACTTGTCTACTTTATGTAAGATTTTAAATGTTTAGACAAAAATTAGATATATAAGCAGTTCATTCCGCCTTTACTCGGGCCGTATGTACTGTTCATAACTTTCTCTAATTTATGTAACATTTCACATGTTTGGACCAAAATAAGATATATGAGCAGTTCAGTCCGGCTTTGCTCGGGGCCTATTTATTGTGCATAACTTTCTCTACTTTATGTAAAATTCCAAATGTTTAGACCAAAATTAGATATATTAGCAGTTCATTCCGGCTTTGCTCGGTGCCTATGTATTGTGCATAACTTTGTCTACTTTATGTAAGATTAAAATGTTTAGACCAAAATCAGATATATTAGCAGTTCAGTCCGGCTTTGCTCGGTGCCTATGTGTTGTTCATAACTTTGTCTACTTTATGTAAGATTTTCAATGGTTAGACCAAAATTAGATATATTAGCAGTTCAGTCCGGCTTTGCTCGGTGCCTATGTATTGTGCATAACTTTGTCTACTTTATGTAAGATTAAAATGTTTAGACCAAAATCAGATATATTAGCAGTTCATTCCGGCTTTGCTCGGTGCCTCTGTGTTGTTCATAACTTTCTCTACTTTATGTAAGATTCCAAATGTGTAGACTAAAATTAGATCTATTAGCCGTTCAGTCCGGCTTTGCTCGGGGTCTATGTATTGTTCATAACTTTCTTTACTTCTTGTAAGATTTCAAATGTTTAGACATCAATCAGATATATTAGCAGTTCAGTCCGGCTTTGATCGGGGTCTATGTACTGTTCATAACTTGTCTACTTTATGTAAGATTTTAAATGTTTAGACAAAAATTAGATATATAAGCAGTTCATTCCGCCTTTACTCGGGCCCTATGTACTGTTCATAACTTTCTCTAATTTATGTAACATTTCACATGTTTGGACCAAAATAAGATATATGAGCAGTTCAGTCCGGCTTTGCTCGGGGCCTATTTATTGTGCATAACTTTCTCTACTTTATGTAAAATTCCAAATGTTTAGACCAAAATTAGATATATTAGCAGTTCATTCCGGCTTTGCTCGGTGCCTATGTGTTGTTCATAACTTTGTCTACTTTATGTAAGATTAAAATGTTTAGACCAAAATCAGATATATTAGCAGTTCAGTCCGGCTTTGCTCGGTGCCTATGTGTTGTTCATAACTTTGTCTACTTTATGTAAGATTTTCAATGGTTAGACCAAAATTAGATATATTAGCAGTTCAGTCCGGTTTTGCTCGGAGCCTATGTGTTGTTCATAACTTTGTCTACTTTATGTAAAATTCCAAATGTTTAGACCAAAATTAGATATATTAGCAGTTCATTCCGGCTTTGCTCGGTGCCTCTGTGTTGTTCATAACTTTCTCTACTTTATGTAAGATTCCAAATGTGTAGACTAAAATTAGATATATTAGCAGTTCAGTCCGGTTTTGCTCGGAGCCTCTGTATTGTTCATAACTTTGTCTACTTTATGTAAGATTAAAATGTTTAGACCAAAATCAGATATATTAGCAGTTCATTCCGGCTTTGCTCGGTGCCTCTGTGTTGTTCATAACTTTCTCTACTTTATGTAAGATTCCAAATGTGTAGACTAAAATTAGATATATTAGCAGTTCAGTCCGGTTTTGCTCGGAGCCTCTGTATTGTTCATAACTTTGTCTACTGTATGTAAGATTTCAAATGTTAAGACCAAAATTAGATATGTTAGCAGTTCATTCCGGCTTTGGTCGGTGCCTATGTATTGTTCATAACTTTGTCTACTGTATGTAAGATGTCAAATGTTAAGACCAAAATTAGATATATTAGCAGTTCAGTCCGGCTTTGCTCGGTGCCTATGTATTGTGCATAACTTTGTCTACTTTATGTAAGATTAAAATGTTTAGAATAAAATTAGATATATTAGCAGTTCAGTCCGGTTTTGCTCGGAGCCTCTGTATTGTTCATAACTTTGTCTACTGTATGTAAGATTTCAAATGTTAAGACCAAAATTAGATATATTAGCAGTTCATTCCGGCTTTGCTCGGTGCCTATGTATTGTTCATAACTTTGTCTACTGTATGTAAGATGTCAAATGTTAAGACCAAAATTAGATATATTAGCAGTTCAGTCCGGCTTTGCTCGGTGCCTATGTATTGTGCAAAACTTTGTCTACTTTATGTAAGATTAAAATGTTTAGACCAAAATCAGATATATTAGCAGTTCAGTCCGGCTTTGCTCGGTGCCTATGTGTTGTTCATAACTTTGTCTACTTTATGTAAGATTTTCAATGGTTAGACCAAAATTAGATATATTAGCAGTTCAGTCCGGCTTTGCTCGGTGCCTATGTATTGTGCATAACTTTGTCTACTTTATGTAAGATTAAAATGTTTAGACCAAAATCAGATATATTAGCAGTTCATTCCGGCTTTGCTCGGTGCCTCTGTGTTGTTCATAACTTTGTCTACTGTATGTAAGATTTCAAATGTTAAGACCAAAATTAGATATGTTAGCAGTTCATTCCGGCTTTGCTCGGTGCCTATGTATTGTTCATAACTTTCTCTACTTTATGTAAGATTTCAAATGTTAAGACCAAAATTAGATATATTAGCTGTTCAGTCCGGCTTTGCTCGGGGGTCAATGTACTGTTCATAACTTTGTCTACTTTATGTAAGATTTCAAATGTACAGACCAAAATTAGATATATTAGCAGTTCAGTCCGGCTTTGCTCGGGTTCTATGTATTGTTCATAACTTTTTCTGCTTTATGTAAGATTTAAAATGTTTAGACCAAAATTAGATATATTTACAGTTCGGTCCGGCTTTGCTCGGGGTCAATGTACTGTTCATAACTTTGTCTACTTTATGTAAGATCTCAAATGTACAGACCAAAATTAGATATATTAGCAGTTCAGTCCGGCTTTGCTCGGTGCCTATGTATTGTTCATAACTTTGTCTACTTTATGTAAGATTTTTTATGTTTAGACCAAAATAAGATATATTAGCAGTTCGGTCCGGCTGTGCTCGGGGTCTGTGTATTGTTCATAACTTTGTCTACTTTATGTAAGATTTAAAATGTTTAGACCAAAATTAGATATATTAGCAGTTCGGTCCGGCTTTGCTCGGGGTCTATGTATTGTTCATAACTTTGTCTACTTTATGTAAGATTTTTAATGTTTAGACCAAAATTAGATATATTAGCAGTTCAGTCCGCCTTTGCTCGGGGTCTATGTATTGTTCACAACTTTGTCTACTTTATGTAAGATTTAAAATGTTTAGACCAAAATTAGATATATTAGCAGTTCATTCCGGCTTTGCTCGGGGTCTATGTATTGTTCATAACTTTGTCTACTTTATGTAAGATTTTTTATGTTTAGACCAAAATAAGATATATTAGCATTTCAGTCCGGCTTTGCTCGGGGTCTATGTATTGTTCACAACTTTGTCTACTTTATGTAAGATTTTTAATGTTTAGACCAAAATAAGATATATTAGCATTTCAGTCCGGCTTTGCTCGGGGTCTATGTATTGTTCACAACTTTGTCTACTTTATGTAAGATTTTTAATGTTTAGACCAAAATAAGATATATTAGCATTTCAGTCCGGCTTTGCTCGGGGTCTATGTATTGTTCACAACTTTGTCTACTTTATGTAAGATTTTTAATGTTTAGACCAAAATTAGATATATTAGCAGTTCATTCCGGCTTTGCTCGGGGTCTATGTATTGTTCATAACTTTGTCTACTTTATGTAAGATTTTTTATGTTTAGACCAAAATAAGATATATTAGCATTTCAGTCCGGCTTTGCTCGGGGTCTATGTATTGTTCACAACTTTGTCTACTTTATGTAAGATTTTTAATGTTTAGACCAAAATAAGATATATTAGCATTTCAGTCCGGCTTTGCTCGGGGTCTATGTATTGTTCACAACTTTGTCTACTTTATGTAAGATTTTTAATGTTTAGACCAAAATAAGATATATTAGCATTTCAGTCCGGCTTTGCTCGGGGTCTATGTATTGTTCACAACTTTGTCTACTTTATGTAAGATTTTGAATGTTTAGACCAAAATAAGATATATTAGCATTTCAGTCCGGCTTTGCTCGGGGTCTATGTATTGTTCACAACTTTGTCTACTTTATGTAAGATTTTTAATGTTTAGACCAAAATTAGATATATTAGCAGTTCATTCCGGCTTTGCTCGGGGTCTATGTATTGTTCATAACTTTGTCTACTTTATGTAAGATTTAAAATGTTTAGACCAAAATTAGATATATTAGCAGTTCATTCCGGCTTTGCTCGGGGTCTATGTATTGTTCATAACTTTGTCTACTTTATGTAAGATTTAAAATGTTTAGACCAAAATTAGATATATTAGCAGTTCATTCCGGCTTTGCTCAGGGTCTATGTATTGTTCATAACTTTGTCTACTTTATGTAAGATTTAAAATGTTTAGACCAAAATTAGATATATTAGCAGTTCATTCCGGCTTTGCTCGGGGTCTATGTATTGTTCATAACTTTGTCTACTTTATGTAAGATTTAAAATGTTTAGACCAAAATTAGATATATTAGCAGTTCATTCCGGCTTTGCTCGGGGTCTATGTATTGTTCATAACTTTGTCTACTTTATGTAAGATTTTGAATGTTTAGACCAAAATAAGATATATTAGCATTTCAGTCCGGCTTTGCTCGGGGTCTATGTATTGTTCACAACTTTGTCTACTTTATGTAAGATTTTTAATGTTTAGACCAAAATTAGATATATTAGCAGTTCATTCCGGCTTTGCTCGGGGTCTATGTATTGTTCATAACTTTGTCTACTTTATGTAAGATTTAAAATGTTTAGACCAAAATTAGATATATTAGCAGTTCAGTCCGGCTTTGCTCGGGGTCTATGTATTGTTCACAACTTTGTCTACTTTATGTAAGATTTTTAATGTTAAGACCAAAATTAGATATATTAGCAGTTCATTCCGGCTTTGCTCGGGGTCTATGTATTGTTCATAACTTTGTCTACTTTATGTAAGATTTCAAATGTTTAGACCAAAATTAGATATATTAGCAGTTCGGTCCGGCTTTGCTCGGGGTCTATGTATTGTTCACAACTTTGTCTACTTTATGTAAGATTTTGAATGTTTCGACCAAAATAAGATATATTAGCAGTTCAGTCCGGCTTTGCTCGGGGTCTATGTATTGTTCATAACTTTGTCTACTTTATGTAAGATTTCAAATGTTTAGACCAAAATTAGATATATTAGCAGTTCAGTCCGGCTTTGCTCGGGGTCTATGTATTGTTTACAACTTTGTCTACTTTATGTAAGATTTTTAATGTTTAGACCAAAATTAGATATATTAGCAGTTCATTCCGGCTTTGCTCGGGGTCTATGTATTGTTCATAACTTTGTCTACTTTATGTAAGATTTAAAATGTTTAGACCAAAATTAGATATATTAGCAGTTCGGTCCGGCTTTGCTCGGGGTCTATGTATTGTTCATAACTTTGTCTACTTTATGTAAGATTTTGAATGTTTAGACCAAAATAAGATATATTAGCAGTTCAGTCCGGCTTTGCTCGGGGTCTATGTATTGTTCATAACTTTGTCTACTTTATGTAAGATTTCAAATGTTTAGACCAAAATTAGATATATTAGCAGTTCAGTCCGGCTTTGCTCGGGGTCTATGTATTGTTCATAACTTTGTCTACTTTATGTAAGATTTTGAATGTTTAGACCAAAATAAGATATATTAGCAGTTCAGTCCGGCTTTGCTCGGGGTCTATGTATTGTTCATAACTTTGTCTACTTTATGTAAGATTTTTTATGTTTAGACCAAAATAAGATATATTAGCAGTTCGGTCCGGCTTTGCTCGGGGTCTGTGTATTGTTCATAACTTTGTCTACTTTATGTAAGATTTAAAATGTTTAGACCAAAATTAGATATATTAGCAGTTCGGTCCGGCTTTGCTCGGGGTCTATGTATTGTTCATAACTTTGTCTACTTTATGTAAGATTTTTAATGTTTAGACCAAAATTAGATATATTAGCAGTTCAGTCCGGCTTTGCTCGGGGTCTATGTATTGTTCATAACTTTGTCTACTTTATGTAAGATTTTTTATGTTTAGACCAAAATAAGATATATTAGCAGTTCGGTCCGGCTTTGCTCGGGGTCTGTGTATTGTTCATAACTTTGTCTACTTTATGTAAGATTTAAAATGTTTAGACCAAAATTAGATATATTAGCAGTTCGGTCCGGCTTTGCTCGGGGTCTATGTATTGTTCATAACTTTGTCTACTTTATGTAAGATTTTTAATGTTTAGACCAAAATTAGATATATTAGCAGTTCAGTCCGGCTTTGCTCGGGGTCTATGTATTGTTCACAACTTTGTCTACTTTATGTAAGATTTTGAATGTTTAGACCAAAATAAGATATATTAGCATTTCAGTCCGGCTTTGCTCGGGGTCTATGTATTGTTCACAACTTTGTCTACTTTATGTAAGATTTTTAATGTTTAGACCAAAATTAGATATATTAGCAGTTCATTCCGGCTTTGCTCGGGGTCTATGTATTGTTCATAACTTTGTCTACTTTATGTAAGATTTAAAATGTTTAGACCAAAATTAGATATATTAGCAGTTCAGTCCGGCTTTGCTCGGGGTCTATGTATTGTTCATAACTTTGTCTACTTTATGTAAGATTTTTAATGTTTAGACCAAAATTAGATATATTAGCAGTTCAGTCCGGCTTTGCTCGGGGTCTATGTATTGTTCATAACTTTGTCTACTTTATGTAAGATTTTTTATGTTTAGACCAAAATAAGATATATTAGCAGTTCGGTCCGGCTTTGCTCGGGGTCTGTGTATTGTTCATAACTTTGTCTACTTTATGTAAGATTTTAAATGTTTAGACCAAAATTAGATATATTAGCAGTTCGGTCCGGCTTTGCTCGGGGTCTATGTATTGTTCATAACTTTGTCTACTTTATGTAAGATTTTTAATGTTTAGACCAAAATTAGATATATTAGCAGTTCAGTCCGGCTTTGCTCGGGGTCTATGTATTGTTCATAACTTTGTCTACTTTATGTAAGATTTTGAATGTTTAGACCAAAATAAGATATATTAGCAGTTCAGTCCGGCTTTGCTCGGAGTCTATGTATTGTTCACAACTTTGTCTACTTTATGTAAGATTTTTAATGTTTAGACCAAAATTAGATATATTAGCAGTTCATTCCGGCTTTGCTCGGGGTCTATGTATTGTTCATAACTTTGTCTACTTTATGTAAGATTTCAAATGTTTAGACCAAAATTAGATATATTAGCAGTTCGGTCCGGCTTTGCTCGGGGTCTATGTATTGTTCACAACTTTGTCTACTTTATGTAAGATTTTGAATGTTTAGACCAAAATAAGATATATTAGCAGTTCAGTCCGGCTTTGCTCGGGGTCTATGTATTGTTCATAACTTTGTCTACTTTATGTAAGATTTTTTATGTTTAGACCAAAATAAGATATATTAGCAGTTCAGTCCGGCTTTGCTCGGGGTCTATGTATTGTTCATAACATTGTCTACTTTATGTAAGATTTCAAATGTTTAGACCAAAATTAGATATATTAGCAGTTCGGTCCGGCTTTGCTCGGGGTCTATGTATTGTTCACAACTTTGTCTACTTTATGTAAGATTTAAAATGTTTAGACCAAAATTAGATATATTAGCAGTTCGGTCCGGCTTTGCTCGGGGTCTATGTATTGTTCACAACTTTGTCTACTTTATGTAAGATTTTGAATGTTTAGACCAAAATAAGATATATTAGCAGTTCAGTCCGGCTTTGCTCGGGGTCTATGTATTGTTCACAACTTTGTCTACTTTATGTAAGATTTCAAATGTTTAGACCAAAATTAGATATATTAGCAGTTCGGTCCGGCTTTGCTCGGGGTCTATGTATTGTTCACAACTTTGTCTACTTTATGTAAGATTTCAAATGTTTAGACCAAAATTAGATATATTAGCAGTTCAGTCCGGCTTTGCTCGGGGTCTATGTATTGTTCATAACTTTGTCTACTTTATGTAAGATTTTTTATGTTTAGACCAAAATTAGATATATTAGCAGTTCGGTCCGGCTTTGCTCGGGGTCTGTGTATTGTTCATAACTTTGTCTACTTTATGTAAGATTTAAAATGTTTAGACCAAAATTAGATATATTAGCAGTTCAGTCCGGCTTTGCTCGGGGTCTATGTATTGTTCATAACTTTGTCTACTTTATGTAAGATTTTTTATGTTTAGACCAAAATTAGATATATTAGCAGTTCGGTCCGGCTTTGCTCGGGGTCTGTGTATTGTTCATAACTTTGTCTACTTTATGTAAGATTTAAAATGTTTAGACCAAAATTAGATATATTAGCAGTTCGGTCCGGCTTTGCTCGGGGTCTATGTATTGTTCATAACTTTGTCTACTTTATGTAAGATTTTTAATGTTTAGACCGAAATTAGATATATTAGCAGTTCAGTCCGGCTTTGCTCGGGGTCTATGTATTGTTCACAACTTTGTCTACTTTATGTAAGATTTCAAATGTAAAGACAAAAATTAGATATATCAGCAATTCAGTCCGGCTTTGCTCAGGGTCTATTTATTGTTATTCAAGTTGTCTACTTTATGTAAGATTTTGAATGTTTAGACCAAAATTAGATATATTAGCAGTTCAGTCCGGCTTTTCTCGGGGTCTATTTATTGTTATTCAAGTTGTCTACTTTATGTAAGATTTCAAATGTTTAGACCCAAATTAGATGTATTAGCAGTTCAGTCCGGCTTTGCTCGAGGTCTATGTATTGTTCATAACTTTGTCTACTTTATGTAAGATTTCAAATGTTTAGACCAAAATTAGATATATTAGCAGTTCGGTCCGGCTTTGCTCGGGGTCTATGTATTGTTCACAACTTTGTCTACTTTATGTAAGATTTTGAATGTTTAGACCAAAATAAGATATATTAGCAGTTCAGTCCGGCTTTGCTCGGGGTCTATGTATTGTTCATAACTTTGTCTACTTTATGTAAGATTTTTTATGTTTAGACCAAAATTAGATATATTAGCAGTTCGGTCCGGCTTTGCTCGGGGTCTGTGTATTGTTCATAACTTTGTCTACTTTATGTAAGATTTAAAATGTTTAGACCAAAATTAGATATATTAGCAGTTCGGTCCGGCTTTGCTCGGGGTCTATGTATTGTTCATAACTTTGTCTACTTTATGTAAGATTTCAAATGTTTAGACCAAAATTAGATATATTAGCAGTTCGGTCCGGCTTTGCTCGGGGTCTATGTATTGTTCACAACTTTGTCTACTTTATGTAAGATTTTTAATGTTTAGACCAAAATAAGATATATTAGCAGTTCAGTCCGGCTTTGCTCGGGGTCTATGTATTGTTCATAACTTTGTCTACTTTATGTAAGATTTTTTATGTTTAGACCAAAATTAGATATATTAGCAGTTCGGTCCGGCTTTGCTCGGGGTCTGTGTATTGTTCATAACTTTGTCTACTTTATGTAAGATTTAAAATGTTTAGACCAAAATTAGATATATTAGCAGTTCGGTCCGGCTTTGCTCGGGGTCTATGTATTGTTCATAACTTTGTCTACTTTATGTAAGATTTTTAATGTTTAGACCAAAATTAGATATATTAGCAGTTCAGTCCGGCTTTGCTCGGGGTCTATGTATTGTTCACAACTTTGTCTACTTTATGTAAGATTTCAAATGTAAAGACAAAAATTAGATATATCAGCAATTCAGTCCGGCTTTGCTCAGGGTCTATTTATTGTTATTCAAGTTGTCTACTTTATGTAAGATTTTGAATGTTTAGACCAAAATTAGATATATTAGCAGTTCAGTCCGGCTTTTCTCGGGGTCTATTTATTGTTATTCAAGTTGTCTACTTTATGTAAGATTTCAAATGTTTAGACCCAAATTAGATGTATTAGCAGTTCAGTCCGGCTTTGCTCGAGGTCTATGTATTGTTCATAACTTTGTCTACTTTATGTAAGATTTATAATGTTTAGACCAAAATTAGATATATTAGCAGTTCAGTCCGGCTTTGCTCGGGGTCTATGTATTGTTCATAACTTTGTCTACTTTATGTAAGATTTCAAATGTAAAGACAAAAATTAGATATATCAGCAATTCAGTGCGGCTTTGCTCGGGGTCTATTTATTGTTATTCACGTTGTCTACTTTATGTAAGATTTCAAATGTTTAGACCAAATTTAGATATATTAGCAGTTCAGTCCCGTTTTGTTCGGGGTCTATGTATTGATTTAACTTTGTCTACTTCATGTAAGATATTAAATGTTTAGACCAAATTTAGATATATTAGCATTTCAGTCCGGCTTTGCTCGGGGTCTATGTATTGATTTAACTTTGTCTACTTTATGTAAGATATTAAATGTTTAGACCAAAAGTAGATATATTAGCATTTCAGTCTGGCTTTGCTCGGGGACTATGTATTGTTCATAACTTTGTCTACTTTATGTAAGATTTAAAATGTTTAGACCAAAATTAGATATATTAGCAGTTCAGTCTGGCTTTGCTCGGGGACTATGTATTGTTCATAACTTTGTCTACTTTATGTAAGATTTCAAATGTAAAGACAAAAATTAGATATATCAGCAATTCAGTGCGGCTTTGCTCGGGGTCTATTTATTGTTATTCACGTTGTATACTTTATGTAAGATTTCAAATGTTTAGACCAAATTTAGATATATTAGCAGTTCAGTCCCGTTTTGTTCGGGGTCTATGTATTGATTTAACTTTGTCTACTTCATGTAAGATATTAAATGTTTAGACCAAAATTAGATATATTAGCATTTCAGTCCGGCTTTGCTCGGGGTCTATGTATTGATTTAACTTTGTCTACTTTATGTAAGATATTAAATGTTTAGACCAAAAGTTTAGATAGATATATTAGCATTTCAGTCTGGCTTTGCTCGGGGACTATGTATTGTTCATAACTTTGTCTACTTTATGTAAGATTTAAAATGTTTAGACCAAAATTAGATATATTAGCAGTTCAGTCCGGCTTTGCTCGGGGACTATAACTTTGTCTACTTTATGTAAGATTTCAAATGTTTAGACCAAAAGTAGATATATTAGCATTTAAGTCTGGCTTTGCTCGGGGACTATGTATTGTTCATAACTTTGTCTACTTTATGTAAGATTTTAAATGTTTAGACCAAAATTAGATATATTAGCAGTTCAGTCCGGCTTTGCTCGGGGACTATGTATTGTTCATAACTTTGTCTACTGTATGTAAGACTTCAAATGTTTAGACCAAAATTAGATATATTAGCAGTTCAGTCCGGCTTTCCTCGGGGTCTATGTATTGTTATTAACTTTGTCTACTTTATGTAAGATTTCAAATGTTTAGACCCAAATTAGATGTATTAGCAGTTCATTCCGGCTTTGCTCGGTGCCTATATATTGTTCATAACTTTGTCTACTTTATGTAAGATTTCAAATGTTTAGACCAAAATTAGATATATTAGCAGTTCAGTCCGGCTTTGCTCGGGGTCTATGTATTGTTCATAACTTTTTCTGTTTTATGTAAGATTAAAAATGTTTAGACCAAAATTAGATATATTAGCAGTTCGGTCCGGCTTTGCTCGGGGTCAATGTACTGTTCATAACTTTTTCTCCTTTATGTAAGATTTCAAATGTACAGACCAAAATTAGATATATTAGCAGTTCAGTCCGGCTTTGCTCGGGGTCTATGTATTGTTCATAACTTTGTCTACTTTATGTAAGATTTTAAATGTTTAGACCAAAATTAGATATATTAGCAGTTCAGTCCGGCTTTGCTCGGGGTCTATGTATTGTGCATAACTTTTTCTACTTTATGTAAGATTTCAAATGTTTAGACCAAAATAAGATATATTAGCAGTTCAGTCCGGCTTTGCTCGGGGTCTATGTATTGTTCATAACTTTGTCTACTTTATGTAAGATTTCAAATGTTTAGACCAAAATTAGATATATTAGCAATTCAGTCCGGCTTTTCTCGGTGCCTATGTATTGTTCATAACTTTGTCTACTTTATGTAAGATTTCAAATGTTTAGACCAAAATTAGATATATTAGCAGTTCAGTCCGGCTTTGCTCGGGGTCTATGTATTGTGCATAACTTTGTCTACTTTATGTAAGATTTCAAATGTTTAGGCCCAAATTAGATGTATTAGCAGTTCAGTCCGGCTTTGCTCGGGGTCTATGTATTGTTCATAACTTTGTCTACTTTATGTAAGATTTTAAATGTACAGACCAAAATTAGATATATTAGCAGTTCAGTCCGGCTTTGCTCGGGGTCAATGTACTGTTCATAACTTTGTCTCCTTTATGTAAGATTTCAAATGTACAGACCAAAATTAGATATATTAGCAGTTCAGTCCGGCTTTGCTCGGGGTCTATGTATTGTTCATAACTTTGTCTACTTTATGTAAGATTTTAAATGTTTAGACCAAAATTAGATATATTGGCAGTTCAGTCCGGCTTTGCTCGGGGTCTATGTATTGTTCATAACTTTGTCTACTTTATGTAAGATTTCAAATGTTTAGACCAAAATTAGATATATTAGCAGTTCAGTCCGGCTTTGCTCGGGGTCTATGTATTGTGCATAACTTTGTCTACTTTATGTAAGATTTAAAATGTTTAGGCCCAAATTAGATGTATTAGCAGTTCAGTCCGGCTTTGCTCGGGGTCTATGTATTGTTCATAACTTTGTCTCCTTTATGTAAGATTTTAAATGTACAGACCAAAATTAGATATATTAGCAGTTCAGTCCGGCTTTGCTCGGGGTCAATGTACTGTTCATAACTTTGTCTCCTTTATGTAAGATTTCAAATGTACAGACCAAAATTAGATATATTAGCAGTTCAGTCCGGCTTTGCTCGGGGTCTATGTATTGTTCATAACTTTGTCTACTTTATGTAAGATTTTAAATGTTTAGACCAAAATTAGATATATTGGCAGTTCAGTCCGGCTTTGCTCGGGGTCTATGTATTGTTATTAACTTTGTCTACTTTATGTAAGATTTCAAATGTTTAGACCCAAATTAGATGTATTAGCAGTTCAGTCCGGCTTTGCTCGGGGTCTATGTATTTTCCAACACGTTGTCTACTTAATGTAAGATTTAAAATGTTTAGACCAAAATTAGATATATTAGCAGTTCGGTCCGGCTTTGTTTGGGGTGAATGTACTGTTCATAACTTTGTCTACTTTATGTAAGATTTCAAATGTTTAGACCGAAATTAGATGTATTAGCAGTTCAGTCCGGCTTTGCTCGGGGTCTATGTATTTTTCATAACTTTGTCTACTTCATGTAAGATTTCAAATGTTTAGACAAAATTTGATATATTAGCAGTTCGGTCCGGCTTTGCTTGGGGTGAATGTACTGTTCATAACTTTGTCTTCTTTATGTAAGATTTCAAATGTTTAGACCAAAATTAGATGTATTAACAGTTCAGTCCGGCTTTGCTCGGGGTCTATGTATTGTTCATAACTTTGTCTACTTTATGTAAGATTTCAAATGTTTAGACCAAAATTAGATATATTAGCAGTGCAGTCCCGCTTTGCTCGGGGTCTATGTATTGTTCATAACTTTGTCTACTTTATGTAAGATTTCAAATGTTTAGACCAAAATTAGATATATTAGCAGTTCAGTCCGGCTTTGCTCGGTGCTTATGTATTGTTCATAACTTTGTCTACTGTATGTAAGATTTAAAATGTTAAGACCAAAATTAGATATATTAGCAGTACATTCCGGCTTTGCTCGGGGCCTATGTATTGTTCATCACTTTGTCTACTGTATGTAAGTTTTCAAATGTGTAGACCAAAATTAGATATATTAGCAGTTCATTCCGGCTTTGCTCGGTGCCTATGTGTTGTTCATAACTTCCTCTACTTTATGTAAGATTTCAAATGTTAAGACCAAAATTAGATATATTAGCAGTTCAGTCCGGCTTTGCTCGGGGTCAATGTACTGTTCATAATTTTGTCTACTTTATGTAAGATTTCAAATGGACAGAACAAAATTAGATATATTAGCAGTTCAGTCCCGCTTTGCTCGGGGTCTATGTATTGATCATAACTTTCTCTACTTTATGTAAGATTTTAAATGTTTAGACCAAAATGAGATATATTAGCAGTTCGGTCCGGCTTTGCTCGGGGTCTATGTATTGTTCATAACTTTGTCTACTTTATGTAAGATTTTTAATGTTTAGACCAAAATTAGATATATTATTAGTTCAGTCCGGCTTTGCTCGGGGTCTATGTATTGTTCATAACTTTGTCTACTTTATGTAAGATTTTCAATGTTTAGACCAAAATTAGATATATTAGCAGTTCGGTCCGGCTTTGCTCGGTGTCTATGTATTGTTCATAACTTTGTCTACTTTATGTAAAATTTCAAATGTTTAGACAAAAATTAGATATATTAGCAGTTCAGTCCCGCTTTGCTCGGGGTCTATGTATTGTTCAGAACTTTGTCTACTTTATGTAAGATTTTTAATGTTTAGACCAAAATTAGATATATTAGCAGTTCAGTCCGGCTTTGCTCGGTGCCTATGTATTGCTCATAACTTTGATACTTTATGAAAGATTTCAAATGTAAAGACAACAATTAGATATATCAGCAATTCAGTCCGGCTTTGCTCGGGGTCTATTTATTGTTATTCAATTTGTCTACTTTATGTAAGATTTCAAATCTTTAGACCAAAATCAGATATATTAGCAGTTCGGTCCGGCTTTGCTCGGTGCCTATGTATTGTTCATAACTTTGTCTACTTTATGTAAGATTTCAAATGTAAAGACAAAAATTAGATATATCAGCAATTCAGTCCGGCTTTGCTCGGGGTCTATTTATTGTTATTTAAGTTGTCTACTTTATGTAAGATTTTGAATGTTTAGACCAAAATAAGATATATTAGCAGTTCAGTCCGGCTTTGCTCGGGGTCTATGTATTGTTCATAACTTTGTCTACTTTATGTAAGATTTCAAATGTAAAGACAAAAATAAGATATATCAGCAATTCAGTCCGGCTTTGCTCGGGGTCTATTTATTGTTATTCAAGTTGTCTACTTTATGTAAGATTTATAATGTTTAGACAAAAATTAGATCTATTAGCAGTTCAGTCCGGCTTTGCTCGAGGTCTATGTATTGTTCATAACTTTGTCTACTTTATGTAAGATTTATAATGTTTAGACCAAAATTAGATATATTAGCAGTTCAGTCCGGCTTTGCTCGGGGTCTATGTATTGTTCATAACTTTGTCTACTTTATGTAAGATTTCAAATGTAAAGACAAAAATTAGATATATCAGCAATACAGTGCGGCTTTGCTCGGGGTCTATTTATTGTTATTCCAGTTGTCTACTTTATGTAAGATTTCAAATGTTTAGACCAAATTTAGATCTATTAGCAGTTCAGTCCCGTTTTGCTCGGGGTCTATGTATTGATTTAACTTTGTCTACTTTATGTAAGATATTAAATGTTTAGACCAAAATTAGATATATTAGCATTTCAGTCCGGCTTTGCTCGGGGTCTACGTATTGATTAAACTTTGTCTACTTTATGTAAGATATTAAATGTTTAGACAAAAAGTAGATATATTAGCATTTCAGTCTGGCTTTGCTCGGGGACTATGTATTGTTCATAACTTTGTCTACTTTATGTAAGATATGAAATGTTTAGACCAAAATTAGATATATTAGCAGTTCAGTCCGGCTTTGCTCGGGGACTATGTATTGTTCATAACTTTGTCTACTTTATGTAAGATTTAAAATGTTTAGACCAAAAGTAGATATATTAGCATTTCAGTCTGGCTTTGCTCGGGGACTATGTATTGTTCATAACTTTGTCTACTTTATGTAAGATTTCAAATGTTTAGACCAAAATTAGATATATTAGCATTTCAGTCTTGCTTTGCTCGGGGTCTATGTATTGTTCATAACTTTGTCTACTTTATGTAAGATTTAAAATGTTTAGACTAAAATTAGATATATTAGCATTTCAGTCTGGCTTTGCTCGGGGACTATGTATTGTTCATAACTTTGTCTACTTTATGTAAGATTTAAAATGTTTAGACTAAAATTAGATATATTAGCATTTCAGTCTGGCTTTGCTCGGGGACTATGTATTGTTCATAACTTTGTCTACTTTATGTAAGATTTAAAATGTTTAGACTAAAATTAGATATATTAGCATTTCATTCTGGCTTTGCTCGGAAACTATGTATTGTTCATAACTTTGTCTACTTTATGTAAGATTTAAAATGTTTAGACTAAAATTAGATATATTAGCATTTCAGTCTGGCTTTGCTCGGGGACTATGTATTGTTACTATCTTTGTCTACTTTATGTAAGATTTAAAATGTTTAGACCAAAAGTAGATATATTAGCATTTCAGTCTGGCTTTGCTCGGGGACTATGTATTGTTCATAACTTTGTCTACTTTATGTAAGATTTAAAATGTTTAGACTAAAATTAGATATATTAGCATTTCAGTCTGGTTTTGCTCGGGGACTATGTATTGTTCATAACTTTGTCTACTTTATGTAAGATTTAAAATGTTTAGACCAAAATTAGATATATTAGCATTTCAGTCTGGCTTTGCTCGGGGTCTATGTATTGTTCATAACTTTGTCTACTTTATGTAAGATTTAAAATGTTTAGACTAAAATTAGATATATTAGCATTTCAGTCTGGCTTTGCTCGGGGACTATGTATTGTTCATAACTTTGTCTACTTTATGTAAGATTTAAAATGTTTAGACCAAAATTAGATATATTAGCATTTCAGTCTGGCTTTGCTCGGGGTCTATGTATTGTTCATAACTTTGTCTACTTTATGTAAGATTTAAAATGTTTAGACTAAAATTAGATATATTAGCATTTCAGTCTGGCTTTGCTCGGGGACTATGTATTGTTCATAACTTTGTCTACTTTATGTAAGATTTAAAATGTTTAGACCAAAATTAGATATATTAGCATTTCAGTCTGGCTTTGCTCGGGGTCTATGTATTGTTCATAACTTTGTCTACTTTATGTAAGATTTAAAATGTTTAGACCAAAAGTAGATATATTAGCATTTCAGTCTGGCTTTGCTCGGGGACTATGTATTGTTCATAACTTTGTCTACTTTATGTAAGATTTAAATTGTTTAGACTAAAATTAGATATATTAGCATTTCAGTCTGGCTTTGCTCGGGGACTATGTATTGTTCATAACTTTGTCTACTTTATGTAAGATTTAAAATGTTTAGACTAAAATTAGATATATTAGCATTTCAGTCTGGCTTTGCTCGGGGACTATGTATTGTTCATAACTTTGTCTACTTTATGTAAGATTTCAAATGTTTAGACCAAAAGTAGATATATTAGCATTTCAGTCCGGCTTTGCTCGGGGACTATAACTTTGTCTACTTTATGTAAGATTTCAAATGTTTAGACCAAAAGTAGATATATTAGCATTTCAGTCTGGCTTTGCTCGGGGTCTATGTATTGTTCATAACTTTGTCTACTTTATGTAAGATTTAAAATGTTTAGACTAAAATTAGATATATTAGCATTTCAGTCTGGCTTTGCTCGGGGACTATGTATTGTTCATAACTTTTTCTACTTTATGTAAGATTTAAAATGTTTAGACTAAAATTAGATATATTAGCATTTCAGTCTGGCTTTGCTCGGGGACTATGTATTGTTCATAACTTTGTCTACTTTATGTAAGATTTAAAATGTTTAGACTAAAATTAGATATATTAGCATTTTAGTCTGGCTTTGCTCGGGGACTATGTATTGTTCATAACTTTGTCTACTTTATGTAAGATTTAAAATGTTTAGACCAAAAGTAGATATATTAGCATTTCAGTCCGGCTTTTTCTCGGGGACTATAACTTTGTCTACTTTATGTAAGATTTCAAATGTTTAGACCAAAAGTAGATATATTAGCATTTCAGTCTGGCTTTGCTCGGGGTCTATGTATTGTTCATAACTTTGTCTACTTTATGTAAGATTTAAAATGTTTAGACTAAATTAGATATATTAGCATTTCAGTCTGGCTTTGCTCGGGGACTATGTATTGTTCATAACTTTGTCTACTTTATGTAAGATTTCAAATGTTTAGACTAAAATTAGATATATTAGCATTTCAGTCTGGCTTTGCTCGGGGACTATGTATTGTTCATAACTTTGTCTACTTTATGTAAGATTTAAAATGTTTAGACTAAAATTAGATATATTAGCATTTCAGTCCGGCTTTGCTCGGGGACTATAACTTTGTCTACTTTATGTAAGATTTCAAATGTTTAGACCAAAAGTAGATATATTAGCATTTCAGTCTTGCTTTGCTCGGGGTCTATGTATTGTTCATAACTTTGTCTACTTTATGTAAGATTTAAAATGTTTAGACCAAAAGTAGATATATTAGCATTTAAGTCTGGCTTTGCTCGGGGACTATGTATTGTTCATAACTTTGTCTACTTTATGTAAGATTTAAAATGTTTAGACCAAAAGTAGATATATTAGCATTTCAGTCTGGCTTTGCTCGGGGACTATGTATTGTTCATAACTTTGTCTACTTTATGTAAGATTTAAAATTTTTAGACTAAAATTAGATATATTAGCATTTCAGTCTGGCTTTGCTCGGGGACTATGTATTGTTCATAACTTTGTCTACTTTATGTAAGATTTAAAATGTTTAGACTAAAATTAGATATATTAGCATTTCAGTCTGGCTTTGCTCGGGGACTATGTATTGTTCATAACTTTGTCTACTTTATGTAAGATTTAAAATGTTTAGACTAAAATTAGATATATTAGCATTTCAGTCTGGCTTTGCTCGGGGACTATGTATTGTTCATAACTTTGTCTACTTTATGTAAGATTTAAAATGTTTAGACTAAAATTAGATATATTAGCATTTCAGTCTTGCTTTGCTCGGGGTCTATGTATTGTTCATAACTTTGTCTACTTTATGTAAGATTTAAAATGTTTAGACCAAAATTAGATATATTAGCATTTCAGTCTGGCTTTGCTCGGGGACTTTGTATTGTTCATAACTTTGTCTACTTTATGTAAGATTTAAAATGTTTAGACTAAAATTAGATATATTAGCATTTCAGTCTGGCTTTGCTCGGGGACTATGTATTGTTCATAACTTTGTCTACTTTATGTAAGATTTAAAATGTTTAGACTAAAATTAGATATATTAGCATTTCAGTCTGGCTTTGCTCGGGGACTATGTATTGTTCATAACTTTGTCTACTTTATGTAAGATTTCAAATGTTTAGACCAAAAGTAGATATATTAGCATTTCAGTCTGGCTTTGCTCGGGGTCTATGTATTGTTCATAACTTTGTCTACTTTATGTAAGATTTAAAATGTTTAGACTAAAATTAGATATATTAGCATTTCAGTCTGGCTTTGCTCGGGGACTATGTATTGTTCATAACTTTGTCTACTTTATGTAAGATTTAAAATGTTTAGACTAAAATTAGATATATTAGCATTTCAGTCTGGCTTTGCTCGGGGACTATGTATTGTTCATAACTTTGTCTACTTTATGTAAGATTTAAAATGTTTAGACCAAAAGTAGATATATTAGCATTTCAGTCCGGCTTTGCTCGGGGACTATAACTTTGTCTACTTTATGTAAGATTTAAAATGTTTAGACCAAAAGTAGATATATTAGCATTTCAGTCTGGCTTTGCTCGGGGTCTATGTATTGTTCATAACTTTGTCTACTTTATGTAAGATTTAAAATGTTTAGACTAAAATTAGATATATTAGCATTTCAGTCTGGCTTTGCTCGGGGACTATGTATTGTTCATAACTTTGTCTACTTTATGTAAGATTTAAAATGTTTAGACCAAAAGTAGATATATTAGCATTTCAGTCTGGCTTTGCTCGGGGTCTATGTATTGTTCATAACATTGTCTACTTTATGTAAGATTTAAAATGTTTAGACTAAAATTAGATATATTAGCATTTCAGTCTGGCTTTGCTCGGGGTCTATGTATTGTTCATAACTTTGTCTACTTTATGTAAGATTTCAAATGTTTAGACTAAAATTAGATATATTAGCATTTCAGTCTGGCTTTGCTCGGGGTCTATGTATTGTTCATAACTTTGTCTACTTTATGTAAGATTTCAAATGTTTAGACCAAAAGTAGATATATTAGCATTTCAGTCTGGCTTTGCTCGGGGTCTATGTATTGTTCATAACTTTGTCTACTTTATGTAAGATTCTAAATGTTTAGACCAAAAGTAGATATATTAGCATTTCAGTCTGGCTTTGCTCGGGGTCTATGTATTGTTCATAACTTTGTCTACTTTATGTAAGATTTAAAATGTTTAGACTAAAATTAGATATATTAGCATTTCAGTCTGGCTTTGCTCGGGGACTATGTATTGTTCATAACTTTGTCTACTTTATGTAAGATTTAAAATGTTTAGACTAAAATTAGATATATTAGCATTTCAGTCTGGCTTTGCTCGGTGTCTATGTATTGTTCATAACTTTGTCTACTTTATGTAAGATTTCAAATGTTTTGACTAAAATTATATATATTAGCATTTCAGTCTGGCTTTGCTCGGGGACTATGTATTGTTCATAACTTTGTCTACTTTATGTAAGATTTAAAATGTTTACACCAAAAGTAGATATATTAGCATTTCAGTCCGGCTTTGCTCGGGGACTATAACTTTGTCTACTTTATGTAAGATTTCAAATGTTTAGACCAAAAGTAGATATATTAGCATTTCAGTCTTGCTTTGCTCGGGGTCTATGTATTGTTCATAACTTTGTCTACTTTATGTAAGATTTAAAATGTTTAGACTAAAATTAGATATATTAGCATTTCAGTCTGGCTTTGCTCGGGGACTATGTATTGTTCATAACTTTGTCTACTTTATGTAAGATTTCAAATGTTTAGACCAAAAGTAGATATATTAGCATTTCAGTCTTGCTTTGCTCGGGGTCTATGTATTGTTCATAACTTTGTCTACTTTATGTAAGATTTAAAATGTTTAGACTAAAATTAGATATATTAGCATTTCAGTCTGGCTTTGCTCGGGGTCTATGTATTGTTCATAACTTTGTCTACTTTATGTAAGATTTAAAATGTTTAGACTAAAATTAGATATATTAGCATTTCAGTCTGGCTTTGCTCGGGGACTATGTATTGTTCATAACTTTGTCTACTTTATGTAAGATTTAAAATGTTTAGACTAAAATTAGATATATTAGCATTTCAGTCTGGCTTTGCTCGGGGACTATGTATTGTTCATAACTTTGTCTACTTTATGTAAGATTTAAAATGTTTAGACCAAAAGTAGATATATTAGCATTTCAGTCCGGCTTTGCTCGGGGACTATAACTTTGTCTACTTTATGTAAGATTTCAAATGTTTAGACCAAAAGTAGATATATTAGCATTTCAGTCTTGCTTTGCTCGGGGTCTATGTATTGTTCATAACTTTGTTTACTTTATGTAAGATTTAAAATGTTTAGACCAAAAGTAGATATATTAGCATTTCAGTCTGGCTTTGCTCGGGGACTATGTATTGTTCATAACTTTGTCTACTTTATGTAAGATTTAAAATGTTTAGACCAAAAGTAGATATATTAGCATTTCAGTCTGGCTTTGCTCGGGGACTATGTATTGTTCATAACTTTGTCTACTTTATGTAAGATTTAAAATGTTTAGACTAAAATTAGATATATTAGCATTTCAGTCTGGCTTTGCTCGGGGACTATGTATTGTTCATAACTTTGTCTACTTTATGTAAGATTTAAAATGTTTAGACTAAAATTAGATATATTAGCATTTCAGTCTGGCTTTGCTCGGGGACTATGTATTGTTCATAACTTTGTCTACTTTATGTAAGATTTAAAATGTTTAGACTAAAATTAGATATATTAGCATTTCAGTCTGGCTTTGCTCGGGGACTATGTATTGTTCATAACTTTGTCTACTTTATGTAAGATTTAAAATGTTTAGACTAAAATTAGATATATTAGCATTTCAGTCTTGCTTTGCTCGGGGTCTATGTATTGTTCATAACTTTGTCTACTTTATGTAAGATTTAAAATGTTTAGACCAAAATTAGATATATTAGCATTTCAGTCTGGCTTTGCTCGGGGACTATGTATTGTTCATAACTTTGTCTACTTTATGTAAGATTTAAAATGTTTAGACTAAAATTAGATATATTAGCATTTCAGTCTGGCTTTGCTCGGGGACTATGTATTGTTCATAACTTTGTCTACTTTATGTAAGATTTAAAATGTTTAGACCAAAAGTACATATATTAGCATTTCAGTCTTGCTTTGCTCGGGGTCTATGTATTGTTCATAACTTTGTCTACTTTATGTAAGATTTAAAATGTTTAGACCAAAAGTAGATATATTAGCATTTCAGTCTGGCTTTGCTCGGGGTCTATGTATTGTTCATAACTTTGTCTACTTTATGTAAGATTTAAAATGTTTAGACCAAAAGTAGATATATTAGCATTTCAGTCTGGCTTTGCTCGGGGACTATAACTTTGTCTACTTTATGTAAGATTTAAAATGTTTAGACCAAAAGTAGATATATTAGCATTTCAGTCTGGCTTTGCTCGGGGTCTATGTATTGTTCATAACTTTGTCTACTTTATGTAAGATTTAAAATGTTTAGACTAAAATTAGATATATTAGCATTTCAGTCTGGCTTTGCTCGGGGACTATGTATTGTTCATAACTTTGTCTACTTTATGTAAGATTTAAAATGTTTAGACTAAAATTAGATATATTAGCATTTCAGTCTGGCTTTGCTTGGGGACTATGTATTGTTCATAACTTTGTCTACTTTATGTAAGATTTAAAATGTTTAGACCAAAAGTAGATATATTAGCATTTCAGTCCGGCTTTGCTCGGGGACTATAACTTTGTCTACTTTATGTAAGATTTCAAATGTTTAGACCAAAAGTAGATATATTAGCATTTCAGTCTGGCTTTGCTCGGGGTCTATGTATTGTTCATAACTTTGTCTACTTTATGTAAGATTTAAAATGTTTAGACCAAAAGTAGATATATTAGCAGTTCAGTCTTGCTTTGCTCGGGGTCTATGTATTGTTCATAACTTTGTCTACTTTATGTAAGATTTAAAATGTTTAGACCAAAAGTAGATATATTAGCATTTCAGTCTTGCTTTGCTCGGGGTCTATGTATTGTTCATAACTTTGTCTACTTTATGTAAGATTTAAAATGTTTAGACCAAAAGTAGATATATTAGCATTTCAGTCTGGCTTTGCTCGGGGTCTATGTATTGTTCATAACTTTGTCTACTTTATGTAAGATTTAAAATGTTTAGACCAAAAGTAGATATATTAGCATTTCAGTCTGGCTTTGCTCGGGGACTATGTATTGTTCATAACTTTGTCTACTTTATGTAAGATTTAAAATGTTTAGACCAAAAGTAGATATATTAGCATTTCAGTCTGGCTTTGCTCGGGGTCTATGTATTGTTCATAACTTTGTCTACTTTATGTAAGATTTCAAATGTTTTGACTAAAATTATATATATTAGCATTTCAGTCTGGCTTTGCTCGGGGACTATGTATTGTTCATAACTTTGTCTACTTTATGTAAGATTTAAAATGTTTAGACCAAAAGTAGATATATTAGCATTTCAGTCCGGCTTTGCTCGGGGACTATAACTTTGTCTACTTTATGTAAGATTTCAAATGTTTAGACCAAAAGTAGATATATTAGCATTTCAGTCTTGCTTTGCTCGGGGTCTATGTATTGTTCATAACTTTGTCTACTTTATGTAAGATTTAAAATGTTTAGACTAAAATTAGATATATTAGCATTTCAGTCTGGCTTTGCTCGGGGACTATGTATTGTTCATAACTTTGTCTACTTTATGTAAGATTTCAAATGTTTAGACCAAAAGTAGATATATTAGCATTTCAGTCTTGCTTTGCTCGGGGTCTATGTATTGTTCATAACTTTGTCTACTTTATGTAAGATTTAAAATGTTTAGACTAAAATTAGATATATTAGCATTTCAGTCTGGCTTTGCTCGGGGTCTATGTATTGTTCATAACTTTGTCTACTTTATGTAAGATTTAAAATGTTTAGACTAAAATTAGATATATTAGCATTTCAGTCTGGCTTTGCTCGGGGACTATGTATTGTTCATAACTTTGTCTACTTTATGTAAGATTTAAAATGTTTAGACTAAAATTAGATATATTAGCATTTCAGTCTGGCTTTGCTTGGGGACTATGTATTGTTCATAACTTTGTCTACTTTATGTAAGATTTAAAATGCTTAGACCAAAAGTAGATATATTAGCATTTCAGTCCGGCTTTGCTCGGGGACTATAACTTTGTCTACTTTATGTAAGATTTAAAATGTTTAGACTAAAATTAGATATATTAGCATTTCAGTCTGGCTTTGCTCGGGGACTATGTATTGTTCATAACTTTGTCTACTTTATGTAAGATTTAAAATGTTTAGACTAAAATTAGATAGATTAGCATTTCAGTCTGGCTTTGCTCGGGGACTATGTATTGTTCATAACTTTGTCTACTTTATGTAAGATTTAAAATGTTTAGACTAAAATTAGATATATTAGCATTTCAGTCTTGCTTTGCTCGGGGTCTATGTATTGTTCATAACTTTGTCTACTTTATGTAAGATTTAAAATGTTTAGACCAAAATTAGATATATTAGCATTTCAGTCTGGCTTTGCTCGGGGACTATGTATTGTTCATAACTTTGTCTACTTTATGTAAGATTTAAAATGTTTAGACTAAAATTAGATATATTAGCATTTCAGTCTGGCTTTGCTCGGGGACTATGTATTGTTCATAACTTTGTCTACTTTATGTAAGATTTAAAATGTTTAGACCAAAAGTACATATATTAGCATTTCAGTCTTGCTTTGCTCGGGGTCTATGTATTGTTCATAACTTTGTCTACTTTATGTAAGATTTAAAATGTTTAGACCAAAAGTAGATATATTAGCATTTCAGTCTGGCTTTGCTCGGGGTCTATGTATTGTTCATAACTTTGTCTACTTTATGTAAGATTTAAAATGTTTAGACTAAAATAAGATATATTAGCATTTCAGTCTGGCTTTGCTCGGGGACTATGTATTGTTCATAACTTTGTCTACTTTATGTAAGATTTAAAATGTTTAGACTAAAATTAGATATATTAGCATTTCAGTCTGGCTTTGCTTGGGGACTATGTATTGTTCATAACTTTGTCTACTTTATGTAAGATTTAAAATGTTTAGACCAAAAGTAGATATATTAGCATTTCAGTCCGGCTTTGCTCGGGGACTATAACTTTGTCTACTTTATGTAAGATTTCAAATGTTTAGACCAAAAGTAGATATATTAGCATTTCAGTCTGGCTTTGCTCGGGGTCTATGTATTGTTCATAACTTTGTCTACTTTATGTAAGATTTAAAATGTTTAGACCAAAAGTAGATATATTAGCAGTTCAGTCTTGCTTTGCTCGGGGTCTATGTATTGTTCATAACTTTGTCTACTTTATGTAAGATTTAAAATGTTTAGACCAAAAGTAGATATATTAGCATTTCAGTCTTGCTTTGCTCGGGGTCTATGTATTGTTCATAACTTTGTCTACTTTATGTAAGATTTAAAATGTTTAGACCAAAAGTAGATATATTAGCATTTCAGTCTGGCTTTGCTCGGGGTCTATGTATTGTTCATAACTTTGTCTACTTTATGTAAGATTTAAAATGTTTAGACCAAAAGTAGATATATTAGCATTTCAGTCTGGCTTTGCTCGGGGACTATGTATTGTTCATAACTTTGTCTACTTTATGTAAGATTTAAAATGTTTAGACTAAAATTAGATATATTAGCATTTCAGTCTGGCTTTGCTCGGGGACTATGTATTGTTCATAACTTTGTCTACTTTATGTAAGATTTAAAATGTTTAGACTAAAATTAGATATATTAGCATTTCAGTCTGGCTTTGCTCGGGGACTATGTATTGTTCATAACTTTGTCTACTTTATGTAAGATTTAAAATGTTTAGACCAAAAGTAGATATATTAGCATTTCAGTCCGGCTTTGCTCGGGGACTATAACTTTGTCTACTTTATGTAAGATTTCAAATGTTTAGACCAAAAGTATATATATTAGCATTTCAGTCTGGCTTTGCTCGGGGTCTATGTATTGTTCATAACTTTGTCTACTTTATGTAAGATTTAAAATGTTTAGACTAAAATTAGATATATTAGCATTTCAGTCTGGCTTTGCTCGGGGACTATGTATTGTTCATAACTTTGTCTACTTTATGTAAGATTTAAAATGTTTAGACCAAAAGTAGATATATTAGCATTTCAGTCCGGCTTTGCTCGGGGACTATAACTTTGTCTACTTTATGTAAGATTTCAAATGTTTAGACCAAAAGTAGGTATATTAGCAGTTCAGTCCGGCTTTGCTCGAGGTCTATGTATTGTTCATAACTTTGTCTACTTTATGTAAGATTTAAAATGTTTAGACCAAAAGTAGATATATTAGAATTTCAGTCCGGCTTTGCTCGGGGACTATAACTTTGTCTATTTTTATGTAAGATTTAAAATGTTTAGACCAAAAGTAGATATATTAGCAGTTCAGTCCGGCTTTGCTCGAGGTCTATGTATTGTTCATAACTTTGTCTACTTTATGTAAGATTTAAAATGTTTAGACCAAAAGTAGATATATTAGCATTTCAGTCCGGCTTTGCTCGGGGACTATAACTTTGTCTACTTTATGTAAGATTTCAAATGTTTAGACCAAAAGTAGATATATTAGCAGTTCAGTCCGGCTTTGCTCGAGGTCTATGTATTGTTCATAACTTTGTCTACTTTATGTAAGATTTAAAATGTTTAGACCAAAAGTAGATATATTAGCATTTCAGTCCGGCTTTGCTCGGGGACTATAAGTTTGTCTACTTTATGTAAGATTTCAAATGTTTAGACCAAAAGTAGATATATTAGCATTTCAGTCTGGCTTTGCTCGGGGTCTATGTATTGTTCATAACTTTGTCTACTTTATGTAAGATTTAAAATGTTTAGACTAAAATTAGATATATTAGCATTTCAGTCTGGCTTTGCTCGGGGACTATGTATTGTTCATAACTTTGTCTACTTTATGTAAGATTTAAAATGTTTAGACCAAAAGTAGATATATTAGCATTTCAGTCCGGCTTTCCTCGGGGACTATAACTTTGTCTACTTTATGTAAGATTTCAAATGTTTAGACCAAAAGTAGATATATTAGCAGTTCAGTCCGGCTTTGCTCGAGGTCTATGTATTGTTCATAACTTTGTCTTCTTTATGTAAGATTAAAAATGTTTAGACCAAAAGTAGATATATTATCATTGTAGTCCGGCTTTCCTCGGGGACTATAACTTTGTCTACTTTATGTAAGATTTAAAATGTTTAGACCAAAAGAAGATATATTAGCATTTCAGTCTGGCTTTGCTCGAGGTCTATGTATTGTTCATAACTTTGTCTACTTTATGTAAAATTTAAAATGTTTAGACCAAAAGTAGATATATTAGCATTTCAGTCTGGCTTTGCTCGGGGACTATGTATTGTTCATAACTTTGTCTACTTTATGTAAGATTTTAAATGTTTAGACCAAAATTAGATATATTAGCAGTTCAGTCCGGCTTTGCTCGGTGCCTATGTATTGTTCATAACTTTGTCTACGGTATGTAAGATTTCAAATGTTTAGACCAAAATTAGATATATTAGCAGTTCAGTCCGGCTTTTCTCGGGGTCTATGTATTGTTATTAACTTTGTCTACTTTATGTAAGATTTAAAATGTTTAGACCCAAATTAGATGTATTAGCAGTTCATTCCGGCTTTGCTGTGTGCCTATGTATTGTTCATAACTTTGTCTACTTTATGTAAGATTTCAAATGTTTAGACCAAAATTAGATATATTAGTAGTTCAGTCCGGCTTTGCTCGGGGTCTATGTATTGTTCATAACTTTTTCTGTTTTATGTAAGATTAAAAATGTTTAGACCAACATTAGATATATTAGCAGTTCGGTTCGGCTTTGCTCGGGGTCAATGTACTGTTCATAACTTTGTCTCCTTTATGTAAGATTTCAAATGTACAGACAAAAATTAGATATATTAGCAGTTCAGTCCGGCTTTGCTCGGGGTCTATGTATTGTTCATAACTTTGTCTACTTTATGTAAGATTTTAAATGTTTAGACCAAAATTAGATATATTAGCAATTAAGTCCGGCTTTGCTCGGTGCCTATGTATTGTTCATAACTTTGTCTACTTTATGTAAGATTTCAAATGTTTAGACCAAAATTAGATATATTAGCAGTTCAGTCCGGCTTTGCTCGGGGTCTATGTATTGTGCATAACTTTGGCTTATTTATGTAAGATTTCAAATGTTTAGACCAACATTAGATATATTAGCAGTTCAGTCCGGTTTTGCTCGGTGCCTATGTATTGTTATAAACTTTGTCTACTTTATGTAAGATTTTAAATGTTTAGACAAAAATTAGATATATTAGCAGTTCAGTCCTGCTGTGCTCGGCGTCAATGTATTGTTCATAACTTTGTCTACTGTATGTAAGATTTCAAATGTTTAGACCAGAATTAGAAATATTAGCAGTTCAGTCCGGCTTTGCTCGGGGTCTATGTATTGTTCATAACTTTGTCTACTTTATGTAAGATTTCAAATGTTTAGACAAAAATTAGATATATTAGCAGTTCAGTCCGGTTTTGCTTGGTTCCTATGTATTGTTCATAACTTTGTCTACTTTATGTAAGATTTTTAATGTTTAGACCATAATTAGATATATTAGCAGTTCAGTCCGGCTTTGCTCGGTGCCTATGTATTGTTCATAACTTTGTCTACTTTATGTAAGATTTTTAATGTTTAGACCAAAATAAGATATATTAGCAGTTCAGTCCGGTTTTGCTTGGTTCCTATGTATTGTTCATAACTTTGTCTACTTTATGTAAGATTTTTAATGTTTAGACCAGAATTAGATATATTAGCAGTTCAGTCCGGCTTTGCTCGGTGCCTATGTATTGTTCATAACTTTGTCTACTTTATGTAAGATTTCAAATGTTTAGACCAAAATTAGATATATTAGCAGTTCAGTCCGGTTTTTCTCGGGGTCTATGTATTGTTCATAACTTTGTCTACTTTATGTAAGATTTCAAATGTTTAGACCAAAATTAGATATATTAGCAGTTCAGCCGGTTCTGCTCGGTGCCTATGTATTGTTCATAACTTTGTCTACTTTATGTAAGATTTTAAATGTTTAGACAAAAATTAGATATATTAGCAGTTCAGTCCTGCTGTGCTCGGGTCAATGTATTGTTCATAACTTTGTCTACTTTATGTAAGATTTCAAATGTTTAGACCAGAATTAGATATATTAGCAGTTCAGTCCGGTTTTGCTCGGGGTCTATGTATTGTTCATAACTTTGTCTACTTTATGTAAGATTTCAAATGTTTAGACAAAATTTAGATATATTAGCAGTTCAGTTCGGCTTTGCTCGGGGTCTACGTATTGTTCATAACTTTGTCTACTTTATGTAAGATTTCAAATGTTTAGACAAAAATTAGATATATTAGCAGTTCAGTCCGGTTTTGCTTGGTTCCTATGTATTGTTCATAACTTTGTCTACTTTATGTAAGATTTTTAATGTTTAGACCAGAATTAGATATATTAGCAGTTCAGTCCGGCTTTGCTCGGTGCCTATGTATTGTTCATAACTTTGTCTACTTTATGTAAGATTTCAAATGTTTAGACCAAAATTAGATATATTAGCAGTTCAGTCCGGCTTTGCCCGGTGCCTATGTATTGTTCATAACTTTTTCTACTTTATGTAAGATTTTTAATGTTTAGACCAAAATTAGATATATTAGTAGTTCAGTCCGGTTTTGCTTGGTTCCAGTGTATTGTTCATAACTTTGTCTACTTTATGTAAGATTTTTTATGTTTAGACCAGAATTAGATATATTAGCATTTCAGTTCGGCTTTGCTCGGTGCCTATGTATTGTTCATAACTTTGTCTACTTTATGTAAGATTTAAAATGTTTAGACCAAAATTATATATATTAGCAGTTCAGTCCGGTTTGGCTCGGTGCCTATGTATTGTTATAAACTTTGTCTACTTTATGTAAGATTTTAAATGTTTAGACCAAAATTAGATATATTAGCAGTTCAGTCCCGCTTTGCTCGGGGTCAATGTATTGTTCATAACTTTGTCTACTTTATGTAAGATTTCAAATTTTTAGACCAAAATTAGATATATTAGCAATTCAGTCCGGCTTTGCTCGGTGCCTCTGTATTGTTCATAACTATCTCTACTTTATGATAGATTATAAATGTTTAGACAAAAATTAGATATATTAGCAGTCCAGTTCGGCTTTGGTCGGTTCCTATGTATTGTTCATAACTTTGTCTACTTTATGTAAGATTCCAAATGTTTAGACCAAAATTAGATATATTAGCAGTTCAGTCCGGCTTTGCTCGGGGCCTATGTATTGTTCATAATTTCTCTACTTTATGTAAGATTTCAAATGTTTCGACCAAAATTAGATTTATTAGCAGTTCAGTCCGGCTTTGCTCGGGGCCAATGTATTGTGCATAACTTTCTCTACTTTATGTAAGATTCCAAATGTTTAGACCAAAATTAGATATATTAGCAGTTCAGTCCGGCTTTGCTCGGGGCCTATGTATTGTTCATAACTTTGTCTACTTTATGTAAGATTTCAAATGTTTAGAATAATATTAGATATATTATCAGTTCAGTCCGGTTTTTCTCGGTGCCTATGTATTGTTCATAACTTTGTCTACTTTATGTAAGATTTCAAATGTGTAGACCAAAATAAGATATATTAGCAGTTCAGTCAGGCTTTGCTCGGGGTCTATGTATGGTTCGTATCTTTTTCTACTTTATGTAAGATTTAAAATGTTTAGACCAAAATTAGATATATTAGCAGTAAAGTCCGGCTTTGCTCGGGGTGTATGTATTGTTTATGACTTTGTCTTCTTTATGTACGATTTCAAATGTTTAGACCAAAATTAGATCTATTAGCCGTTCAGTCCGGCTTTGCTCGGGGTCTATGTATTGTTCATAACTTTCTTTACTTCTTGTAAGATTTCAAATGTTTAGACATAAATCAGATATATTAGCAGTTCAGTCCGGCTTTGATCGGGGTCTATGTACTGTTCATAACTTGTCTACTTTATGTAAGATTTTAAATGTTTAGACAAAAATTAGATATATTAGCAGTTCATTCCGCCTTTACTCGGGCCCTATGTACTGTTCATAACTTTCTCTAATTTATGTAACATTTCACATGTTTGGACCAAAATAAGATATATGAGCAGTTCAGTCCGGCTTTGCTCGGGGCCTATTTATTGTGCATAACTTTCTCTACTTTATGTAAAATTCCAAATGTTTAGACCAAAATTAGATATATTAGCAGTTCAGTCCGGTTTTGCTCGGAGCCTATGTATTGTTAATAACTTTGTCTACTTTATGTAAGATTAAAATGTTTAGACAAAAATTAGATATATTAGCAGTTCATTCCGGCTTTGCTCGGTGCCTATGTATTGTTCATAACTTTGTCTACTGTATGTAAGATTTCAAATGTTAAGACCAAAATTAGATATATTAGCAGTTCAGTCCGGCTTTGCTCGGTGCCTATGTATTGTGCATAACTTTCTCTACTTTATGTAAGATTCCAAATGTGAAGACTAAAATTAGATATATTGGCAGTTCAGTCCGGTTTTGCTCGGAGCCTATGTATTGTTCATAACTTTGTCTACTTTATGTAAGATTTCAAATGTTTAGACCAAAATCAGATATATTAGCAGTTCAGTCCGGCTTTGCTCGGTTCCTATGTGTTGTTCATAACTTTGTCTACTTTATGTAAGATTAAAATGTTTAGACCAAAATCAGATATATTAGCAGTTCAGTCCGGCTTTGCTCGGTGCCTATGTGTTGTTCATAACTTTGTCTACTGTATGTAAGATTTTCAATGGTTAGACCAAAATTAGATATATTAGCAGTTCAGTCCGGCTTTGCTCGGTGCCTCTCTGTTGTTCATAACTTTCTCTACTTTATGTAAGATTTCAAATGTTTAGACCAAAATATGATATATTAGCATTCAGTTCGGCTTTGTTCGGGGTCCATGTATTGTTCATAACTTTCTGTATTTTATGTAAGATTTCAAATGTTTAGACCAAAATTAGATATATTAGCAGTTCAGTCCGGTTTTGCTCGGAGCCTATGTATTGTTCATAACTTTGTCTACTTTATGTAAGATTAAAATGTTTAGACCAAAATTAGATATATTAGCAGTTCATTCCGGCTTTGCAGGGTTCCTATGTGTTGTTCATAACTTTGTCTACTGTGTGTAAGATTTTAAATGTTTAGACCAAAATTAGATATATTAGCAGTTCATTCCGGCTTTGCTCGGTGCCTATGTATTGTTCATAACTTTGTCTACTGTATGTAAGATTTCAAATGTTAAGACCAAAATTAGATATATTAGCAGTTCATTCCGACTTTGCTCGGTGCCTATGTTTTGTTCATAACTTTGTCTACTGTATGTAAGATTTCAAATGTTAAGACCAAAATTAGATATATTAGCAGTTCATTCCGGCTTTGCTCGGTGCCTATGTATTGTTCATAACTTTCTCTACTTTATGTAAGATTTCACATGTTAAGACCAAAATTAGATATATTAGCAGTTCAGTCCGGCTTTCTCGGGGGTCAATGTACTGTTCATAACTTTGTCTACTTTATGTAAGATTTCAAATGTACAGACCAAAATTAGATATATTAGCAGTTCAGTCCGGCTTTGCTCGGGTTCTATGTATTGTTCATAACTTTTTCTGCTTTATGTAAGATTTAAAATGTTAAGACCAAAATTAGATATATTAGCAGTTCATTCCGGCTTTGCTCGGTGCCTATGTATTGTTCATAACTTTCTCTACTTTATGTAAGATTTCACATGTTAAGACCAAAATTAGATATATTAGCAGTTCGGTCCGGCTTTGCTCGGGGTCAATGTACTGTTCATAACTTTGTCTACTTTATGTAAGATCTCAAATGTACAGACAAAAATTAGATATATTAGCAGTTCAGTCCGGCTTTGCTCGGGGTCTATGTATTGTTCATAACTTTGTCTACTTTATGTAAGATTTCAAATGTTTAGACCAAAATTAGATATATTAGCAGTTCGGTCCGGCTTTGCTCGGGGTCTATGTATTGTTAATAACATTGTCTACTTTATGTAAGATTGTTTATGTTTAGACCAAAATTAGATATATTAGCAGTTCGGTCCGGCTTTGCTCGGGGTCTGTGTATTGTTCATAACTTTGTCTACTTTATGTAAGATTTAAAATGTTTAGACCAAAATTAGATATATTAGCAGTTCGGTCCGGCTTTGCTTGGGGTCTATGTATTGTTCATAACTGTGTCTACTTTATGTAAGATTTTAAATGTTTAGACCAAAATTAGATATATTAGCAGTTCAGTCCGGCTTTGCTCGGGGTCTATGTATTGTTCACAACTTTGTCTACTTTATGTAAGATTTCAAATGTTTAGACCAAAATTAGATATATTAGCAGTTCGGTCCGGCTTTGCTCGGGGTCTATGTATTGTGCATAACTTTGTCTACTTTATGTAAGATTTTTAATTTTTAGACCAAAATTAGATATATTAGCAGTTCGGTCCGGCTTTGCTCGGTGCCTATGTATTGTTCATAACTTTGTCTACTTTATGTAAGATTTCAAATGTTTAGACCAAAATCAGATATATTAGCAGTTCGGTCCGGCTTTGCTCGGTGCCTATGTATTGTTCATAACTTTGTCTACTTTATGTAAGATTTCAAATGTAAAGACAAAAATTAGATATATCAGCAATTAAGTCCGGCTTTGCTCGGGGTCTATTTATTGTTATACACGTTGTCTACTTTATGTAAGATTTTAAATGTTTAGACCAAAATTAGATATATTAGCAGTTCAGTCCGGCTTTGCTCGGGGTCTATTTATTGTTATTCAAGTTGTCTACTTTATGTAAGATTTCAAATGTTTAGACCCAAATTAGATGTATTAGCAGTTCAGTCCGGCTTTGCTCGAGGTCTATGTATTGTTCATAACTTTGTCTACTTTATGTAAGATTTATAATGTTTAGACCAAAATTAGATATATTAGCAGTTCAGTCCGGCTTTGCTCGGGGTCTATGTATTGTTCATAACTTTGTCTACTTTATGTAAGATTTCAAATGTAAAGACAAAAATTAGATACATCAGCAATTCAGTGCGGCTTTGCTCGGGGTCTATTTATTGTTATTCACGTTGTCTACTTTATGTAAGATTTCAAATGTTTAGACCAAATTTAGATCTATTAGCAGTTCAGTCCCGTTTTGCTCGGGGTCAATGTATTGATTTAACTTTGTCTACTTCATGTAAGATATTAAATGTTTAGACCAAAATTAGATATATTAGCATTTCAGTCCGGCTTTGCTCGGGGTCTATGTATTGATTTAACTTTGTCTACTTTATGTAAGATATTAAATGTTTAGACCAAAAGTAGATATATAAGCATTTCAGTCTGGCTTTGCTCGGGGAATATGTATTGTTCATAACTTTGTCTACTTTATGTAAGATTTAAAATGTTTAGACCAAAATTAGATATATTAGCAGTTCATTCCGGCTTTGCTCGGTGCCTATGTATTGTTCATAACTTTGTCTACTGTATGTAAGATTTCAAATGTTAAGACCAAAATTAGATATATTAGCAGTTCATTCCGACTTTGCTCGGTGCCTATGTTTTGTTCATAACTTTGTCTACTGTATGTAAGATTTCAAATGTTAAGACCAAAATTAGATATATTAGCAGTTCATTCCGGCTTTGCTCGGTGCCTATGTATTGTTCATAACTTTGTCTACTTTATGTAAGATTTCACATGTTAAGACCAAAATTAGATATATTAGCAGTTCAGTCCGGCTTTCTCGGGGGTCAATGTACTGTTCATAACTTTGTCTACTTTATGTAAGATTTCAAATGTACAGACCAAAATTAGATATATTAGCAGTTCAGTCCGGCTTTGCTCGGGTTCTATGTATTGTTCATAACTTTTTCTGCTTTATGTAAGATTTAAAATGTTAAGACCAAACTTAGATATATTAGCAGTTCATTCCGGCTTTGCTCGGTGCCTATGTATTGTTCATAACTTTCTCTACTTTATGTAAGATTTCACATGTTAAGACCAAAATTAGATATATTAGCAGTTCGGTCCGGCTTTGCTAGGGGTCAATTTACTGTTCATAACTTTGTCTACTTTATGTAAGATCTCAAATGTACAGACAAAAATTAGATATATTAGCAGTTCAGTCCGGCTTTGCTCGGGGTCTATGTATTGTTCATAACTTTGTCTACTTTATGTAAGATTTCAAATGTTTAGACCAAAATTAGACATATTAGCAGTTCGGTCCGGCTTTGCTCGGGGTCTATGTATTGTTAATAACATTGTCTACTTTATGTAAGATTGTTTATGTTTAGACCAAAATTAGATATATTAGCAGTTCGGTCTGGCTTTGCTCGGGGTCTGTGTATTGTTCATAACTTTGTCTACTTTATGTAAGATTTAAAATGTTTAGACCAAAATTAGATATATTAGCAGTTCGGTCCGGCTTTGCTTGGGGTCTATGTATTGTTCATAACTTTGTCTACTTTATGTAAGATTTTAAATGTTTAGACCAAAATTAGATATATTAGCAGTTCAGTCCGGCTTTGCTCGGGGTCTATGTATTGTTCACAACTTTGTCTACTTTATGTAAGATTTCAAATGTTTAGACCAAAATTAGATATATTAGCAGTTCGGTCTTGCTTTGCTCGGGGTCTATGTATTGTGCATAACTTTGTCTACTTTATGTAAGATTTTTAATTTTTAGACCAAAATTAGATATATTAGCAGTTCGGTCCGGCTTTGCTCGGGGTCTATGTATTGTTCATAACTTTGTCTACTTTATGTAAGATTTCAAATGTTTAGACCAAAATCAGATATATTAGCAGTTCGGTCCGGCTTTGCTCGGTGCCTATGTATTGTTCATAACTTTGTCTACTTTATGTAAGATTTCAAATGTAAAGACAAAAATTAGATATATCAGCAATTAAGTCCGGCTTTACTCGGGGTCTATTTATTGTTATACACGTTGTCTACTTTATGTAAGATTTTGAATGTTTAGACCAACATTAGATATATTAGCAGTTCAGTCCGGCTTTGCTCGGGGTCTATTTATTGTTATTCAAGTTGTCTACTTTATGTAAGATTTCAAATGTTTAGACCCAAATTAGATGTATTAGCAGTTCAGTCCGGCTTTGCTCGAGGTCTATGTATTGTTCATAACTTTGTCTACTTTATGTAAGATTTATAATGTTTAGACCAAAATTAGATATATTAGCAGTTCAGTCCGGCTTTGCTCGGGGTCTATGTATTGTTCATAACTTTGTCTACTTTATGTAAGATTTCAAATGTAAAGACAAAAATTAGATATATCAGCAATTCAGTGCGGCTTTGCTCGGGGTCTATTTATTGTTATTCACGTTGTCTACTTTATGTAAGATTTCAAATGTTTAGACCAAATTTAGATCTATTAGCAGTTCAGTCCCGTTTTGCTCGGGGTCTATGTATTGATTTAACTTTGTCTACTTCATGTAAGATATTAAATGTTTAGACCAAAATTAGATATATTAGCATTTCAGTCCGGCTTTGCTCGGGGTCGATGTATTGATTTAACTGTGTCTACTTATGTAAGATATTAAATGTTTAGACCAAAAGTAGATATATTAGCATTTTAGTCTGGCTTTGCTCGGGGACTATGTATTGTTCATAACTTTGTCTACTTTATGTAAGATTTAAAATGTTTAGACCAAAATTAGATATATTAGCAGTTCAGTCCGGCTTTGCTCGGGGACTATGTATTGTTCATAACTTTGTCTACTTTATGTAAGATTTAAAATGTTTAGACCAAAAGTAGATATATTAGCATTTCAGTCTGGCTTTGCTCGGGGACTATGTATTGTTCATAACTTTGTCTACTTTATGTAAGATATAAAATGTTTAGACCAAAATTAGATATATTAGCATTTCAGTCTAGCTTTGCTCGGGGACTATGTATTGTTCATAACTTTGTCTACTTTATGTAAGATTTAAAATGTTTAGACCAAAATTAGATATATTAGCATTTCAGTCTGGCTTTGCTTGGGGACTATGTATTGTTCATAACTTTGTCTACTTTATGTAAGATTTAAAATGTTTAGACCAAAAGTAGATATATTAGCATTTCAGTCTGGCTTTGCTCGGGGTCTATGTATTGTTCATAACTTTGTCTACTTTATGTAAGATTTAAAATGTTTAGACCAAAAGTAGATATATTAGGATTTCAGTCTGGCTTTGCTCGGGGACTATGTATTGTTCATAACTTTGTCTACTTTATGTAAGATTTAAAATGTTTAGACCAAAAGTAGATATATTAGCATTTCAGTCTGGCTTTGCTCGGGGACTATAACTTTGTCTACTTTATGTAAGATTTCAAATGTTTAGACCAAAAGTAGATATATTAGCATTTCAGTCTGGCTTTGCTCGGGGTCTATGTATTGTTCATAACTTTGTCTACTTTATGTAAGATTTTAAATGTTTAGACCAAAATTAGATATATTAGCAGTTCAGTCCGGCTTTGCTCGGGGACTATGTATTGTTCATAACTTTGTCTACTGTATGTAAGACTTCAAATGTTTAGACCAAAATTAGATATATTAGCAGTTCAGTCCGGCTTTCCTCGGGGTCTATGTATTGTTATTAACTTTGTCTACTTTATGTAAGATTTAAAATGTTTAGACCAAAATTAGATATATTAGCAGTTCATTCCGGCTTTGCTCGGTGCCTATATATTGTTCATAACTTTGTCTACTTTATGTAAGATTTCAAATGTTTAGACCAAAATTAGATATATTAGCAGTTCAGTCCGGCTTTGCTCGGGGTCTATGTATTGTTCATAACTTTTTCTGTTTTATGTAAGATTAAAAATGTTTAGACCAAAAGTAGATATATTAGCAGTTCAGTCCGGCTTTGCTCGGGGTCAATGTACTGTTCATAACTTTGTCTCCTTTATGTAAGATTTCAAATGTACAGACCAAAATTAGATATATTAGCAGTTCAGTCCGGCTTTTCTCGGGGTCTATGTATTGTTCATAACTTTGTCTACTTTATGTAAGATTTTAAATGTTAAGACCAAAATTAGATATATTAGCAATTCAGTCCGGCTTTGCTCGGTGCCTATGTATTGTTCATAACTTTGTCTACTTTATGTAAGATTTCAAATGTTTAGACCAAAATTAGATATATTAGCAGTTCAGTCCGACTTTGCTCGGGGTCTATGTATTGTGCATAACTTTGTCTACTTTATGTAAGATTTCAAATGTTTAGGCCCAAATTAGATGTATTAGCAGTTCATTCCGGCTTTGCTCGGTGCCTATGTATTGTTCATAACTTTGTCTACTTTATGTAAGATTTCAAATGTTTAGACCAAAATTAGATATATTAGCAGTTCAGTCCGGCTTTGCTCGGGGTCAATGTACTGTTCATAACTTTGTCTCCTTTATGTAAGATTTCAAATGTACAGACCAAAATTAGATATATTAGCAGTTCAGTCCGGCTTTGCTCGGGGTCTATGTATTGTTATTAACTTTGTCTACTTTATGTAAGATTTTAAATGTTTAGACCAAAATTAGATGTATTAGCAGTTCATTCCGGCTTTGCTCGGTGCCTATATATTGTTCATAACTTTGTCTACTTTATGTAAGATTTCAAATGTACAGACCAAAATTAGATATATTAGCAGTTCGGTCCGGCTTTGCTCGGGGTCTATGTATTGTTATTAACTTTGTCTACTTTATGTAAGATTTCAAATGTTTAGACCAAAATTAGATATATTAGCAGTTCGGTCCGGCTTTGCTCGGGGTCTATGTATTGTTATTAACTTTGTCTACTTTATGTAAGATTTCAAATGTTTAGACCAAAATTAGATATATTAGCAGTTCGGTCCGGCTTTGCTCGGGGTCTATGTATTGTTCATAACTTTGTATACTTTATGTAAGATTTAAATGTTTAGACCAAAATTAGATATATTGGCAGTTCAGTCCGGCTTTGCTCGGGGTCTATGTATTGTTATTAACTTTGTCTACTTTATGTAAGATTTCAAATGTTTAGACCAAAATTAGATATATTTGCAGTTCAGTCCGGCTTTGCTCGGGGTCTATGTATTGTTATTAACTTTGTCTACTTTATGTAAGATTTCAAATGTTTAGACCAAAATTAGATATATTAGCAGTTCGGTCCGGCTTTGCTCGGGGTCTATGTATTGTTATTAACTTTGTCTACTTTATGTAAGATTTAAATGTTTAGACCAAAATTAGATATATTGGCAGTTCAGTCCGGCTTTGCTCGGGGTCTATGTATTGTTATTAACTTTGTCTACTTTATGTAAGATTTCAAATGTTTAGACCAAAATTAGATATATTAGCAGTTCGGTCCGGCTTTGCTCGGGGTCTATGTATTGTTATTAACTTTGTCTACTTTATGTAAGATTTAAATGTTTAGACCAAAATTAGATATATTGGCAGTTCAGTCCGGCTTTGCTCGGGGTCTATGTATTGTTCATAACTTTGTCTACTTTATGTAAGATTTCAAATGTTTAGACCAAAATTAGATATATTAGCAGTTCAGTCCGGCTTTGCTCGGGGTCTATGTATTGTTATTAACTTTGTCTCCTTTATGTAAGATTTCAAATGTACAGACCAAAATTAGATATATTAGCAGTTCAGTCCGGCTTTGCTCGGGGTCTATGTATTGTTATTAACTTTGTCTCCTTTATGTAAGATTTCAAATGTACAGACCAAAATTAGATATATTAGCAGTTCGGTCCGGTTTTGCTCGGGGTCTATGTATTGTTCATAACTTTGTCTACTTTATGTAAGATTTCAAATGTTTAGACCAAAATTAGATATATTAGCAGTTCGGTCCGGCTTTGCTCGGGGTCTATATATTGTTCATAACTTTGTCTACTTTATGTAAGATTTCAAATGTACAGACCAAAATTAGATATATTTGCAGTTCAGTCCGGCTTTGCTCGGGGTCTATGTATTGTTATTAACTTTGTCTACTTTATGTAAGATTTCAAATGTTTAGACCAAAATTAGATATATTAGCAGTTCGGTCCGGCTTTGCTCGGGGTCTATATATTGTTCATAACTTTGTCTACTTTATGTAAGATTTCAAATGTACGGACCAAAATTATATATATTAGCAGTTCGGTCCGGCTTTGCTCGGGGTCTATATATTGTTCATAACTTTGTGTACTTTATGTAAGATTTCAAATGTACAGACCAAAATTAGATATATTAGCAGTTCGGTCCGGCTTTGCTCGGGGTCTATGTATTGTTCATAACTTTGTCTACTTTATGTAAGATTTCAAATGTTTAGACCAAAATTAGATATATTAACAGTTCGGTCCGGCTTTGCTCGGGGTCTATATATTGTTCATAACTTTGTCTACTTTATGTAAGATTTCAAATGTACAGACCAAAATTAGATATATTTGCAGTTCAGTCCGGCTTTGCTCGGGGTCTATGTATTGTTATTAACTTTGTCTACTTTATGTAAGATTTCAAATGTTTAGACCAAAATTAGATATATTAGCAGTTCGGTCCGGCTTTGCTCGGGGTCTATGTATTGTTATTAACTTTGTCTACTTTATGTAAGATTTAAATGTTTAGACCAAAATTAGATATATTGGCAGTTCAGTCCGGCTTTGCTCGGGGTCTATGTATTGTTATTAACTTTGTCTACTTTATGTAAGATTTCAAATGTTTAGACCAAAATTAGATATATTAGCAGTTCAGTCCGGCTTTGCTCGGGGTCTATGTATTGTTATTAACTTTGTCTCCTTTATGTAAGATTTCAAATGTACAGACCAAAATTAGATATATTAGCAGTTCGGTCCGGCTTTGCTCGGGGTCTATGTATTGTTCATAACTTTGTCTACTTTATGTAAGATTTATAATGTTTAGACCAAAATTAGATATATTAGCAGTTCGGTCCGGCTTTGCTCGGGGTCTATGTATTGTTATTAACTTTGTCTACTTTATGTAAGATTTCAAATGTTTAGACCAAAATTAGATATATTAGCAGTTCGGTCCGGCTTTGCTCGGGGTCTATGTATTGTTATTAACTTTGTCTACTTTATGTAAGATTTAAATGTTTAGACCAAAATTAGATATATTGGCAGTTCAGTCCGGCTTTGCTCGGGGTCTATGTATTGTTATTAACTTTGTCTACTTTATGTAAGATTTCAAATGTTTAGACCAAAATTAGATATATTAGCAGTTCGGTCCGGCTTTGCTCGGGGTCTATGTATTGTTCATAACTTTGTCTACTTTATGTAAGATTTAAATGTTTAGACCAAAATTAGATATATTGGCAGTTCAGTCCGGCTTTGCTCGGGGTCTATGTATTGTTCATAACTTTGTCTACTTTATGTAAGATTTCAAATGTTTAGACCAAAATTAGATATATTAGCAGTTCAGTCCGGCTTTGCTCGGGGTCTATGTATTGTTATTAACTTTGTCTCCTTTATGTAAGATTTCAAATGTACAGACCAAAATTAGATATATTAGCAGTTCAGTCCGGCTTTGCTCGGGGTCTATGTATTGTTATTAACTTTGTCTCCTTTATGTAAGATTTCAAATGTACAGACCAAAATTAGATATATTAGCAGTTCGGTCCGGCTTTGCTCGGGGTCTATGTATTGTTCATAACTTTGTCTACTTTATGTAAGATTTCAAATGTTTAGACCAAAATTAGATATATTAGCAGTTCGGTCCGGCTTTGCTCGGGGTCTATGTATTGTTATTAACTTTGTCTACTTTATGTAAGATTTAAATGTTTAGACCAAAATTAGATATATTGGCAGTTCAGTCCGGCTTTGCTCGGGGTCTATGTATTGTTCATAACTTTGTCTACTTTATGTAAGATTTCAAATGTTTAGACCAAAATTAGATATATTAGCAGTTCGGTCCGGCTTTGCTCGGGGTCTATGTATTGTTATTAACTTTGTCTACTTTATGTAAGATTTAAATGTTTAGACCAAAATTAGATATATTGGCAGTTCAGTCCGGCTTTGCTCGGGGTCTATGTATTGTTCATAACTTTGTCTACTTTATGTAAGATTTCAAATGTTTAGACCAAAATTAGATATATTAGCAGTTCAGTCCGGCTTTGCTCGGGGTCTATGTATTGTTATTAACTTTGTCTACTTTATGTAAGATTTCAAATGTACAGACCAAAATTAGATATATTAGCAGTTCGGTCCGGCTTTGCTCGGGGTCTATGTATTGTTATTAACTTTGTCTACTTTATGTAAGATTTAAATGTTTAGACCAAAATTAGATATATTAGCAGTTCAGTCCGGCTTTGCTCGGGGTCTATGTATTGTTATTAACTTTGTCTACTTTATGTAAGATTTCAAATGTTTAGACCAAAATTAGATATATTAGCAGTTCAGTCCGGCTTTGCTCGGGGTCTATGTATTGTTATTAACTTTGTCTACTTTATGTAAGATTTCAAATGTACAGACCAAAATTAGATATATTAGCAGTTCGGTCCGGCTTTGCTCGGGGTCTATGTATTGTTATTAACTTTGTCTACTTTATGTAAGATTTTAAATGTTTAGACCCAAATTAGATGTATTAGCAGTTCAGTCCGGCTTTGCTCGGGGTCTATGTATTGTTATTAACTTTGTCTCCTTTATGTAAGATTTCAAATGTTTAGACCCAAATTAGATATATTGGCAGTTCAGTCCGGCTTTGCTCGGGGTCTATGTATTGTTCATAACTTTGTCTACTTTATGTAAGATTTCAAATGTTTAGACCAAAATTAGATATATTAGCAGTTCGGTCCGGCTTTGCTCGGGGTCTATGTATTGTTATTAACTTTGTCTACTTTATGTAAGATTTAAATGTTTAGACCAAAATTAGATATATTGGCAGTTCAGTCCGGCTTTGCTCGGGGTCTATGTATTGTTCATAACTTTGTCTACTTTATGTAAGATTTCAAATGTTTAGACCAAAATTAGATATATTAGCAGTTCGGTCCGGCTTTGCTCGGGGTCTATGTATTGTTATTAACTTTGTCTACTTTATGTAAGATTTAAATGTTTAGACCAAAATTAGATATATTGGCAGTTCAGTCCGGCTTTGCTCGGGGTCTATGTATTGTTCATAACTTTGTCTACTTTATGTAAGATTTCAAATGTTTAGACCAAAATTAGATATATTAGCAGTTCAGTCCGGCTTTGCTCGGGGTCTATGTATTGTTATTAACTTTGTCTACTTTATGTAAGATTTTAAATGTTTAGACCCAAATTAGATGTATTAGCAGTTCAGTCCGGCTTTGCTCGGGGTCTATGTATTGTTATTAACTTTGTCTCCTTTATGTAAGATTTCAAATGTTTAGACCCAAATTAGATATATTGGCAGTTCAGTCCGGCTTTGCTCGGGGTCTATGTATTGTTCATAACTTTGTCTACTTTATGTAAGATTTTAAATGTTTAGACCCAAATTAGATGTATTAGCAGTTCAGTCCGGCTTTGCTCGGGGTCTATGTATTGTTATTAACTTTGTCTCCTTTATGTAAGATTTCAAATGTTTAGACCCAAATTAGATATATTGGCAGTTCAGTCCGGCTTTGCTCGGGGTCTATGTATTGTTCATAACTTTGTCTACTTTATGTAAGATTTCAAATGTTTAGACCAAAATTAGATATATTAGCAGTTCGGTTCGGCTTTGCTCGGGGTCTATGTATTGTTATTAACTTTGTCTACTTTATGTAAGATTTAAATGTTTAGACCAAAATTAGATATATTGGCAGTTCAGTCCGGCTTTGCTCGGGATCTATGTATTGTTCATAACTTTGTCTACTTTATGTAAGATTTCAAATGTTTAGACCAAAATTAGATATATTAGCAGTTCAGTCCGGCTTTGCTCGGGGTCTATGTATTGTTATTAACTTTGTCTACTTTATGTAAGATTTCAAATGTACAGACCAAAATTAGATATATTAGCAGTTCGGTCCGGCTTTGCTCGGGGTCTATGTATTGTTATTAACTTTGTCTACTTTATGTAAGATTTAAATGTTTAGACCAAAATTAGATATATTGGCAGTTCAGTCCGGCTTTGCTCGGGGTCTATGTATTGTTCATAACTTTGTCTACTTTATGTAAGATTTCAAATGTTTAGACCAAAATTAGATATATTAGCAGTTCGGTCCGGCTTTGCTCGGGGTCTATGTATTGTTATTAACTTTGTCTACTTTATGTAAGATTTAAATGTTTAGACCAAAATTAGATATATTGGCAGTTCAGTCCGGCTTTGCTCGGGGTCTATGTATTGTTCATAACTTTGTCTACTTTATGTAAGATTTCAAATGTTTAGACCAAAATTAGATATATTAGCAGTTCGGTCCGGCTTTGCTCGGGGTCTATGTATTGTTATTAACTTTGTCTACTTTATGTAAGATTTAAATGTTTAGACCCAAATTAGATGTATTAGCAGTTCAGTCCGGCTTTGCTCGGGGTCTATGTATTGTTATTAACTTTGTCTCCTTTATGTAAGATTTCAAATGTACAGACCAAAATTAGATATATTAGCAGTTCGGTCCGGCTTTGCTCGGGGTCTATGTATTGTTCATAACTTTGTCTACTTTATGTAAGATTTCAAATGTTTAGACCAAAATTAGATATATTAGCAGTTCGGTCCGGCTTTGCTCGGGGTCTATGTATTGTTATTAACTTTGTCTACTTTATGTAAGATTTAAATGTTTAGACCAAAATTAGATATATTGGCAGTTCAGTCCGGCTTTGCTCGGGGTCTATGTATTGTTCATAACTTTGTCTACTTTATGTAAGATTTCAAATGTTTAGACCAAAATTAGATATATTAGCAGTTCGGTCCGGCTTTGCTCGGGGTCTATGTATTGTTATTAACTTTGTCTACTTTATGTAAGATTTCAAATGTTTAGACCAAAATTAGATATATTAGCAGTTCAGTCCGTCTTTGCTCGGGGTCTATGTATTGTTCATAACTTTGTCTACTTTATGTAAGATTTCAAATGTTTAGACCAAAATTAGATATATTAGCAATTCAGTCCGGCTTTGCTCGGGGTCTATGTATTGTTCATAACTTTGTCTACTTTATGTAAGATTTCAAATGGACTGACCAAAATTAGATATATTAGCAGTTCAGTCCGGCTTTGCTCGGGGTCTATGTATTGTTATTAACTTTGTCTACTTTATGTAAGATTTCAAATGTTTAGACCAAAATTAGATATATTAGCAGTTCAGTCCGGCTTTGCTCGGGGTCTATGTATTGTTCATAACTTTGTCTACTTTATGTAAGATTTCAAATGTTTAGACCAAAATTAGATATATTAGCAGTTCAGTCCGGCTTTGCTCGGGGTCTATGTATTGTTATTAACTTTGTCTACTTTATGTAAGATTTCAAATGTTTAGACCCAAATTAGATGTATTAGCAGTTCGGTCCGGCTTTGCTCGGGGTCTATGTATTGTTCATAACTTTGTCTACTTTATGTAAGATTTCAAATGTTTAGACCAAAATTAGATATATTAGCAGTTCAGTCCGGCTTTGCTCGGGGTATATGTATTGTTATTAACTTTGTCTACTTTATGTAAGATTTCAAATGTTTAGACCAAAATTAGATATATTAGCAGTTCAGTCCGGCTTTGCTCGGGGTCTATGTATTGTTCATAACTTTGTCTACTTTATGTAAGATTTCAAATGTTTAGACCAAAATTAGATATATTAGCAGTTCAGTCCGGCTTTGCTCGGGGTCTATGTATTGTTATTAACTTTGTCTACTTTATGTAAGATTTCAAATGTTTAGACCAAAATTAGATATATTAGCAGTTCAGTCCGGCTTTGCTCGGGGTCTATGTATTGTTCATAACTTTGTCTACTTTATGTAAGATTTCAAATGTTTAGACCAAAATTAGATATATTAGCAGTTCAGTCCGGCTTTGCTCGGGGTCTATGTATTGTTCATAACTTTGTCTACTTTATGTAAGATTTCAAATGTTTAGACCAAAATTAGATATATTAGCAGTTCAGTCCGGCTTTGCTCGGGGTCTATGTATTGTTATTAACTTTGTCTACTTTATGTAAGATTTCAAATGTTTAGACCAAAATTAGATATATTAGCAGTTCAGTCCGGCTTTGCTCGGGGTCTATGTATTGTTCATAACTTTGTCTACTTTATGTAAGATTTCAAATGTTTAGACCAAAATTAGATATATTGGCAGTTCAGTCCGGCTTTGCTCGGGGTCTATGTATTGTTCATAACTTTGTCTACTTTATGTAAGATTTCAAATGTTTAGACCAAAATTAGATATATTGGCAGTTCAGTCCGGCTTTGCTCGGGGTCTATGTATTGTTCATAACTTTGTCTACTTTATGTAAGATTTCAAATGTTTAGACCAAAATTAGATATATTGGCAGTTCAGTCCGGCTTTGCTCGGGGTCTATGTATTGTTCATAACTTTGTCTACTTTATGTAAGATTTCAAATGTTTAGACCAAAATTAGATATATTGGCAGTTCAGTCCGGCTTTGCTCGGGGTCTATGTATTGTTCATAACTTTGTCTACTTTATGTAAGATTTCAAATGTTTAGACCAAAATTAGATATATTAGCAGTTCAGTCCGGCTTTGCTCGGGGTCTATGTATTGTTCATAACTTTGTCTACTTTATGTAAGATTTCAAATGTTTAGACCAAAATTAGATATATTGGCAGTTCAGTCCGGCTTTGCTCGGGGTCTATGTATTGTTCATAACTTTGTCTACTTTATGTAAGATTTCAAATGTTTAGACCAAAATTAGATATATTGGCAGTTCAGTCCGGCTTTGCTCGGGGTCTATGTATTGTTAATAACTTTGTCTACTTTATGTAAGATTTCAAATGTTTAGACCAAAATTAGATATATTGGCAGTTCAGTCCGGCTTTGCTCGGGGTCTATGTATTGTTCATAACTTTGTCTACTTTATGTAAGATTTCAAATGTTTAGACCAAAATTAGATATATTAGCAGTTCAGTCCGGCTTTGCTCGGGGTCTATGTATTGTTCATAACTTTGTCTACTTTATGTAAGATTTCAAATGTTTAGACCAAAATTAGATATATTGGCAGTTCAGTCCGGCTTTGCTCGGGGTCTATGTATTGTTCATAACTTTGTCTACTTTATGTAAGATTTCAAATGTTTAGACCAAAATTAGATATATTGGCAGTTCAGTCCGGCTTTGCTCGGGGTCTATGTATTGTTCATAACTTTGTCTACTTTATGTAAGATTTCAAATGTTTAGACCAAAATTAGATATATTGGCAGTTCAGTCCGGCTTTGCTCGGGGTCTATGTATTGTTCATAACTTTGTCTACTTTATGTAAGATTTCAAATGTTTAGACCAAAATTAGATATATTAGCAGTTCAGTCCGGCTTTGCTCGGGGTCTATGTATTGTTCATAACTTTGTCTACTTTATGTAAGATTTCAAATGTTTAGACCAAAATTAGATATATTGGCAGTTCAGTCCGGCTTTGCTCGGGGTCTATGTATTGTTCATAACTTTGTCTACTTTATGTAAGATTTCAAATGTTTAGACCAAAATTAGATATATTGGCAGTTCAGTCCGGCTTTGCTCGGGGTCTATGTATTGTTCATAACTTTGTCTACTTTATGTAAGATTTCAAATGTTTAGACCAAAATTAGATATATTGGCAGTTCAGTCCGGCTTTGCTCGGGGTCTATGTATTGTTCATAACTTTGTCTACTTTATGTAAGATTTCAAATGTTTAGACCAAAATTAGATATATTAGCAGTTCAGTCCGGCTTTGCTCGGGGTCTATGTATTGTTCATAACTTTGTCTACTTTATGTAAGATTTCAAATGTTTAGACCAAAATTAGATATATTGGCAGTTCAGTCCGGCTTTGCTCGGGGTCTATGTATTGTTCATAACTTTGTCTACTTTATGTAAGATTTCAAATGTTTAGACCAAAATTAGATATATTAGCAGTTCAGTCCGGCTTTGCTCGGGGTCTATGTATTGTTATTAACTTTGTCTACTTTATGTAAGATTTCAAATGTTTAGACCCAAATTAGATGTATTAGCAGTTCGGTCCGTCTTTGCTCGGGGTCTATGTATTTTCCAACACTTTGTCTACTTAATGTAAGATTTCAAATGTTTAGACCAAAATTAGATATATTAGCAGTTTGGTCCGGCTTTGCTTGGGGTGAATGTACTGTTCATAACTTTGTCTACTTTATGTAAGATTTGAAATGTTTAGACCCAAATTAGATGTATTAGCAGTTAAGTCCGGCTGTGCTCGGGGTCTATGCATTTTTCATAACTTTGTCTACTTCATGTAAGATTTCAAATGTTTAGACAAAATTTGATATATTAGCAGTTCGGTCCGGCTTTGCTTGGGGTGAATGTACTGTTCATAACTTTGTCTTCTTTATGTAAGATTTTAAATGTTTAGACCAAAATTAGATGTATTAACAGTTCAGTCCGGCTTTGCTCGGGGTCTATGTATTGTTCATAACTTTGTCTACTTTATGTAAGATTTCAAATGTTTAGACCAAAAGAAGATATATTAGCAGTGCAGTCCCGCTTTGCTCGGGGACTATGTATTGTTCAAAACTTTCTCTACTTTATGTAAGATTTCAAATGTTTAGACCAAAATTAGATATATTAGCAGTTCAGTCCGGCTTTGCTCGGTGCTTATGTATTGTTCATAACTTTGTCTACTGTATGTAAGATTTCAAAAGTTAAGACCAAAATTAGATATATTAGCAGTTCATTCCGGCTTTGCTCGGGGCCTATGTATTGTTCATCACTTTGTCTACTGTATGTAAGTTTTCAAATGTGTAGACCAAAATTAGATATATTAGCAGTTCATTCCGGCTTTGCTCGGTGCCTATGTGTTGTTCATAACTTTCTCTACTTTATGTAAGATTTCAAATGTTAAGACCAAAATTAGATATATTAGCAGTTCAGTCCGGCTGTGCTCGGGGTCAATGTACTGTTCATAACTTTGTCTACTTTATGTAAGATTTCAAATGGACTGACCAAAATTAGATATATTTGCAGTTCAGTCCGGCTTTGCTCGGGGTCTATGTATTGTTCATAACTTTTTCTGTTTATGTAAGATTTAAAATGTTTAGACCAAAATTAGATATATTAGCAGTTCGGTCCGGTTTGCTCGGGGTCAATGTACTGTTCATAACTTTGTCTACTTTATGTAAGATTTCAAATGTACAGACCAAAATTAGATATATTAGCAGTTCAGTCCCGCTTTGCTCGGGGTCTATGTATTGTTCATAACTTTGTCTACTTTATGTAAGATTTTAAATGTTTAGACCAAAATTAGATATATTAGCAGTTCAGTCCCGCTTTGCTCGGGGTCTATGTATTGTTCATAACTTTGTCTACTTTATGTAAGATTTTTTATGTTTAGACAAAAAATTAGATATATTAGCAGTTCGGTCCGGCTTTGCTCGGGGTCTATGTATTGTTCATAACTTTGTCTACTTTATGTAAGATTTCAAATGTTTAGACCAAAATTAGATCTATTAGCAGTTCAGTCCGGCTTTGCTCGGGGTCTATGTATTGTTCATAACTTTGTCTACTTTATGTAAGATTTCAAATGTTTAGACCAAAATTAGATATATTAGCAGTTCGGTCCGGCTTTGCTCGGGGTCTATGTATTGTTCATAACTTTGTCTACTTTATGTAAGATTTTTAATGTTTAGACCAAAATTAGATATATTAGCAGTTCAGTCCGGCTTTGCTCGGTGCCTATGTATTGCTCATAACTTTGATACTTTATGAAAGATTTCAAATGTAAAGACAACAATTAGATATATCAGCAATTCAGTCACGCTTTGCTCGGGGTCTATTTATTGTTATTCAAGTTGTCTACTTTATGTAAGATTTTGAATGTTTAGACCAAAATAAGATATATTAGCAGTTCAGTCCGGCTTTGCTCGGGGTCTATGTATTGTTCATAACTTTGTCTACTTTATGTAAGATTTCAAATGTAAAGACAAAAAAAGGATATATCAGCAATTCAGTCCGGCTTTGCTCGGGGTCTATTTGTTGTTATTCAAGTTGTCTACTTTATGTAAGATTTATAATGTTTAGACCAAAATTAGATCTATTAGCAGTTCAGTTCGGCTTTGCTCGAGGTCTATGTATTGTTCATAACTTTGTCTACTTTATGTAAGATTTCAAATGTTTAGACCAAAATTAGATATATTAGCAATTCAGTCCGGCTTTGCTCGGTGCCTATGTATTGTTCATAATTTGTCTACTTTATGTAAGATTTCAAATGTTTAGACCAAAATTAGATATATTAGCAGTTCGGTCCGGCTTTGCTCGGGGTCAATGTACTGTTCATAACTTTGTCTCCTTTATGTAAGATTTCAAATGTTTAGACCAAAATTAGATATATTAGCAGTTCATTCCGGCTTTGCTCGGGGCCTATGTATTGTTCATCACTTTGTCTACTGTATGTAAGTTTTCAAATGTGTAGACCAAAATTGGATATATTAGCAGTTCATTCCGGCTTTGCTCGGTGCCTATGTGTTGTTCATAACTTTCTCTACTTTATGTAAGATTTCAAATGTTAAGACCAAAATTAGATATATTAGCAGTTCAGTGCGGCTGTGCTCGGGGTCAATGTACTGTTCATAACTTTGTCTACTTTATGTAAGATTTCAAATGGACTGACCAAAATTAGATATATTTGCAGTTCAGTCCGGCTTTGCTCGGGGTCTATGTATTGTTCATAACTTTTTCTGCTTTATGTAAGATTTAAAATGTTTAGACCAAAATTAGATATATTAGCAGTTCGGTCCGGTTTGCTCGGGGTCAATGTACTGTTCATAACTTTGTCTACTTTATGTAAGATTTCAAATGTACAGACCAAAATTAGATATATTAGCAGTTCAGTCCCGCTTTGCTCGGGGTCTATGTATTGTTCATAACTTTGTCTACTTTATGTAAGATTTTAAATGTTTAGACCAAAATTAGATATATTAGCAGTTCAGTCCCGCTTTGCTCGGGGTCTATGTATTGTTCATAACTTTGTCTACTTTATGTAAGATTTTTTATGTTTAGACAAAAAATTAGATATATTAGCAGTTCGGTCCGGCTTTGCTCGGGGTCTATGTATTGTTCATAACTTTGTCTACTTTATGTAAGATTTAAAATGTTTAGACCAAAATTAGATATATTAGCAGTTCGGTCCGGCTTTGCTCGGGGTCTATGTATTGTTCATAACTTTGTCTACTTTATGTAAGATTTTTAATGTTTAGACCAAAATTAGATATATTAGCAGTTCAGTCCGGCTTTGCTCGGTGCCTATGTATTGCTCATAACTTTGATACTTTATGAAAGATTTCAAATGTAAAGACAACAATTAGATATATCAGCAATTCAGTCACGCTTTGCTCGGGGTCTATTTATTGTTATTCAATTTGTCTACTTTATGCAAGATTTCAAATGTTTAGACCAAAATTAGATATATTAGCAGTTCGGTCCGGCTTTGCTCGGTGCCTATGTATTGTTCATAACTTTGTCTACTTTATGTAAGATTTCAAATGTAAAGACAACAATTAGATATATCAGCAATTCAGTCCGGCTTTGCTCGGGGTCTATTTATTGTTATTCAAGTTGTCTACTTTATGTAAGATTTTGAATGTTTAGACCAAAATAAGATATATTAGCAGTTCAGTCCGGCTTTGCTCGGGGTCTATGTATTGTTCATAACTTTGTCTACTTTATGTAAGATTTCAAATGTAAAGACAAAAAAAGGATATATCAGCAATTCAGTCCGGCTTTGCTCGGGGTCTATTTGTTGTTATTCAAGTTGTCTACTTTATGTAAGATTTATAATGTTTAGACCAAAATTAGATCTATTAGCAGTTCAGTCCGGCTTTGCTCGAGGTCTATGTATTGTTCATAACTTTGTCTACTTTATGTAAGATTTATAATGTTTAGACCAAAATTAGATATATTAGCAGTTCAGTCCGGCTTTGCTCGGGGTCTATGTATTGTTCATAACTTTGTCTACTTTATGAAAGATTTCAAATGTAAAGACAAAAATTAGATATATCAGCAATTCAGTGCGGCTTTGCTCGGGGTCTATTTATTGTTATTCCAGTTGTCTACTTTATGTAAGATTTCAAATGTTTAGACCAAATTTAGATCTATTAGCAGTTCAGTCCCGTTTTGCTCGGGGTCTATGTAATTATTTAACTTTGTCTACTTTATGTAAGATATTAAATGTTTACACCAAAATTAGATATATTAGCAGTTCAGTCCGGCTTTGCTCGGGGTCTATGTATTGATTAAACTTTGTCTACTTTATGTAAGATATTAAATGTTTAGACCAAAAGTAGATATATTAGCATTGCAGTCTGGCTTTGCTCGGGGACTATGTATTGTTCATAACTTTGTCTACTTTATGTAAGATATAAAATGTTTAGACCAAAATTAGATATATTAGCAGTTCAGTCCGGCTTTGCTCGGGGACTATGTATTGTTCATAACTTTGTCTACTTTATGTAAGATATAAAATGTTTAGACCAAAATTAGATATATTAGCATTTCAGTCCGGCTTTGCTCGGGGTCTATGTATTGATTAAACTTTGTCTACTTTATGTAAGATATAAAATGTTTAGACCAAAATTAGATATATTAGCATTTCAGTCTGGCTTTGCTCGGGGACTATGTATTGTTCATAACTTTGTCTACTTTATGTAAGATTTAAAATGTTTAGACCAAAATTAGATATATTAGCATTTCAGTCTGGCTTTGCTCGGGGACTATGTATTGTTCATAACTTTGTCTACTTTATGTAAGATTTAAAATGTTTAGACCAAAATTAGATATATTAGCATTTCAGTCTGGCTTTGCTCGGGGACTATGTATTGTTCATAACTTTGTCTACTTTATGTAAGATTTAAAATGTTTAGACCAAAAGTAGATATATTAGCATTTCAGTCCGGCTTTGCTCGGGGACTATGTATTGTTCATAACTTTGTCTACTTTATGTAAGATTTAAAATGTTTAGACCAAAAGTAGATATATTAGCATTTAAGTCTGGCTTTGCTCGGGGACTATGTATTGTTCATAACTTTATCTACTTTATGTAAGATTTCAAATGTTTAGACCAAAATTAGATATATTAGCATTTCAGTCCGGCTTTGCTCGGTGCCTATGTATTGTTCATAACTTTCTCTACTTTATGTAAGATTTAAAATGTTTAGACCAAAAGAAGATATATTAGCAGTTCATTCCGGCTTTGCTGTGTGCCTATGTATTGTTCATAACTTTGTCTACTTTATGTAAGATTTCAAATGTTTCGACTACAATTAGATATATTAGCAGTTCAGTCCGGCTTTGCTCGGGGTCTATGTATTGTTCATAACTTTTTCTGTTTTTTGTAAGATTAAAAATGTTTAGACCAACATTAGATATATTAGCATTTAAGTCCGGCTTTGCTCGGGGTCAATGTACTGTTCATAACTTTGTCTCCTTTATGTAAGATTTCAAATGTACAGACAAAAATGATATATTAGCAGTTCAGTCCGGCTTTGCTCGGGGTCTATGTATTGTTCATAACTTTGTCTACTTTATGTAAGATTTCAAATGTTTTGACCAAAATTAGATATATTAGCAATTCAGTCCGGCTTTGCTCGGTGCCTATGTATTGTTCATAACTTTGTCTACTTTATGTAAGATTTATAATGTTTAGACCAAAATTAGATATATTAGCAGTTCAGTCCGGCTTTGCTCGGGGTCTATGTATTGTTCATAACTTTGTCTACTTTATGTAAGATTTCAAATGTAAAGACAAAAATTAGATATATCAGCAATTCAGTGCGGCTTTGCTCGGGGTCTATTTATTGTTATTCCAGTTGTCTACTTTATGTAAGATTTCAAATGTTTAAACCAAATTTAGATCTATTTGCAGTTCAGTCCCGTTTTGCTCGGGGTCTATGTATTGATTTAACTTTGTCTACTTAATGTAAGATATTAAATGTTTAGACCAAAATTAGATATATTAGCATTTCAGTCCGGCTTTGCTCGGGGTCTATGTATTGATAAAACTTTGTCTACTTCATGTAAGATATTAAATGTTTAGACCAAAAGTAGATATATTAGCATTGCAGTCTGGCTTTGCTCGGGGACTATGTATTGTTCATAACTTTGTCTACTTTATGTAAGATATAAAATGTTTAGACCAAAATTAGATATATTAGCAGTTCAGTCCGGCTTTGCTCGGGGACTATGTATTGTTCATAACTTTGTCTACTTTATGTAAGATATAAAATGTTTAGACCAAAATTAGATATATTAGCATTTCAGTCCGGCTTTGCTCGGGGTCTATGTATTGTTCATAACTTTGTCTACTCTATGTAAGATATTAAATGTTTAGACCAAAAGTAGATATATTAGCAGTTCAGTCTGGCTTTGCTCGGGGACTATGTATTGTTCATAACTTTGTCTACTTTATGTAAGATATAAAATGTTTAGACCAAAATTAGATATATTAGCATTTCAGTCCGGCTTTGCTCGGGGTCTATGTATTGATTAAACTTTGTCTACTTTATGTAAGATATAAAATGTTTAGACCAAAATTAGATATATTAGCATTTCAGTCTGGCTTTGCTCGGGGACTATGTATTGTTCATAACTTTGTCTACTTTATGTAAGATTTAAAATGTTTAGACCAAAAGTAGATATATTAGCATTTCAGTCTGGCTTTACTCGGGGACTATGTATTGTTCATAACTTTGTCTACTTTATGTAAGATTTAAAATGTTTAGACCAAAATTAGATATATTAGCATTTCAGTCTGGCTTTGCTCGGGGACTATGTATTGTTCATAACTTTGTCTACTTTATGTAAGATTTAAAATGTTTAGACCAAAATTAGATATATTAGCATTTCAGTCTGGCTTTGCTCGGGGACTATGTATTGTTCATAACTTTGTCTACTTTATGTAAGATTTTCAATGGTTAGACCAAAAGTAGATATATTAGCATTTCAGTCCGGCTTTGCTCGGGGACTATGTATTGTTCATAACTTTGTCTACTTTATGTAAGATTTTAAATGTTTAGACCAAAAGTAGATATATTAGCATTTAAGTCTGGCTTTGCTCGGGGACTATGTATTGTTCATAACTTTGTCTACTTTATTTAAGATTTCAAATGTTTAGACCAAAATTAGATATATTAGCAGTTCAGTCCAGCTTTGCTCGGTGCCTATGTATTGTTCATAACTTTCTCTACTTTATGTAAGATTTAAAATGTTTAGACCAAAAGAAGATATATTAGCATTTCAGTCTGGCTTTGCTCGGGGACTATGTATTGTTCATAACTTTGTCTACTTTATGTAAGATTTCAAATGTTTCGACTACAATTAGATATATTAGCAGTTCATTCCGGCTTGGCTGTGTGCCTATGTATTGTTCATAACTTTGTCTACTTTATGTAAGATTTCAAATGTTTAGACCAAAATTAGATATATTAGCAGTTCAGTCCGGCTTTGCTCGGGGTCTATGTATTGTTCATAACTTTTTCTGTTTTATGTAAGATTAAAAATGTTTAGACCAACATTAGATATATTAGCATTTCGGTCCGGCTTTGCTCGGGGTCAATGTACTGTTCATAACTTTGTCTAATTTATGTAAGATTTCAAATGTTTAAACAAAATTTGATATATTAGCAGTTCGGTCCGGCTTTGCTTGGGGTGAATGTACTGTTCATAACTTTGTCTTCTTTATGTTAGATTTCAAATGTTTAGACCCAAATTAGATGTATTAGCAGTTCAGTCCGGATTTGCTCGGGGTCTATGTATTGTTCATAACTTTGTCTACTTTATGTAAGATTTCAAATGTTTAGACCAAAATTAGATATATTAGCAGTGCAGTCCCGCTTTGCTCGGGGTCTATGTATTGTTCATAACTTTGTCTACTTTATGTAAGATTTCAAATGTTTAGACCAAAATTAGATATATTAGCAGTTCAGTCCGGCTTTGCTCGGAGCTTATGTATTGTTCATAACTTTGTCTACTGTATGTAAGATTTCAAATGTTAAGACCAAAATTAGATATATTAGCAGTTCATTCCGGCTTTGCTCGGGGCCTATTTATTGTTCATCACTTTGTCTACTGTATGTAAGATTTCAAATGTTTAGACCAAAATTAGATATATTAGCAGTTCATTCCGGCTTTGCTCGGTGCCTATGTGTTGTTCATAACTTTCTCTACTTTATGTAAGATTTCAAATGTTAAGACCAAAATTAGATATATTAGCATTTCAGTCCGGCTTTGCTCGGGGTCTATGTATTGATTTAACTTTGTCTACTTTATGTAAGATATTAAATGTTTAGACCAAAAGTAGATATATTAGCATTTCAGTCTGGCTTTGCTCGGGGACTATGTATTGTTCATAACTTTGTCTACTTTATGTAAGATTTAAAATGTTTAGACCAAAATTAGATATATTAGCATTTCAGTCTGGCTTTGCTCGGGGACTATGTATTGTTCATAACTTTGTCTACTTTATGTAAGATTTAAAATGTTTAGACCAAAATTAGATATATTAGCAGTTCGGTCCGGTTTGCTCGGGGTCAATGTACTGTTCATAACTTTGTCTACTTTATGTAAGATTTCAAATGTACTGACCAAAATTAGATATATTAGCAGTTCAGTCCCGCTTTGCTCGGGGTCTATGTATTGTTCATAACTTTGTCTACTTTATGTAAGATTTCAAATGTTTAGATCAAAATTTGATATATTAGCAGTTCAGTCCCGCTTTGCTCGGGGTCTATGTATTGTTCATAACTTTGTCTACTTTATGTAAGATTTCAAATGTTTCGACTACAATTAGATATATTAGCAGTTCATTCCGGCTTTGCTGTGTGCCTATGTATTGTTCATAACTTTGTCTACTTTATGTAAGATTTCAAATGTTTAGACCAAAATTAGATATATTAGCAGTTCAGTCCGGCTTTGCTCGGGGTCTATGTATTGTTCATAACTTTGTCTACTTTATGTAAGATATTAAATGTTTAGACCAACATTAGATATATTAGCATTTCGGTCCGGCTTTGCTCGGGGTCAATGTACTGTTCATAACTTTGTCTCCTTTATGTAAGATTTCAAATGTACAGACAAAAATTAGATATATTAGCAGTTCAGTCCGGCTTTGCTCGGGGTCTATGTATTGTTCATAACTTTGTCTACTTTATGTAAGATTTTAAATGTTTAGACCAAAATTAGATATATTAGCAATTCAGTCCGGCTTTGCTCGGTGCCTATGTATTGTTCATAACTTTGTCTACTTTATGTAAGATTTCAAATGTTTAGACCAAAATTAGATATATTAGCAGTTCAGTCCGGATTTGCTCGGAGTCTATGTATTGTTCATAACTTTGTCTAATTTATGTAAGATTTCAAATGTTTAGACAAAATTTGATATATTAGCAGTTCGGTCCGGCTTTGCTTGGGGTGAATGTACTGTTCATAACTTTGTCTTCTTTATGTTAGATTTCAAATGTTTAGACCCAAATTAGATGTATTAGCAGTTCAGTCCGGATTTGCTCGGGGTCTATGTATTGTTCATAACTTTGTCTACTTTATGTAAGATTTCAAATGTTTAGACCAAAATTAGATATATTAGCAGTGCAGTCCCGCTTTGCTCGGGGTCTATGTATTGTTCATAACTTTGTCTACTTTATGTAAGATTTCAAATGTTTAGACCAAAATTAGATATATTAGCAGTTCAGTCCGGCTTTGCTCGGAGCTTATGTATTGTTCATAACTTTGTCTACTGTATGTAAGATTTCAAATGTTAAGACCAAAATTAGATATATTAGCAGTTCATTCCGGCTTTGCTCGGGGCCTATTTATTGTTCATCACTTTGTCTACTGTATGTAAGATTTCAAATGTTTAGACCAAAATTAGATATATTAGCAGTTCATTCCGGCTTTGCTCGGTGCCTATGTGTTGTTCATAATGTTCTCTACTTTATGTAAGATTTCAAATGTTAAGACCAAAATTAGATATATTAGCATTTCAGTCCGGCTTTGCTCGGGGTCTATGTATTGATTTAACTTTGTCTACTTTATGTAAGATATTAAATGTTTAGACCAAAAGTAGATATATTAGCATTTCAGTCTGGCTTTGCTCGGGGACTATGTATTGTTCATAACTTTGTCTACTTTATGTAAGATTTAAAATGTTTAGACCAAAATTAGATATATTAGCATTTCAGTCTGGCTTTGCTCGGGGACTATGTATTGTTCATAACTTTGTCTACTTTATGTAAGATTTAAAATGTTTAGACCAAAATTAGATATATTAGCAGTTCGGTCCGGTTTGCTCGGGGTCAATGTACTGTTCATAACTTTGTCTACTTTATGTAAGATTTCAAATGTACTGACCAAAATTAGATATATTAGCAGTTCAGTCCCGCTTTGCTCGGGGTCTATGTATTGTTCATAACTTTGTCTACTTTATGTAAGATTTATAATGTTTAGACCAAAATTAGATATATTAGCAGTTCGGTCCGGCTTTGCTCGGGGTCTATGTATTGTTCATAACTTTGTCTACTTTATGTAAGATTTCAAATGTTTAGACCAAAATAAGATATATTAGCAGTTCGGTCCGGCTTTGCTCGGGGTCGATGTATTGTTCATAACTTTGTCTACTTTATGTAAGATTTTTAATGTTTAGACCAAAAGTAGATATATTAGCAGTTCAGTCCGGCTTTGCTCGGGGTCTATGTATTGTTCATAACTTTGTCTACTTTATGTAAGATTTTTAATGTTTAGACCAAAATTAGATATATTAGCAGTTCGGTCCGGCTTTGCTCGGGGTCTATGTATTGTTCATAACTTTGTCTACTTTATGTAAGATTTAAAATATTTAGACCAAAATTAGATATATTAGCAGTTCAGTCCCGCTTTGCTCGGGGTCTATGTATTGTTCATAACTTTGTCTACTTTATGTAAGATTTTCAATGCTTAGACCAAAATTAGATATATTAGCAGTTCAGTCCGGCTTTGCTCGGTGCCTATGTATTGCTCATAACTTTGATACTTTATGTAAGATTTCAAATGTAAATACAACAATTAGATATATCAGCAATTCAGTCACGCTTTGCTCGGGGTCTATTTATTGTTATTCAAGTTGTCTACTTTATGTAAGATTTATAATGTTTAGACCAAAATCAGATATATTAGCAGTTCGGTCCGGCTTTGCTCTGTGCCTATGTATTGTTCATAACTTTGTCTACTTTATGTAAGATTTAAAATGTGAACACAACAATTAGATATATCAGCAATTCAGTCCGGCTTTGCTCGGGGTCTATTTATTGTTATTCAAGTTGTCTACTTTATGTAAGATTTCAAATGTTTAGACCAAAATTAGATATATTAGCAGTTCGGTCCGGCTTTGCTGGGGGTGTATGTATTGTTCATAACTTTGTCTACTTTATGTAAGATTTTTAATGTTTAGACAAAAATTAGATATATTAGCAGTTCGGTCCGGCTTTGCTCGGGGTCTATGTATTGTTCACAACTTTGTCTACTTTATGTAAGATTTTTAATGTTTAGACCAAAATTAGATATATTAGCAGTTCAGTCCGGCTTTGCTCGGGGTCTATTTATTGTTCATAACTTTGTCTACTTTATGTAAGATTTATAATGTTTAGACCAAAATTAGATCTATTAGCAGTTCAGTCCGGCTTTGCTCGGGGTCTATGTATTGTTCATAACTTTGTCTACTTTATGTAAGATTTCAAATGTTTAGACCAAAATTAGATATATTAGCAGTTCAGTCCGGCTTTGCTCGGGGTCTATGTATTGTTCATAACTTTGTCTACTTTATGTAAGATTTCAAATGTAAAGACAAATATTAGATATATCAGCAATTCAGTCCGGCTTTGCTCGGGGTCTATTTATTGTTATTCAAGTTGTCTACTTTATGTAAGATTTCAAATGTTTAGACCAAATTTAGATCTATTAGCAGTTCAGTCCCGTTTTGCCCGGGGTCTATGTATTGATTAAACTTTGTCTACTTTATGTAAGATATTAAATGTTTAGACCAAAAGTAGATATATTAGCATTTCAGTCTGGCTTTGCTCGGGGACTATGTATTGTTCATAACTTTGTCTACTTTATGTAAGATTTATAATGTTTAGACCAAAATTAGATATATTAGCATTTCAGTCTGGCTTTGCTCGGGGACTATGTATTGTTCATAACTTTGTCTACTTTATGTAAGATTTAAAATGTTTAGACCAAAAGTAGATATATTAGCATTTCAGTCGGGCTTTGCTCGGGGACTATGTATTGTTCATAACTTTGTCTACTTTATGTAAGATTTAAAATGTTTAGACCAAAAGTAGATATATTAGCATTTCAGTCTGGCTTTGCTCGGGGACTATGTATTGTTCATAACTTTGTCTACTTTATGTAAGATTTCAAATGTTTAGACCAAAATTAGATATATTAGCATTTCAGTCTGGCTTTGCTCGGGGACTATGTATTGTTCATAACTTTGTCTACTTTATGTAAGATTTAAAATGTTTAGACCAAAAGTAGATTTATTAGCATTTTAGTCTGGCTTTGCTCGGGGACTATGTATTGTTCATAACTTTGTCTACTTTATGTAAGATTTAAAATGTTTAGACCAAAAGTAGATATATTTGCATTTAAGTCTGGCTTTGCTCGGGGACTATGTATTGTTCATAACTTTGTCTACTTTATGTAAGATTTAAAATGTTTAGACCAAAAGTAGATATATTAGCATTTTTGTCTGGCTTTCCTCGGGGACTATATATTGTTCATAACTTTGTCTACTTTATGTAAGATTTAAAATGTTTAGACCAAAAGTAGATATATTAGCATTTAAGTCTGGCTTTGCTCGGGGACTATGTATTGTTCATAACTTTGTCTACTTTATGTAAGATTTAAAATGTTTAGACCAAAAGTAGATATATTAGCATTTTTGTCTTGCTTTCCTCGGGGACTATGTATTGTTCATAACTTTGTCTACTTTATGTAAGATTTAAAATGTTTAGACCAAAAGTAGATATATTAGCATTTAAGTCTTGCTTTGCTCGGGGACTATGTATTGTTCATAACTTTGTCTACTTTATGTAAGATTTAAAATGTTTAGACCAAAAGTAGATATATTAGCATTTTTGTCTGGCTTTCCTCGGGGACTATGTATTGTTCATAACTTTGTCTACTTTATGTAAGATTTCAAATGTTTAGACCAAAAGTAGATATATTAGCATTTCAGTCTGGCTTTGCTCGGGGACTATGTATTGTTCATAACTTTGTCTACTTTATGTAAGATTTAAAATGTTTAGACCAAAAGTAGATATATTAGCATTTCAGTCTGGCTTTGCTCGGGGACTATGTATTGTTCATAACTTTGTCTACTTTATGTAAGATTTCAAATGTTTAGACCAAAATTAGATATATTAGCATTTCAGTCTGGCTTTGCTCGGGGACTATGTATTGTTCATAACTTTGTCTACTTTATGTAAAATTTAAAATGTTTAGACCAAAAGTAGATTTATTAGCATTTCAGTCTGGCTTTGCTCGGGGACTATGTATTGTTCATAACTTTGTCTACTTTATGTAAGATTTCAAATGTTTAGACCAAAAGTAGATTTATTAGCATTTCAGTCTGGCTTTGCTCGGGGACTATGTATTGTTCATAACTTTGTCTACTTTATGTAAGATTTAAAATGTTTAGACCAAAAGTAGATATATTAGCATTTAAGTCTGGCTTTGCTCGGGGACTATGTATTGTTCATAACTTTGTCTACTTTATGTAAGATTTAAAATGTTTAGACCAAAATTAGATATATTAGCATTTCAGTCTGGCTTTGCTCGGGGACTATGTATTGTTCATAACTTTGTCTACTTTATGTAAGATTTAAAATGTTTAGACCAAAAGTAGATTTATTAGCATTTCAGTCTGGCTTTGCTCGGGGACTATGTATTGTTCATAACTTTGTCTACTTTATGTAAGATTTAAAATGTTTAGACCAAAAGTAGATATATTAGCATTTAAGTCTGGCTTTGCTCGGGGACTATGTATTGTTCATAACTTTGTCTACTTTATGTAAGATTTAAAATGTTTAGACCAAAAGTAGATATATTAGCATTTTTGTCTGGCTTTCCTCGGGGACTATGTATTGTTCATAACTTTCTCTACTTTATGTAAGATTTAAAATGTTTAGACCAAAAGTAGATATATAAGCATTTAAGTCTGGCTTTGCTCGGGGACTATGTATTGTTCATAACTTTGTCTACTTTATGTAAGATTTTAAATGTTTAGACCAAAAGTAGATATATTAGCATTTTTGTCTGGCTTTCCTCGGGGACTATGTATTGTTCATAACTTTGTCTACTTTATGTAAGATATTAAATGTTTAGACCAAAAGTAGATATATTAGCATTTAAATCTGGCTTTGCTCGGGGACTATGTATTGTTCATAACTTTGTCTACTTTATGTAAGATTTAAAATGTTAAGACCAAAAGTAGATATATTAGTCTTTTTGTCTGGCTTTCCTCGGGGACTATGTATTGTTCATAACTTTGTCTACTTTATGTAAGATTTAAAATGTTTAGACCAAAAGTAGATATATTAGCATTTCAGTCTGGCTTTGCTCGGGGACTATGTATTGTTCATAACTTTGTCTACTTTATGTAAGATTTAAAATGTTTAGACCAAAATTAGATATATTAGCATTTAAGTCTGGCTTTGCTCGGGGACTATGTATTGTTCATAACTTTGTCTACTTTATGTAAGATTTAAAATGTTTAGACCAAAAGTAGATATATTAGCATTTAAGTCTGGCTTTGCTCGGGGACTATGTATTGTTCATAACTTTGTCTACTTTATGTAAGATTTAAAATGTTTAGACCAAAAGTAGATATATTAGCATTTAAGTCTGGCTTTGCTCGGGGACTATGTATTGTTCATAACTTTGTCTACTTTATGTAAGATTTAAAATGTTTAGACCAAAATTAGATATATTAGCAGTTCAGTCCGGCTTTGCTCGGTGCCTATGTATTGTTCATAACTTTGTCTACTTTATGTAAGATTTCAAATGTTTAGACCCAAATTAGATGTATTAGCAGTTCATTCCGGCTTTGCTCGGTGCCTATGTATTGTTCATAACTTTGTCTACTTTATGTAAGATTTCAAATGTTTAGACCAAAATTAGATATATTAGCAGTTCGGTCCGGCTTTGCTTGGGGTGAATGTACTGTTCCTAACTTTGTCTACTTTATGTAAGATTTCAAATGTTTAGACCCAAATTAGATGTATTAGCAGTTCAGTCCGGCTTTGCTCGGGGCTATGTATTGTTCATAACTTTGTCTACTTTATGTAAGATTTCAAATGTTTAGACCAAAATTAGATATATTAGCAGTTCAGTCCGGTTTTGCTCGGTGCCTATGTATTGTTCATAACTTTGTCTACTTTATGTAAGATTTTAAATGTTTAGACAAAAATTAGATATATTAGCAGTTCAGTCCTGCTGTGCTCGGGTCAATGTATTGTTCATAACTTTGTCTACTTTATGTAAGATTTCAAATGTTTAGACCAGAATTAGATATATTAGCAGTTCAGTCCGGTTTTGCTCGGGGTCTATGTATTGTTCATAACTTTGTCTACTTTATGTAAGATTTCAAATGTTTAGACAAAATTTAGATATATTAGCAGTTCAGTTCGGCTTTGCTCGGGGTCTACGTATTGTTCATAACTTTGTCTACTTTTTGTAAGATTTCAAATGTTTAGACCAAAATTAGATATATTAGCAGTTCAGTCCGGTTTTGCTTGGTTCCTATGTATTGTTCATAACTTTGTCTACTTTATGTAAGATTTTAAATGTTTAGACCAGAATTAGATATATTAGCAGTTCAGTCCGGCTTTGCTCGATGCCTATGTATTGTTCATAACTTTGTCTACTTTATGTAAGATTTCAAATGTTTAGACCAAAATTAGATCTATTAGCAGTTCAGTCCGGCTTTGCCCGGTGCCTATGTATTGTTCATAACTTTTTCTACTTCATGTAAGATTTTTTATGTTTAGACCAAAATTAGATATATTAGCAGTTCAGTCTGGTTTTGCTTGGTTCCTATGTATTGTTCATAACTTTGTCTACTTTATGTAAGATTTTTTATGTTTAGACCAGAATTAGATATATTAGCATTTCAGTCCGGCTTTGCTCGGTGCCTATGTATTGTTCATAACTTTGTCTACTTTATGTAAGATTTCAAATGTTTAGACCAAAATTAGATATATTAGCAGTTCAGTCCTGTTTTGCTCGGTGCCTATGTATTGTTATAAACTTTGTCTACTTTATGTAAGATTTTAAATGTTTAGAACAAAATTAGATATATTAGCAGTTCAGTCCCGCTTTGCTCGGGGTCAATGTATTGTTCATAACTTTGTCTACTTTATGTAAGATTTTAAATTTTTAGACCAAAATTAGATATATTAGCAATTCAGTCCGGCTTTGCTCGGCGCCTCTGTATTGTTCATAACTATCTCTACTTTATGTAAGATTATAAATGTTTAGACAAAAATTAGATATATTAGCAGTTCAGTCCGGCTTTGGTCGGTGCCTATGTATTGTTCATAACTTTCTCTACTTTATGTAAGATTTCAAATGTTTAGACCAGAATTAGATATATTAGCAGTCCAGTTCGGCTTTGGTCGGTGCCTATGTATTGTTCATAACTTTGTCTACTTTATGTAAGATTTCAAATGTTTAGACTAAAATTAGATATATTAGCAGTTCAGTCCGGCTTTGCTCGGGGCCTATGTATTGTTCAGTATTTCTCTACTTTATGTTAGATTTCAAATGTTTCGACCAAAATTAGATTTATTAGCAGTTCAGTCCGGCTTTGCTCGGGGCCAATGTATTGTGCATAACTTTCTCTACTTTATGTAAGATTCCAAATGTTTAGACCAAAATTAGATATATTAGCAGTTCAGTCCGGCTTTGCTCGGGGCCTATGTATTGTTCATAACTTTGTCTACTTTATGTAAGATTTCAAATGTTTAGAATAATATTAGATATATTATCAGTTCAGTCCGGTTTTTCTCGGTGCCTATGTATTGTTCATAACTTTGTCTACTTTATGTAAGATTTCAAATGTTTAGACCAAAATTAGATATATTAGCAGTTCAGTCAGGCTTTGCTCGGGGTCTATGTATGGTTCGTATCTTTTTCTACTTTATGTAAGATTTAAAATGTTTAGACCAAAATTAGATATATTAGCAGTAAAGTCCGGCTTTGCTCGGGGTGTATGTATTGTTTATGACTTTGTCTTCTTTATGTACGATTTCAAATGTTTAGACCAAAATTAGATCTATTAGCCGTTCAGCCCGGCTTTGCTCGGGGTCTATGTATTGTTCATAACTTTCTTTACTTCTTGTAAGATTTCAAATGTTTAGACATTAATCAGATATATTAGCAGTTCAGTCCGGCTTTGATCGGGGTCGATGTACTGTTAATAACTTGTCTACTTTATGTAAGATTTTAAATGTTTAGACAAAAATTAGATATATTTGCAGTTCATTCCGCCTTTACTCGGGCCCTATGTACTGTTCATAACTTTCTCTAATTTATGTAACATTTCACATGTTTGGACCAAAATAAGATATATGAGCAGTTCAGTTTGGCTTTGCTCGGGGCCTATTTATTGTGCATAACTTTCTCTACTTTATGTAAAATTCCAAATGTTTAGACCAAAATTAGATATATTAGCAGTTCAGTCCGGTTTTGCTCGGAGCCTATGTATTGTTAATAACTTTGTCTACTTTATGTAAGATTAAAATGTTTAGACAAAAATTAGATATATTAGCAGTTCATTCCGGCTTTGCTCGGTGCCTATGTATTGTTCATAACTTTGTCTACTGTATGTAAGATTTCAAATGTTAAGACCAAAATTAGATATATTAGCAGTTCAGTCCGGCTTTGCTCGGTGCCTATGTATTGTTAATAACTTTGTCTACTTTATGTAAGATTAAAATGTTTTGACAAAAATCAGATATATTAGCAGTTCAGTCCGGCTTTGCTCGGTGCCTATGTGTTGTTCATAACTTTGTCTACTGTATGTAAGATTTTCAATGGTTAGACCAAAATTAGATATATTAGCAGTTCATTCCGGCTTTGCTCGGTGCCTCTCTGTTGTTCATAACTTTCTCTACTTTATGTAAGATTTCAAATGTTTAGACCAAAATAAGATATATTAGCATTCAGTTCGGCTTTGTTCGGGGTCCATGTATTGTTCATAACTTTCTGTATTTTATGTAAGATTTCAAATGTTTAGACCAAAATAAGATATATTAGCAGTTCAGTCCGGTTTTGCTCGGAGCCTATGTATTGTTCATAACTTTGTCTACTTTATGTAAGATTAAAATGTTTAGACCAAAATTAGATATATTAGCAGTTCATTCCGGCTTTGCAGGGTGCCTATGTGTTGTTCATAACTTTGTCTACTGTATGTAAGATTTTAAATGTTTAGACCAAAATTAGATATATTAGCAGTTCATTCCGGCTTTGCTCGGTGCCTATGTATTGTTCATAACTTTGTCTACTGTATGTAAGATTTCAAATGTTAAGACCAAAATTAGATATACTAGCAGTTCATTCCGACTTTGCTCGGTGCCTATGTTTTGTTCATAACTTTGTCTACTGTATGTAAGATTTCAAATGTTAAGACCAAAATTAGATATATTAGCAGTTCATTCCGGCTTTGCTCGGTGCCTATGTATTGTTCATAACTTTCTCTACTTTATGTAAGATTTCACATGTTAAGACCAAAAGTAGATATATTAGCAGTTCGGTCCGGCTTTGATCGGGGTAAATGTACTGTTCATAACTTTGTCTACTTTATGTAAGATCTCAAATGTACAGACAAAAATTAGATATATTAGCAGTTCAGTCCGGCTTTGCTCGGGGTCTATGTATTGTTCATAACTTTGTCTACTTTATGTAAGATTTCAAATGTTTAGACCAAAATTAGATATATTAGCAGTTCGGTCCGGCTTTGCTCGGGGTCTATGTATTGTTCATAACATTGTCTACTTTATGTAAGATTGTTTATGTTTAGACCAAAATTAGATATATTAGCAGTTCGGTCCGGCTTTGCTCGGGGTCTGTGTATTGTTCATAACTTTGTCTACTTTATGTAAGATTTAAAATGTTTAGACCAGAATTAGATATATTAGCAGTTCGGTCCGGCTTTGCTTGGGGTCTATGTATTGTTCATAACTTTGTCTACTTTATGTAAGATTTTAAATGTTTAGACCAAAATTAGATATATTAGCAGTTCAGTCCGGCTTTGCTCGGGGTCTATGTATTGTTCACAACTTTGTCTACTTTATGTAAGATTTCAAATGTTTAGACCAAAATTAGATATATTAGCAGTTCGGTCCGGCTTTGCTCGGGGTCTATGTATTGTGCATAACTTTGTCTACTTTATGTAAGATTTTTAATTTTTAGACCAAAATTAGATATATTAGCAGTTCGGTCCGGCTTTGCTCGGGGTCTATGTATTGTTCATAACTTTGTCTACTTTATGTAAGATTTCAAATGTTTAGACCAAAATCAGATATATTAGCAGTTCGGTCCGGCTTTGCTCGGTGCCTATGTATTGTTCATAACTTTGTCTACTTTATGTAAGATTTCAAATGTAAAGACGAAAATTAGATATATCAGCAATTAAGTCCGGCTTTGCTCGGGGTCTATTTATTGTTATACACGTTGTCTACTTTATGTAAGATTTTGAATGTTTAGACCAAAATTAGATATATTAGCAGTTCAGTCCGGCTTTGCTCGAGGTCTATGTATTGTTCATAACTTTGTCTACTTTATGTAAGACTTATAATGTTTAGACCAAAATTAGATATATTAGCAGTTCAGTCCGGCTTTGCTCGGGGTCTATGTATTGTTCATAACTTTGTCTACTTTATGTAAGACTTATAATGTTTAGACCAAAATTAGATATATTAGCAGTTCAGTCCGGCTTTGCTCGGGGTCTATGTATTGTTCATAACTTTGTCTACTTTATGTAAGACTTATAATGTTTAGACCAAAATTAGATATATTAGCAGTTCAGTCCGGCTTTGCTCGGGGTCTATGTATTGTTCATAACTTTGTCTACTTTATGTAAGACTTATAATGTTTAGACCAAAATTAGATATATTAGCAGTTCAGTCCGGCTTTGCTCGGGGTCTATGTATTGTTCATAACTTTGTCTACTTTATGTAAGATTTCAAATGTAAAGACAAAAATTAGATATATCAGCAATTCAGTGCGGCTTTGCTCGGGGTCTATTTATTGTTATTCACGTTGTCTACTTTATGTAAGATTTCAAATGTTTAGACCAAATTTAGATCTATTAGCAGTTCAGTCCCGTTTTGCTCGGGGTCTATGTATTGATTTAACTTTGTCTACTTCATGTAAGATATTAAATGTTTAGACCAAAATTAGATATATTAGCATTTCAGTCCGGCTTTGCTCGGGGTCTATGTATTGATTTAACTTTGTCTACTTTATGTAAGATATTAAATGTTTAGACCAAAAGTAGATATATTAGCATTTTAGTCGGGCATTGCTCGGGGACTATGTATTGTTCATAACTTTGTCTACTTTATGTAAGATTTAAAATGTTTAGACCAAAATTAGATATATTAGCAGTTCAGTCCGGCTTTGCTCGGTGCCTATGTATTGTTAATAACTTTGTCTACTTTATGTAAGATTAAAATGTTTTGACAAAAATCAGATATATTAGCAGTTCAGTCCGGCTTTGCTCGGTGCCTATGTGTTGTTCATAACTTTGTCTACTGTATGTAAGATTTTCAATGGTTAGACCAAAATTAGATATATTAGCAGTTCATTCCGGCTTTGCTCGGTGCCTCTCTGTTGTTCATAACTTTCTCTACTTTATGTAAGATTTCAAATGTTTAGACCAAAATAAGATATATTAGCATTCAGTTCGGCTTTGTTCGGGGTCCATGTATTGTTCATAACTTTCTGTATTTTATGTAAGATTTCAAATGTTTAGACCAAAATAAGATATATTAGCAGTTCAGTCCGGTTTTGCTCGGAGCCTATGTATTGTTCATAACTTTGTCTACTTTATGTAAGATTAAAATGTTTAGACCAAAATTAGATATATTAGCAGTTCATTCCGGCTTTGCAGGGTGCCTATGTGTTGTTCATAACTTTGTCTACTGTATGTAAGATTTTAAATGTTTAGACCAAAATTAGATATATTAGCAGTTCATTCCGGCTTTGCTCGGTGCCTATGTATTGTTCATAACTTTGTCTACTGTATGTAAGATTTCAAATGTTAAGACCAAAATTAGATATACTAGCAGTTCATTCCGACTTTGCTCGGTGCCTATGTTTTGTTCATAACTTTGTCTACTGTATGTAAGATTTCAAATGTTAAGACCAAAATTAGATATATTAGCAGTTCATTCCGGCTTTGCTCGGTGCCTATGTATTGTTCATAACTTTCTCTACTTTATGTAAGATTTCACATGTTAAGACCAAAAGTAGATATATTAGCAGTTCGGTCCGGCTTTGATCGGGGTAAATGTACTGTTCATAACTTTGTCTACTTTATGTAAGATCTCAAATGTACAGACAAAAATTAGATATATTAGCAGTTCAGTCCGGCTTTGCTCGGGGTCTATGTATTGTTCATAACTTTGTCTACTTTATGTAAGATTTCAAATGTTTAGACCAAAATTAGATATATTAGCAGTTCGGTCCGGCTTTGCTCGGGGTCTATGTATTGTTCATAACATTGTCTACTTTATGTAAGATTGTTTATGTTTAGACCAAAATTAGATATATTAGCAGTTCGGTCCGGCTTTGCTCGGGGTCTGTGTATTGTTCATAACTTTGTCTACTTTATGTAAGATTTAAAATGTTTAGACCAGAATTAGATATATTAGCAGTTCGGTCCGGCTTTGCTTGGGGTCTATGTATTGTTCATAACTTTGTCTACTTTATGTAAGATTTTAAATGTTTAGACCAAAATTAGATATATTAGCAGTTCAGTCCGGCTTTGCTCGGGGTCTATGTATTGTTCACAACTTTGTCTACTTTATGTAAGATTTCAAATGTTTAGACCAAAATTAGATATATTAGCAGTTCGGTCCGGCTTTGCTCGGGGTCTATGTATTGTGCATAACTTTGTCTACTTTATGTAAGATTTTTAATTTTTAGACCAAAATTAGATATATTAGCAGTTCGGTCCGGCTTTGCTCGGGGTCTATGTATTGTTCATAACTTTGTCTACTTTATGTAAGATTTCAAATGTTTAGACCAAAATCAGATATATTAGCAGTTCGGTCCGGCTTTGCTCGGTGCCTATGTATTGTTCATAACTTTGTCTACTTTATGTAAGATTTCAAATGTAAAGACGAAAATTAGATATATCAGCAATTAAGTCCGGCTTTGCTCGGGGTCTATTTATTGTTATACACGTTGTCTACTTTATGTAAGATTTTGAATGTTTAGACCAAAATTAGATATATTAGCAGTTCAGTCCGGCTTTGCTCGAGGTCTATGTATTGTTCATAACTTTGTCTACTTTATGTAAGACTTATAATGTTTAGACCAAAATTAGATATATTAGCAGTTCAGTCCGGCTTTGCTCGGGGTCTATGTATTGTTCATAACTTTGTCTACTTTATGTAAGACTTATAATGTTTAGACCAAAATTAGATATATTAGCAGTTCAGTCCGGCTTTGCTCGGGGTCTATGTATTGTTCATAACTTTGTCTACTTTATGTAAGACTTATAATGTTTAGACCAAAATTAGATATATTAGCAGTTCAGTCCGGCTTTGCTCGGGGTCTATGTATTGTTCATAACTTTGTCTACTTTATGTAAGACTTATAATGTTTAGACCAAAATTAGATATATTAGCAGTTCAGTCCGGCTTTGCTCGGGGTCTATGTATTGTTCATAACTTTGTCTACTTTATGTAAGATTTCAAATGTAAAGACAAAAATTAGATATATCAGCAATTCAGTGCGGCTTTGCTCGGGGTCTATTTATTGTTATTCACGTTGTCTACTTTATGTAAGATTTCAAATGTTTAGACCAAATTTAGATCTATTAGCAGTTCAGTCCCGTTTTGCTCGGGGTCTATGTATTGATTTAACTTTGTCTACTTCATGTAAGATATTAAATGTTTAGACCAAAATTAGATATATTAGCATTTCAGTCCGGCTTTGCTCGGGGTCTATGTATTGATTTAACTTTGTCTACTTTATGTAAGATATTAAATGTTTAGACCAAAAGTAGATATATTAGCATTTTAGTCGGGCATTGCTCGGGGACTATGTATTGTTCATAACTTTGTCTACTTTATGTAAGATTTAAAATGTTTAGACCAAAATTAGATATATTAGCAGTTCAGTCCGGCTTTGCTCGGGGACTATGTATTGTTCATAACTTTGTCTACTTTATGTAAGATATTAAATGTTTAGACCAAAAGTAGATATATTAGCATTTCAGTCTGGCTTTGCTCGGGGACTATGTATTGTTCATAACTTTCTCTACTTTATGTAAGATTTAAAATGTTTAGACAAAAATTAGATATATTAGCAGTTCAGTCCGGCTTTGCTCGGGGTCTATGTATTGTTCATAACTTTGTCTACTTTATATAAGATATTAAATGTTTAGACCAAAAGTAGATATATTAGCATTTCAGTCTGGCTGTGCTCGGGGACTATGTATTGTTCATAACTTTGTCTACTTTATGTAAGATTTAAAATGTTTAGACCAAAATTAGATATATTAGCAGTTCAGTCTGGCTTTGCTCGGGGACTATGTATTGTTCATAACTTTGTCTACTTTATGTAAGATTTAAAATGTTTAGACCAAAATTAGATATATTAGCAGTTCAGTCCGGCTTTGCTCGGGGTCTATGTATTGTTCATAACTTTGTCTACTTTATGTAAGATATTAAATGTTTAGACCAAAAGTAGATATATTAGCATTTCAGTCTGGCTTTGCTCGGGGACTATGTATTGTTCATAACTTTGTCTACTTTATGTAAGATTTAAAATGTTTAGACCAAAATTAGATATATTAGCATTTCAGTCTGGCTTTGCTCGGGGACTATGTATTGTTCATAACTTTGTCTACTTTATGTAAGATTTAAAATGTTTAGACCAAAAGTAGATATATTAGCATTTCAGTCTGGCTTTGCTCGGGGTCTATGTATTGTTCATAACTTTGTCTACTTTATGTAAGATTTAAAATGTTTAGACCAAAATTAGATATATTAGCATTTCAGTCTGGCTTTGCTCGGGGACTATGTATTGTTCATAACTTTGTCTACTTTATGTAAGATTTAAAATGTTTAGACCAAAAGTAGATATATTAGCATTTCAGTCCGGCTTTGCTCGGGGACTATAACTTTGTCTACTTTATGTAAGATTTCAAATGTTTAGACCAAAAGTAGATATATTAGCATTTCAGTCTGGCTTTGCTCGGGGACTATGTATTGTTCATAACTTTGTCTACTTTATGTAAGATTTTAAATGTTTAGACCAAAAGTAGATATATTAGCAGTTCAGTCCGGCTTTGCTCGGGGACTATGTATTGTTCATAACTTTGTCTACTGTATGTAAGACTTCAAATGTTTAGACCAAAATTAGATATATTAGCAGTTCAGTCCGGCTTTCCTCGGGGTCTATGTATTGTTATAACCTTTGTCTACTTTATGTAAGATTTAAAATGTTTAGACCCAAATTAGATGTATTAGCAGTTAATTCCGGCTTTGCTCGGTGCCTATATATTGTTCATAACTTTGTCTACTTTATGTAAGATTTCAAATGTTTAGACAAAAATTAGATATATTAGCAGTTCAGTCCGGCTTTGCTCGGGGTCTATGTATTGTTCATAACTTTTTCTGTTTTATGTAAGATTAAAAATGTTTAGACCAAAATTAGATATATTAGCAGTTCGGTCCGGCTTTGCTCGGGGTCAATGTACTGTTCATAACTTTGTCTCCTTTATGTAAGATTTCAAATGTACAGACGAAAATTAGATATATTAGCAGTTCAGTCCGGCTTTGCTCGGGGTCTATGTATTGTTCACAACTTTGTCTACTTTATGTAAGATTTCAAATGTTTAGACCAAAATTAGATATATTAGCAGTTCGGTCCGGCTTTGCTCGGGGTCTATGTATTGTGCATAACTTTGTCTACTTTATGTAAGATTTTTAATTTTTAGACCAAAATTAGATATATTAGCAGTTCGGTCCGGCTTTGCTCGGGGTCTATGTATTGTTCATAACTTTGTCTACTTTATGTAAGATTTCAAATGTTTAGACCAAAATCAGATATATTTGCAGTTCGGTCCGGCTTTGCTCGGTGCCTATGTATTGTTCATAACTTTGTCTACTTTATGTAAGATTTCAAATGTAAAGACGAAAATTAGATATATCAGCAATTAAGTCCGGCTTTGCTCGGGGTCTATTTATTGTTATACACGTTGTCTACTTTATGTAAGATTTTGAATGTTTAGACCAAAATTAGATATATTAGCAGTTCAGTCCGGCTTTGCTCGGGGTCTATTTATTGTTATTCAAGTTGTCTACTTTATGTAAGATTTCAAATGTTTAGACCCAAATTAGATGTATTGGCAGTTCAGTCCGGCTTTGCTCGAGGTCTATGTATTGTTCATAACTTTGTCTACTTTATGTAAGATTTATAATGTTTAGACAAAAATTAGATATATTAGCAGTTCAGTCCGGCTTTGCTCGGGGTCTATGTATTGTTCATAACTTTGTCTACTTTATGTAAGATTTCAAATGTAAAGACAAAAATTAGATATATCAGCAATTCAGTGCGGCTTTGCTCGGGGTCTATTTATTGTTATTCACGTTGTCTACTTTATGTAAGATTTCAAATGTTTAGACCAAATTTAGATCTATTAGCAGTTCAGTCCCGTTTTGCTCGGGGTCTATGTATTGATTTAACTTTGTCTACTTCATGTAAGATTTCAAATGTTTAGACCAAAATTAGATATATTAGCATTTCAGTCCGGCTTTGCTCGGGGTCTATGTATTGATTTAACTTTGTCTACTTTATGTAAGATATTAAATGTTTAGACCAAAAGTAGATATATTAGCATTTCAGTCTGGCTTTGCTCGGGGACTATGTATTGTTCATAACTTTGTCTACTTTATGTAAGATTTTAAATGTTTAGACCAAAATTAGATATATTAGCAGTTCAGTCCGGCTTTGCTCGGGGACTATGTATTGTTCATAACTTTGTCTACTTTATGTAAGATTTAAAATGTTTAGACCAAAAGTAGATATATTAGCATTTCAGTCTGGCTTTGCTCGGGGACTATGTATTGTTCATAACTTTGTCTACTTTATGTAAGATTTAAAATGTTTAGACCAAAATTAGATATATTAGCATTTCAGTCTGGCTTTGCTCGGGGACTATGTATTGTTCATAACTTTGTCTACTTTATGTAAGATTTAAAATGTTTAGACAAAAAGTAGATATATTAGCATTTCAGTCTGGCTTTGCTCGGGGTCTATGTATTGTTCATAACTTTGTCTACTTTATGTAAGATTTCAAATGTTTAGACCACAATTAGATATATTAGCATTTCAGTCTGGCTTTGCTCGGGGACTATGTATTGTTCATAACTTTGTATACTTTATGTAAGATTTAAAATGTTTAGACCAAAAGTAGATATATTAGCATTTCAGTCCGGCTTTGCTCGGGGACTAAAACTTTGTCTACTTTATGTAAGATTTCAAATGTTTAGACCAAAAGTAGATATATTAGCATTTCAGTCTGGCTTTGCTCGGGGACTATGTATTGTTCATAACTTTGTCTACTTTATGTAAGATTTAAAATGTTTAGACCAAAATTAGATATATTAATAGTTCAGTCCGGCTTTGCTCGGGGTCTATGTATTGTTATTAACTTTGTCTACTTTATGTAAGATTTAAAATGTTTAGACCCAAATTAGATATATTAGCAGTTCATTCCGGCTTTGCTCGGTGCCTATATATTGTTCATAACTTTGTCTACTTTATGTAAGATTTCAAATGTTTAGACCAAAATTAGATATATTAGCAGTTCAGTCCGGCTTTGCTCGGGGTCTATGTATTGTTCATAACTTTTTCTGTTTTATGCAAGATTAAACATGTTTAGACCAAAATTAGATATATTAGCAGTTCGGTCCGGCTTTGCTCGGGGTCAATGTACTGTTCATAACTTTGTCTCCTTTATGTAAGATTTCAAATGTACAGACCAAAATTAGATATATTAGCAGTTCAGTCCGGCTTTGCTCGGGGTCTATGTATTGTTCATAACTTTGTCTACTTTATGTAAGATTTTAAATGTTTAGACCAAAATTAGATATATTAGCAGTTCAGTCCCGCTTTGCTCGGGGTCTATGTATTGTTCATAACTTTGTCTACTTTATGTAAGATTTTTAATGTTTAGACAAAAAATTAGATATATTAGCAGTTCGGTCCGGCTTTGCTCGGTGCTTATGTATTGTTCATAACTTTGTCTACTTTATGTAAGATTTAAAATGTTTAGACCAGAATTAGATATATTAGCAGTTCAGTCCGGCTTTGCTCGGGGTCTATGTATTGTGCATAACTTTGTCTACTTTATGTAAGATTTCAAATGTTTAGGCCCAAATTAGATGTATTAGCAGTTCATTCCGGCTTTGCTCGGTGCCTATGTATTGTTCATAACTTTGTCTACTTTAGGTAAGATTTTAAATGTTTAGACCAAAATTAGATATATTGGCAGTTCAGTCCGGCTTTGCTCGGGGTCTATGTATTGTTCATAACTTTGTCTACTTTAGGTAAGATTTTAAATGTTTAGACCAAAATTAGATGTATTAGCAGTTCATTCCGGCTTTGCTCGGGGTCTATGTATTGTTCATAACTTTGTCTACTTTAGGTAAGATTTTAAATGTTTAGACCAAAATTAGATATATTGGCAGTTCAGTCCGGCTTTGCTCGGGGTCTATGTATTGTTATTAACTTTTTCTGTTTTATGCAAGATTAAAAATGTTTAGACCAAAATTAGATATATTAGCAGTTCAGTCCGGCTTTGCTCGGGGTCTATGTATTGTTCATAACTTTGTCTACTTTAGGTAAGATTTTAAATGTTTAGACCAAAATTAGATATATTGGCAGTTCAGTCCGGCTTTGCTCGGGGTCTATGTATTGTTCATAACTTTGTCTACTTTATGTAAGATTTCAAATGTTTAGACCAAAATTAGATATATTAGCAGTTCAGTCCGGCTTTGCTCGGGGTCTATGTATTGTTCATAACTTTGTCTACTTTAGGTAAGATTTTAAATGTTTAGACCAAAATTAGATATATTAGCAGTTCAGTCCGGCTTTGCTCGGGGTCTATGTATTGTTCATAACTTTGTCTACTTTAGGTAAGATTTTAAATGTTTAGACCAAAATTAGATATATTGGCAGTTCAGTCCGGCTTTGCTCGGGGTCTATGTATTGTTATTAACTTTGTCTACTTTAGGTAAGATTTCAAATGTTTAGACCAAAATTAGATATATTGGCAGTTCAGTCCGGCTTTGCTCGGGGTCTATGTATTGTTCATAACTTTGTCTACTTTATGTAAGATTTCAAATGTTTAGACCAAAATTAGATATATTAGCAGTTCAGTCCGGCTTTGCTCGGGGTCTATGTATTGTTCATAACTTTGTCTACTTTAGGTAAGATTTTAAATGTTTAGACCAAAATTAGATATATTAGCAGTTCAGTCCGGCTTTGCTCGGGGTCTATGTATTGTTCATAACTTTGTCTACTTTAGGTAAGATTTTAAATGTTTAGACCAAAATTAGATATATTGGCAGTTCAGTCCGGCTTTGCTCGGGGTCTATGTATTGTTCATAACTTTGTCTACTTTAGGTAAGATTTTAAATGTTTAGACCAAAATTAGATATATTGGCAGTTCAGTCCGGCTTTGCTCGGGGTCTATGTATTGTTCATAACTTTGTCTACTTTATGTAAGATTTTAAATGTTTAGACCAAAATTAGATATATTGGCAGTTCAGTCCGGCTTTGCTCGGGGTCTATGTATTGTTATTAACTTTTTCTGTTTTATGCAAGATTAAAAATGTTTAGACCAAAATTAGATATATTAGCAGTTCAGTCCGGCTTTGCTCGGGGTCTATGTATTGTTCATAACTTTGTCTACTTTAGGTAAGATTTTAAATGTTTAGACCAAAATTAGATATATTGGCAGTTCAGTCCGGCTTTGCTCGGGGTCTATGTATTGTTCATAACTTTGTCTACTTTAGGTAAGATTTTAAATGTTTAGACCAAAATTAGATATATTGGCAGTTCAGTCCGGCTTTGCTCGGGGTCTATGTATTGTTCAAACCTTTGTCTACTTTATGTAAGATTTCAAATGTTTAGACCAAAATTAGATATATTAGCAGTTCAGTCCGGCTTTGCTCGGGGTCTATGTATTGTTCATAACTTTGTCTACTTTAGGTAAGATTTTAAATGTTTAGACCAAAATTAGATATATTGGCAGTTCAGTCCGGCTTTGCTCGGGGTCTATGTATTGTTCATAACTTTGTCTACTTTATGTTAGATTTCAAATGTTTAGACCAAAATTAGATGTATTGGCAGTTCAGTCCGGCTTTGCTCGGGGTCTATGTATTGTTCAAACCTTTGTCTACTTTATGGAAGATTTCAAATGTTTAGACCAAAATTAGATATATTAGCAGTTCAGTCCGGCTTTGCTCGGGGTCTATGTATTGTTCATAACTTTGTCTACTTTAGGTAAGATTTTAAATGTTTAGACCAAAATTAGATATATTGGCAGTTCAGTCCGGCTTTGCTCGGGGTCTATGTATTGTTCATAACTTTGTCTACTTTATGTAAGATTTTAAATGTTTAGACCAAAATTAGATATATTGGCAGTTCAGTCCGGCTTTGCTCGGGGTCTATGTATTGTTCATAACTTTGTCTACTTTAGGTAAGATTTTAAATTTTTAGACCAAAATTAGATATATTGGCAGTTCAGTCCGGCTTTGCTCGGGGTCTATGTATTGTTCATAACTTTGTCTACTTTAGGTAAGATTTTAAATGTTTAGACCAAAATTAGATATATTAGCAGTTCAGTCCGGCTTTGCTCGGGGTCTATGTATTGTTCATAACTTTGTCTACGTTAGGTAAGATTTTAAATGTTTAGACCAAAATTAGATATATTGGCAGTTCAGTCCGGCTTTGCTCGGGGTCTATGTATTGTTCATAACTTTGTCTACTTTATGTAAGATTTCAAATGTTTAGACCAAAATTAGATATATTAGCAGTTCAGTCCGGCTTTGCTCGGGGTCTATGTATTGTTATTAACTTTTTCTGTTTTATGCAAGATTAAAAATGTTTAGACCAAAATTAGATATATTAGCAGTTCGGTCCGGCTTTGCTCGGGGTCAATGTACTGTTCATAACTTTGTCTCCTTTATGTAAGATTTCAAATGTACAGACCAAAATTAGATATATTAGCAGTTCAGTCCGGCTTTGCTCGGGGTCTATGTATTGTTCATAACTTTGTCTACTTTAGGTAAGATTTTAAATGTTTAGACCAAAATTAGATATATTGGCAGTTCAGTCCGGCTTTGCTCGGGGTCTATGTATTGTTCATAACTTTGTCTACTTTATGTAAGATTTCAAATGTTTAGACCAAAATTAGATATATTAGCAGTTCAGTCCGGCTTTGCTCGGGGTCTATGTATTGTTCATAACTTTGTCTACTTTAGGTAAGATTTTAAATGTTTAGACCAAAATTAGATATATTGGCAGTTCAGTCCGGCTTTGCTCGGGGTCTATGTATTGTTCATAACTTTGTCTACTTTATGTAAGATTTCAAATGTTTAGACCAAAATTAGATATATTAGCAGTTCAGTCCGGCTTTGCTCGGGGTCTATGTATTGTTCATAACTTTTTCTGTTTTATGCAAGATTAAAAATGTTTAGACCAAAATTAGATATATTAGCAGTTCGGTCCGGCTTTGCTCGGGGTCAATGTACTGTTCATAACTTTGTCTCCTTTATGTAAGATTTCAAATGTACAGACCAAAATTAGATATATTAGCAGTTCAGTCCGGCTTTGCTCGGGGTCTATGTATTGTTCATAACTTTGTCTACTTTATGTAAGATTTTAAATGTTTAGACCAAAATTAGATATATTAGCAGTTCAGTCCCGCTTTGCTCGGGGTCTATGTATTGTTCATAACTTTGTCTACTTTATGTAAGATTTTTAATGTTTAGACAAAAAATTAGATATATTAGCAGTTCGGTCCGGCTTTGCTCGGGGTCTATGTATTGTTCATTACTTTGTCTACTTTATGTAAGATTTTAAATGTTTAGACCAGAATTAGATATATTAGCAGTTCAGACCGGCTTTGCTCGGGGTCTATGTATTGTGCATAACTTTGTCTACTTTATGTAAGATTTTAAATGTTTAGACCAAAATTAGATGTATTAGCAGTTCATTCCGGCTTTGCTCGGTGCCTATGTATTGTTCATAACTTTGTCTACTTTATGTAAGATTTCAAATGTTTCGACCAAAATTAGATATATTAGCAGTTCGGTCCGGCTTTGCTCGGGGTCAATGTACTGTTCATAACTTTGTCTCCTTTATGTAAGATTTCAAATGTACAGACCAAAATTAGATATATTAGCAGTTCAGTCCGGCTTTGCTCGGGGTCTATGTATTGTTCATAACTTTGTCTACTTTAGGTAAGATTTTAAATGTTTAGACGAGAATTAGATATATTGGCAGTTCAGTCCGGCTTTGCTCGGGGTCTATGTATTGTTCATAACTTTGTCTACTTTATGTAAGATTTCAAATGTTTAGACCAAAATTAGATATATTAGCAGTTCAGTCCGGCTTTGCTCGGGGTCTATGTATTGTTATTAACTTTGTCTACTTTATGTAAGATTTCAAATGTTTAGACCCAAATTAGATGTATTAGCAGTTCAGTCCGGCTTTGCTCGGGGTCTATGTATTTTTCATAACTCTGTCTACTTCATGTAAGATTTCAAATGTTTAGACAAAATTTGATATATTAGCAGTTCGGTCCGGCTTTGCTTGGGGTGAATGTACTGTTCATAACTTTTTCTACTTTATGTAAGATTTCAAATGTTTAGACCCAAATTAGATGTATTAGCAGTTCAGTCCGGCTGTGCTCGGGGTCTATGTATTTTTCATAACTCTGTCTACTTCATGTAAGATTTCAAATGTTTAGACAAAATTTGATATATTAGCAGTTCGGTCCGGCTTTGCTTGGGGTGAATGTACTGTTCATAACTTTGTCTTCTTTATGTAAGATTTCAAATGTTTAGACCAAAATTAGATGTATTAACAGTTCAGTCCGGCTTTGCTCGGGGTCTATGTATTGTTCATAACTTTGTCTACTTTATGTAAGATTTCAAATTTTTAGACCAAAATTAGATATATTAGCAGTGCAGTCCCGCTTTGCTCGGGGTCTATGTATTGTTCATAACTTTGTCTACTTTATGTAAGATTTCAAATGTTTAGACCAAAATTAGATATATTAGCAGTTCAGTCCGGCTTTGCTCGGTGCTTATGTATTGTTCATAACTTTGTCTACTGTATGTAAGATTTCAAATGTTAAGACCAAAATTAGATATATTAGCAGTTCATTCCGGCTTTGCTCGGGGCCTATGTATTGTTCATAACTTTGTCTACTGTATGTAAGTTTTCAAATGTGTAGACAAAAATTAGATATATTAGCAGTTCATTCCGGCTTTGCTCGGTGCCTATGTGTTGTTCATAACTTTCTCTACTTTATGTAAGATTTCAAATGTTAAGACCAAAATTAGATATATTAGCAGTTCAGTCCGGCTTTGCTCGGGGTCAATGTACTGTTCATAACTTTGTCTACTTCATGTAAGATTTCAAATGGACGGACCAAAATTAGATATATTAGCAGTTCAGTCCGGCTTTGCTCGGGGTCTATGTATTGTTCATAACTTTTTCTGCTTCATGTAAGATTTAAAAAGGTTTAGACCAAAATAGATATATTAGCAGTTCGGTCCGGTTTGCTCGGGGTCAATGTACTGTTCATAACTTTGTCTACTTTATGTAAGATTTCAAATGTACAGACCAAAATTAGATATATTAGCAGTTCAGTCCCGCTTTGCTCGGGGTCTATGTATTGTTCATAACTTTGTCTACTTTATGTAAGATTTTAAATGTTTAGACCAAAATTAGATATATTAGCAGTTCAGTCCCGCTTTGCTCGGGGTCTATGTATTGTTCATAACTTTGTCTACTTTATGTAAGATTTTTAATGTTTAGACAAAAAATTAGATATATTAGCAGTTCGGTCCGGCTTTGCTCGGGGTCTATGTATTGTTCATAACTTTGTCTACTTTATGTAAGATTTTAAATGTTTAGACCAAAATTAGATATATTAGCAGTTCGGTCCGGCTTTGCTCGGGGTCTATGTATTGTTCATAACTTTGTCTACTTTATGTAAGATTTTTAATGTTTAGACCAAAATTAGATATATTATTAGTTCAGTCTGGCTTTTCTAAGGGACTATGTATTGTTCATAACTTTGTCTACTTTATGTAAGATTATAAATGTTTAGACCAAAATTAGATATATTAGCATTTCAGTCTGGCTTTGCTCGGGGACTATGTATTGTTCATAACTTTGTCTACTTTATGTAAGATTTAAAATGTTTAGACCAAAAGTAGATATATTAGCATTTCAGTCCGGCTTTGCTCGGGGACTATGTATTGTTCACAACTTTGTCTACTTTATGTAAGATTTTAAATGTTTAGACCAAAAGTAGATATATTAGCATTTAAGTCTGGCTTTGCTCGGGGACTATGTATTGTTCATAACTTTGTCTACTTTATGTAAGATTTAAAATGTTTAGACCAAAAGTAGATATATTAGCAGTTCAGTCCGGCTTTGCTCGGTGCCTATGTATTGTTCATAACTTTCTCTACTTTATGTAAGATTTAAAATGTTTAGACCAAAAGAAGATATATTAGCATTTCAGTCTGGCTTTGCTCGGGGACTATGTATTGTTCATAACTTTGTCTACTTTATGTAAGATTTCAAATGTTTCGACTACAATTAGATATATTAGCAGTTCATTCCGGCTTTGCTGTGTGCCTATGTATTGTTCATAACTTTGTCTACTTTATGTAAGATTTCAAATGTTTAGACCAAAATTAGATATATTAGCAGTTCAGTCCGGCTTTGCTCGGGGTCTATGTATTGTTCATAACTTTTTCTGTTTTATGTAAGATTAAAAATGTTTAGACCAACATTAGATATATTAGCATTTCGGTCCGGCTTTGCTCGGGGTCAATGTACTGTTCATAACTTTGTCTCCTTTATGTAAGATTTCAAATGTACAGACAAAAATTAGATATATTAGCAGTTCAGTCCGGCTTTGCTCGGGGTCTATGTATTGTTCATAACTTTGTCTACTTTATGTAAGATTTAAAATGTTTAGACCAAAATTAGATATATTAGCAATTCAGTCCGGCTTTGCTCGGTGCCTATGTATTGTTCATAACTTTGTCTACTTTATGTAAGATTTCAAATGTTTAGACCAAAATTAGATATATTAGCAGTTCAGTCCGGCTTTGCTCGGGGTCTATGTATTGTTCATAACTTTGTCTAATTTATGTAAGATTTCAAATGTTTAGACCAAAAGTAGATATATTAGCAGTTCGGTCCGGCTTTGCTTGGGGTGAATGTACTGTTCATAACTTTGTCTTCTTTATGTTAGATTTCAAATGTTTAGACCCAAATTAGATGTATTAGCAGTTCAGTCCGGCTTTGCTCGGGGTCTATGTATTGTTCATAACTTTGTCTACTTTATGTAAGATTTCAAATGTTTAGACCAAAATTAGATATATTAGCAGTGCAGTCCCGCTTTGCTCGGGGTCTATGTATTGTTCATAACTTTGTCTACTTTATGTAAGATTTCAAATGTTTAGACCAAAATTAGATATATTAGCAGTTCAGTCCGGCTTTGCTCGGAGCTTATGTATTGTTCATAACTTTGTCTACTGTATGTAAGATTTCAAATGTTAAGATTAAAATTAGATATATTAGCAGTTCATTCCGGCTTTGCTCGGGGCCTATTTATTGTTCATCACTTTGTCTACTGTATGTAAGATTTCAAATGTTTAGACCAAAATTAGATATATTAGCAGTTCATTCCGGCTTTGCTCGGTGCCTATGTGTTGTTCATAACTTTCTCTACTTTATGTAAGATTTCAAATGTTAAGACCAAAATTAGATATATTAGTATTTCAGTCCGGCTTTGCTCGGGGTCTATGTATTGATTTAACTTTGTCTACTTTATGTAAGATATTAAATGTACAGACCAAAAGTAGATATATTAGCATTTCAGTCTGGCTTTGCTCGGGGACTATGTATTGTTCATAACTTTGTCTACTTTATGTAAGATTTAAAATGTTTAGACCAAAATTAGATATATTAGCATTTCAGTCTGGCTTTGCTCGGGGACTATGTATTGTTCATAACTTTGTCTACTTTATGTAAGATTTAAAATGTTTAGACCAAAATTAGATATATTAGCAGTTCGGTCCGGTTTGCTCGGGGTCAATGTACTGTTCATAACTTTGTCTACTTTATGTAAGATTTCAAATGTACTGACCAAAATTAGATATATTAGCAGTTCAGTCCCGCTTTGCTCGGGGTCTATGTATTGTTCATAACTTTGTCTACTTTATGTAAGATTTCAAATGTTTAGATCAAAATTTGATATATTAGCAGTTCAGTCCCGCTTTGCTCGGGGTCTATGTATTGTTCATAACTTTGTCTACTTTATGTAAGATTTTTAATGTTTAGACCAAAATTAGATATATTAGCAGTTCGGTCCGGCTTTGCTCGGGGTCTATGTATTGTTCATAACTTTGTCTACTTTATGTAAGATTTCAAATGTTTAGACCAAAATTAGATATATTAGCAGTTCGGTCCGGCTTTGCTCGGGGTCTATGTATTGTTCATAACTTTGTCTACTTTATGTAAGATTTTTAATGTTTAGACCAAAATTAGATATATTAGCAGTTCGGTCCGGCTTTGCTCGGGGTCTATGTATTGTTCATAACTTTGTCTACTTTATGTAAGATTTCAAATGTTTAGACCAAAATTAGATATACTAGCAGTTCAGTCCCGCTTTGCTCGGGGTCTATGTATTGTTCATAACTTCGTCTACTTTATGTAAGATTTTCAATGTTTAGACCAAAATTAGATATATTAGCAGTTCAGTCCCGCTTTGCTCGGGGTCTATGTATTGTTCATAACTTTGTCTACTTTATGTAAGATTTAAAATGTTTAGACCAAAAGTAGATATATTAGCATTTTAGTCTGGCTTTGCTCGGGGACTATGTATTGTTCATAACTTTGTCTACTTTATGTAAGATTTAAAATGTTTAGACCAAAAGTAGATTTATTAGCATTTTAGTCTGGCTTTGCTCGGGGACTATGTATTGTTCATAACTTTGTCTACTATATGTAAGATTTAAAATGTTTAGACCAAAAGTAGATATATTTGCATTTAAGTCTGGCTTTGCTAGGGGACTATGTATTGTTCATAACTTTGTCTACTTTATGTAAGATTTAAAATGTTTAGACCAAAGTAGATATATTAGCATTTAAGTCTGGCTTTCCTCGGGGACTATATATTGTTCATAACTTTGTCTACTTTATGTAAGATTTAAAATGTTTAGACCAAAAGTAGATATATTAGCATTTAAGTCTGGCTTTGCTCGGGGACTATGTATTGTTCATAACTTTGTCTACTTTATGTAAGATTTAAAATGTTTAGACCAAAAGTAGATATATTAGCATTTTTGTCTGGCTTTCCTCGGGGACTATGTATTGTTCATAACTTTGTCTACTTTATGTAAGATTTAAAATGTTTAGACCAAAAGTAGATATATTAGCATTTAAGTCTTGCTTTGCTCGGGGACTATGTATTGTTCATAACTTTGTCTACTTTATGTAAGATTTAAAATGTTTAGACCAAAAGTAGATATATTAGCATTTTTGTCTGGCTTTCCTCGGGGACTATGTATTGTTCATAACTTTGTCTACTTTATGTAAGATTTCAAATGTTTAGACCAAAAGTAGATATATTAGCATTTCAGTCTGGCTTTGCTCGGGGACTATGTATTGTTCATAACTTTGTCTACTTTATGTAAGATTTAAAATGTTTAGACCAAAAGTAGATATATTAGCATTTCAGTCTGGCTTTGCTCGGGGACTATGTATTGTTCATAACTTTGTCTACTTTATGTAAGATTTCAAATGTTTAGACCAAAATTAGATATATTAGCATTTCAGTCTGGCTTTGCTCGGGGACTATGTATTGTTCATAACTTTGTCTACTTTATGTAAGATTTAAAATGTTTAGACAAAAAGTAGATTTATTAGCATTTCAGTCTGGCTTTGCTCGGGGACTATGTATTGTTCATAACTTTGTCTACTTTATGTAAGATTTTAAATGTTTAGACCAAAAGTCGATTTATTAGCATTTCAGTCTGGCTTTGCTCGGGGACTATGTATTGTTCATAACTTTGTCTACTTTATGTAAGATTTAAAATGTTTAGACCAAAAGTAGATATATTAGCATTTAAGTCTGGCTTTGCTCGGGGACTATGTATTGTTCATAACTTTGTCTACTTTATGTAAGATTTCAAATGTTTAGACCAAAATTAGATATATTAGCATTTCAGTCTGGCTTTGCTCCGGGACTATGTATTGTTCATAACTTTGTCTACTTTATGTAAGATTTAAAATGTTTAGACCAAAAGTAGATTTATTAGCATTTCAGTCTGGCTTTGCTCGGGGACTATGTATTGTTCATAACTTTGTCTACTTTATGTAAGATTTAAAATGTTTAGACCAAAAGTAGATATATTAGCATTTAAGTCTGGCTTCGCTCGGGGACTATGTATTGTTCATAACTTTGTCTACTTTATGTAAGATTTCAAATGTTTAGACCAAAAGTAGATATATTAGCATTTTTGTCTGGCTTTCCTCGGGGACTATGTATTGTTCATAACTTTCTCTACTTTATGTAAGATTTAAAATGTTTAGACCAAAAGTAGATATATAAGCATTTAAGTCTGGCTTTGCTCGGGGACTATGTATTGTTCATAACTTTGTCTACTTTATGTAAGATTTTAAATGTTTAGACCAAAAGTAGATATATTAGCATTTTTGTCTGGCTTTCCTCGGGGACTATGTATTGTTCATAACTTTGTCTACTTTATGTAAGATTTAAAATGTTTAGACCAAAAGTAGATATATTAGCATTTAAGTCTGGCTTTGCTCGGGGACTATGTATTGTTCATAACTTTGTCTACTTTATGTAAGATTTAAAATGTTAAGACCAAAAGTAGATATATTAGTCTTTTTGTCTGGCTTTCCTCGGGGACTATGTATTGTTCATAACTTTGTCTACTTTATGTAAGATTTAAAATGTTTAGACCAAAAGTAGATATATTAGCATTTCAGTCTGGCTTTGCTCGGGGACTATGTATTGTTCATAACTTTGTCTACTTTATGTAAGATTTAAAATGTTTAGACCAAAATTAGATATATTAGCATTTAAGTCTGGCTTTGCTCGGGGACTATGTATTGTTCATAACTTTGTCTACTTTATGTAAGATTTAAAATGTTTAGACCAAAAGTAGATATATTTGCATTTAAGTCTGGCTTTGCTCGGGGACTATGTATTGTTCATAACTTTGTCTACTTTATGTAAGATTTAAAATGTTTAGACCAAAAGTAGATATATTAGCATTTAAGTCTGGCTTTGCTCGGGGACTATGTATTGTTCATAACTTTGTCTACTTTATGTAAGATTTCAAATGTTTAGACCAAAATTAGATATATTAGCAGTTCAGTCCGGCTTTGCTCGGTGCCTATGTATTGTTCATAACTTTGTCTACTTTATGTAAGATTTCAAATGTTTAGACCCAAATTAGATGTATTAGCAGTTCATTCCGGCTTTGCTCGGTGCCTATGTATTGTTCATAACTTTGTCTACTTTATGTAAGATTTCAAATGTTTAGACCAAAATTAGATATATTAGCAGTTCGGTCCGGCTTTGCTTGGGGTGAATGTACTGTTCCTAACTTTGTCTACTTTATGTAAGATTTCAAATGTTTAGACCCAAATTAGATATATTAGCATTTCAGTCCGGCTTTGCTCGGGGCTATGTATTTTTCATAACTTTGTCTACTTTATGTAAGATTTCAAATGTTTAGACCAAAATTAGATATATTAGCAGTTTAGTCCGGTTTTGCTCGGTGCCTATGTATTGTTCATAACCTTGTCTACTTTATGTAAGATTTTAAATGTTTAGACAAAAATTAGATATATTAGCAGTTCAGTCCTGCTGTGCTCGGGTCAATGTATTGTTCATAACTTTGTCTACTTTATGTAAGATTTCAAATGTTTAGACCAGAATTAGATATATTAGCAGTTCAGTCCGGTTTTGCTCGGGGTCTATGTATTGTTCATAACTTTGTCTACTTTATGTAAGATTTCAAATGTTTAGACAAAATTTAGATATATTAGCAGTTCAGTTCGGCTTTGCTCGGGGTCTACGTATTGTTCATAACTTTGTCTACTTTTTGTAAGATTTCAAATGTTTAGACCAAAATTAGATATATTAGCAGTTCAGTCCGGTTTTGCTTGGTTCCTATGTATTGTTCATAACTTTGTCTACTTTATGTAAGATTTTAAATGTTTGGACCAGAATTAGATATATTAGCAGTTCAGTCCGGCTTTGCTCGATGCCTATGTATTGTTCATAACTTTGTCTACTTTATGTAAGATTTCAAATGTTTAGACCAAAATTAGATATATTAGCAGTTCAGTCCGGCTTTGCCCGGTGCCTATGTATTGTTCATAACTTTTTCTACTTCATGTAAGATTTTTTATGTTTAGACCAAAATTAGATATATTAGCAGTTCAGTCCGGTTTTGCTTGGTTCCTATGTATTGTTCATAACTTTGTCTACTTTATGTAAGATTTTTTATGTTTAGACCAGAATTAGATATATTAGCATTTCAGTCCGGCTTTGCTCGGTGCCTATGTATTGTTCATAACTTTGTCTACTTTATGTAAGATTTCAAATGTTTAGACCAAAATTAGATATATTAGCAGTTCAGTCCTGTTTTGCTCGGGTCCTATGTATTGTTATAAACTTTGTCTACTTTATGTAAGATTATAAATGTTTAGAACAAAATTAGATATATTAGCAGTTCAGTCCCGCTTTGCTCGGGGTCAATGTATTGTTCATAACTTTGTCTACTTTATGTAAGATTTTTAATTTTTAGACCAAAATTAGATATATTAGCAATTCAGTCCGGCTTTGCTCGGTGCCTCTGTATTGTTCATAACTATCTCTACTTTATGTAAGATTATAAATGTTTAGACAAAAATTAGATATATTAGCAGTTCAGTCCGGCTTTGGTCGGTGCCTATGTATTGTTCATAACTTTCTCTACTTTATGTAAGATTTCAAATGTTTAGACCAGAATTAGATATATTAGCAGTCCAGTTCGGCTTTGGTCGGTGCCTATGTATTGTTCATAACTTTGTCTACTTTATGTAAGATTTCAAATGTTTAGACTAAAATTAGATATATTAGCAGTTCAGTCCGGCTTTGCTCGGGGCCTATGTATTGTTCAGTATTTCTCTACTTTATGTTAGATTTCAAATGTTTCGACCAAAATTAGATTTATTAGCAGTTCAGTCCGGCTTTGGTCGGTGCCTATGTATTGTTCATAACTTTCTCTACTTTATGTAAGATTCCAAATGTTTAGAATAAAATTAGATATATTAGCAGTTCAGTCCGGCTTTGCTCGGGGCCTATGTATTGTTCATAACTTTGTCTACTTTATGTAAGATTTCAAATGTTTAGAATAATATTAGATATATTATCAGTTCAGTCCGGTTTTTCTCGGTGCCTATGTATTGTTCATAACTTTGTCTACTTTATGTAAGATTTCAAATGTTTAGACCAAAATTAGATATATTAGCAGTTCAGTCAGGCTTTGCTCGGGGTCTATGTATGGTTCGTATCTTTTTCTACTTTATGTAAGATTTAAAATGTTTAGACCAAAATTAGATATATTAGCAGTAAAGTCCGGCTTTGCTCGGGGTGTATGTATTGTTTATGACTTTGTCTTCTTTATGTACGATTTCAAATGTTTAGACCAAAATTAGATCTATTAGCCGTTCAGTCCGGCTTTGCTCGGGGTCTATGTATTGTTCATAACTTTCTTTACTTCTTGTAAGATTTCAAATGTTTAGACATTAATCAGATATATTAGCAGTTCAGTCCGGCTTTGATCGGGGTCTATGTACTGTTCATAACTTGTCTACTTTATGTAAGATTTTAAATGTTTAGACAAAAATTAGATATATTTGCAGTTCATTCCGCCTTTACTCGGGCCCTATGTACTGTTCATAACTTTCTCTAATTTATGTAACATTTCACATGTTTGGACCAAAATAAGATATATGAGCAGTTCAGTCCGGCTTTGCTCGGGGCCTATTTATTGTGCATAACTTTCTCTACTTTATGTAAAATTCCAAATGTTTAGACCAAAATTAGATATATTAGCAGTTCAGTCCGGTTTTGCTCGGAGCCTATGTATTGTTAATAACTTTGTCTACTTTATGTAAGATTAAAATGTTTAGACAAAAATTAGATATATTAGCAGTTCATTCCGGCTTTGCTCGGTGCCTATGTATTGTTCATAACTTTGTCTACTGTATGTAAGATTTCAAATGTTAAGACCAAAATTAGATATATTAGCAGTTCAGTCCGGTTTTGCTCGGAGCCTATGTATTGTTAATAACTTTGTCTACTTTATGTAAGATTAAAATGTTTAGACAAAAATTAGATATATTAGCAGTTCATTCCGGCTTTGCTCGGTGCCTATGTATTGTTCATAACTTTGTCTACTGTATGTAAGATTTCAAATGTTAAGACCAAAATTAGATATATTAGCAGTTCAGTCCGGCTTTGCTCGGTGCCTATGTATTGTTCATAACTTTGTCTACTTTATGTAAGATTTCAAATGTTAAGACCAAAATTAGATATATTAGCAGTTCAGTCCGGCTTTGCTCGGTGCCTATGTATTGTGCATAACTTTCTCTACTTTATGTAAGATTCCAAATGTGTAGACTAAAATTAGTTATATTGGCAGTTCAGTCCGGTTTTGCTCGGAGCCTATGTATTGTTCATAACTTTGTCTACTTTATGTAAGATTAAAATGTTTTGACAAAAATCAGATATATTAGCAGTTCAGTCCGGCTTTGCTCGGTGCCTATGTGTTGTTCATAACTTTGTCTACTGTATGTTAGATTTTCAATGGTTAGACCAAAATTAGATATATTAGCAGTTATCCGGCTTTGCTCGGTGCCTCTCTGTTGTTCATAACTTTCTCTACTTTATGTAAGATTTCAAATGTTTAGACCAAAATAAGATATATTAACATTCAGTTCGGCTTTGTTCGGGGTCCATGTATTGTTCATAACTTTCTGTATTTTATGTAAGATGTCAAATGTTTAGACCAAAATAAGATATATTAGCAGTTCAGTCCGGTTTTGCTCGGAGCCTATGTATTGTTCATAACTTTGTCTACTTTATGTAAGATTAAAATGTTTAGACCAAAATTAGATATATTAGCAGTTCATTCCGGCTTTGCAGGGTGCCTATGTGTTGTTCATAACTTTGTCTACTGTATGTAAGATTTTAAATGTTTAGACCAAAATTAGATATATTAGCAGTTCATTCCGGCTTTGCTCGGTGCCTATGTATTGTTCATAACTTTGTCTACTGTATGTAAGATTTCAAATGTTAAGACCAAAATTAGATATATTAGCAGTTCATTCCGACTTTGCTCGGTGCCTATGTTTTGTTCATAACTTTGTCTACTGTATGTAAGATTTCAAATGTTAAGACCAAAATTAGATATATTAGCAGTTCATTCCGGCTTTGCTCGGTGCCTATGTATTGTTCATAACTTTCTCTACTTTATGTAAGATTTCACATGTTAAGACAAAAATTAGATATATTAGCAGTTCAGTCCGGCTTTCTCGGGGGTCAATGTACTGTTCATAACTTTGTCTACTTTATGTAAGATTTCAAATGTACAGACCAAAATTAGATATATTAGCAGTTCAGTCCGGCTTTGCTCGGGTTCTATGTATTGTTCACAACTTTTTCTGCTTTATGTAAGATTTAAAATGTTAAGACCAAAATTAGATATATTAGCAGTTCATTCCGGCTTTGCTCGGTGCCTATGTATTGTTCATAACTTTCTCTACTTTATGTAAGATTTCACATGTTAAGACCAAAAGTAGATATATTAGCAGTTCGGTCCGGCTTTGATCGGGGTAAATGTACTGTTCATAACTTTGTCTACTTTATGTAAGATCTCAAATGTACAGACAAAAATTAGATATATTAGCAGTTCAGTCCGGCTTTGCTCGGGGTCTATGTATTGTTCATAACTTTGTCTACTTTATGTAAGATTTCAAATGTTTAGACCAAAATTAGATATATTAGCAGTTCGGTCCGGCTTTGCTCGGGGTCTATGTATTGTTCATAACATTGTCTACTTTATGTAAGATTGTTTATGTTTAGACCAAAATTAGATATATTAGCAGTTCGGTCCGGCTTTGCTCGGGGTCTGTGTATTGTTCATAACTTTGTCTACTTTATGTAAGATTTAAAATGTTTAGACCAGAATTAGATATATTAGCAGTTCGGTCCGGCTTTGCTTGGGGTCTATGTATTGTTCATAACTTTGTCTACTTTATGTAAGATTTTAAATGTTTAGACCAAAATTAGATATATTAGCAGTTCAGTCCGGCTTTGCTCGGGGTCTATGTATTGTTCACAACTTTGTCTACTGTATGTAAGATTTCAAATGTTTAGACCAAAATTAGATATATTAGCAGTTCGGTCCGGCTTTGCTCGGGGTCTATGTATTGTGCATAACTTTGTCTACTTTATGTAAGATTTTTAATTTTTAGACCAAAATTAGATATATTAGCAGTTCGGTCCGGCTTTGCTCGGGGTCTATGTATTGTTCATAACTTTGTCTACTTTATGTAAGATTTCAAATGTTTAGACCAAAATCAGATATATTAGCAGTTCGGTCCGGCTTTGCTCGGTGCCTATGTATTGTTCATAACTTTGTCTACTTTATGTAAGATTTCAAATGTAAAGACGAAAATTAGATATATCAGCAATTAAGTCCGGCTTTGCTCGGGGTCTATTTATTGTTATACACGTTGTCTACTTTATGTAAGATTTTGAATGTTTAGACCAAAATTAGATATATTAGCAGTTCAGTCCGGCTTTGCTCGGGGTCTATTTATTGTTATTCAAGTTGTCTACTTTATGTAAGATTTCAAATGTTTAGACCCAAATTAGATGTATTAGCAGTTCAGTCCGGCTTTGCTCGAGGTCTATGTATTGTTCATAACTTTGTCTACTTTATGTAAGACTTATAATGTTTAGACCAAAATTAGATATATTAGCAGTTCAGTCCGGCTTTGCTCGGGGTCTATGTATTGTTCATAACTTTGTCTACTTTATGTAAGATTTCAAATGTAAAGACAAAAATTAAATATATCAGCAATTCAGTGCGGCTTTGCTCGGGGTCTATTTATTGTTATTCACGTTGTCTACTTTATGTAAGATTTCAAATGTTTAGACCAAATTTAGATCTATTAGCAGTTCAGTCCCGTTTTGCTCGGGGTCTATGTATTGATTTAACTTTGTCTACTTCATGTAAGATATTAAATGTTTAGACCAAAATTAGATATATTAGCATTTCAGTCCGGCTTTGCTCGGGGTCTATGTATTGATTTAACTTTGTCTACTTTATGTAAGATATTAAATGTTTAGACCAAAAGTAGATATATTAGCATTTTAGTCTGGCTTTGCTCGGGGACTATGTATTGTTCATATCTTTGTCTACTTTATGTAAGATTTAAAATGTTTAGACCAAAATTAGATATATTAGCAGTTCAGTCCGGCTTTGCTCGGGGACTATGTATTGTTCATAACTTTGTCTACTTTATGTAAGATATTAAATGTTTAGACCAAAAGTAGATATATTAGCATTTCAGTCTGGCTTTGCTCGGGGACTATGTATTGTTCATAACTTTGTCTACTTTATGTAAGATTTAAAATGTTTAGACCAAAATTAGATATATTAGCAGTTCAGTCCGGCTTTGCTCGGGGTCTATGTATTGTTCATAACTTTGTCTACTTTATGTAAGATATTAAATGTTTAGACCAAAAGTAGATATATTAGCATTTCAGTCTGGCTGTGCTCGGGGACTATGTATTGTTCATAACTTTGTCTACTTTATGTAAGATTTAAAATGTTTAGACCAAAATTAGATATATTAGCAGTTCAGTCTGGCTTTGCTCGGGGACTATGTATTGTTCATAACTTTGTCTACTTTATGTAAGATTTAAAATGTTTAGACCAAAATTAGATATATTAGCAGTTCAGTCCGGCTTTGCTCGGCGTCTATGTATTGTTCATAACTTTGTCTACTTTATGTAAGATATTAAATGTTTAGACCAAAAGTAGATATATTAGCATTTCAGTCTGGCTTTGCTCGGGGACTATGTATTGTTCATAACTTTGTCTACTTTATGTAAGATTTAAAATGTTTAGACCAAAATTAGATATATTAGCATTTCAGTCTGGCTTTGCTCGGGGACTATGTATTGTTCATAACTTTGTCTACTTTATGTAAGATTTAAAATGTTTAGACCAAAAGTAGATATATTAGCATTTCAGTCTGGCTTTGCTCGGGGTCTATGTATTGTTCATAACTTTGTCTACTTTATGTAAGATTTAAAATGTTTAGACCAAAATTAGATATATTAGCATTTCAGTCTGGCTTTGCTCGGGGACTATGTATTGTTCATAACTTTGTCTACTTTATGTAAGATTTAAAATGTTTAGACCAAAAGTAGATATATTAGCATTTCAGTCCGGCTTTGCTCGGGGACTATAACTTTGTCTACTTTATGTAAGATTTCAAATGTTTAGACCAAAAGTAGATATATTAGCATTTCAATCTGGCTTTGCTCGGGGACTATGTATTGTTCATAACTTTGTCTACTTTATGTAAGATTTTAAATGTTTAGACCAAAATTAGATATATTAGCAGTTCAGTCCGGCTTTGCTCGGGGACTATGTATTGTTCATAACTTTGTCTACTGTATGTAAGACTTCAAATGTTTAGACCAAAATTAGATATATTAGCAGTTCAGTCCGGCTTTCCTCGGGGTCTATGTATTGTTATAACCTTTGTCTACTTTATGTAAGATTTCAAATTTTTAGACCCAAATTAGATGTATTAGCAGTTAATTCCGGCTTTGCTCGGTGCCTATATATTGTTCATAACTTTGTCTACTTTATGTAAGATTTCAAATGTTTAGACAAAAATTAGATATATTAGCAGTTCAGTCCGGCTTTGCTCGGGGTCTATGTATTGTTCATAACTTTTTCTGTTTTATGTAAGATTAAAAATGTTTAGACCAAAATTAGATATATTAGCAGTTCGGTCCGGCTTTGCTCGGGGTCAATGTACTGTTCATAACTTTGTCTCCTTTATGTAAGATTTCAAATGTACAGACCAAAATTAGATATATTAGCAGTTCAGTCCGGCTTTGCTCGGGGTCTATGTATTGTTCACAACTTTGTCTACTTTATGTAAGATTTCAAATGTTTAGACCAAAATTAGATATATTAGCAGTTCGGTCCGGCTTTGCTCGGGGTCTATGTATTGTGCATAACTTTGTCTACTTTATGTAAGATTTTTAATTTTTAGACCAAAATTAGATATATTAGCAGTTCGGTCCGGCTTTGCTCGGGGTCTATGTATTGTTCATAACTTTGTCTACTTTATGTAAGATTTCAAATGTTTAGACCAAAATCAGATATATTTGCAGTTCGGTCCGGCTTTGCTCAGTGCCTATGTATTGTTCATAACTTTGTCTACTTTATGTAAGATTTCAAATGTAAAGACAAAAATTAGATATATCAGCAATTCAGTGCGGCTTTGCTCGGGGTCTATTTATTGTTATACACGTTGTCTACTTTATGTAAGATTTTGAATGTTTAGACCAAAATTAGATATATTAGCAGTTCAGTCCGGCTTTGCTCGGGGTCTATTTATTGTTATTCAAGTTGTCTACTTTATGTAAGATTTCAAATGTTTAGACCCAAATTAGATGTATTAGCAGTTCAGTCCGGTTTTGCTCGAGGTCTATGTATTGTTCATAACTTTGTCTACTTTATGTAAGATTTATAATGTTTAGACAAAAATTAGATATATTAGCAGTTCAGTCCGGCTTTGCTCGGGGTCTATGTATTGTTCATAACTTTGTCTACTTTATGTAAGATTTCAAATGTAAAGACAAAAATTAGATATATCAGCAATTCAGTGCGGCTTTGCTCGGGGTCTATTTATTGTTATTCACGTTGTCTACTTTATGTAAGATTTCAAATGTTTAGACCAAATTTAGATCTATTAGCAGTTCAGTCCCGTTTTGCTCGGGGTCTATGTATTGATTTAACTTTGTCTACTTCATGTAAGATATTAAATGTTTAGACCAAAATTAGATATATTAGCATTTCAGTCCGGCTTTGCTCGGGGTCTATGTATTGATTTAACTTTGTCTACTTTATGTAAGATATTAAATGTTTAGACCAAAAGTAGATATATTAGCATTTCAGTCTGGCTTTGCTCGGGGACTATGTATTGTTCATAACTTTGTCTACTTTATGTAAGATTTCAAATGTTTAGACCAAAATTAGATATATTAGCAGTTCAGTCCGGCTTTGCTCGGGGACTATGTATTGTTCATAACTTTGTCTACTTTATGTAAGATTTAAAATGTTTAGACCAAAAGTAGATATATTAGCATTTCAGTCTGGCTTTGCTCGGGGACTATGTATTGTTCATAACTTTGTCTACTTTATGTAAGATTTAAAATGTTTAGACCAAAAGTAGATATATTAGCATTTCAGTCTGGCTTTGCTCGGGGACTATGTATTGTTCATAACTTTGTCTACTTTATGTAAGATTTAAAATGTTTAGACCAAAAGTAGATATATTAGCATTTCAGTCTGGCTTTGCTCGGGGTCTATGTATTGTTCATAACTTTGTCTACTTTATGTAAGATTTCAAATGTTTAGACCAAAATTAGATATATTAGCATTTCAGTCTGGCTTTGCTCGGGGACTATGTATTGTTCATAACTTTGTCTACTTTATGTAAGATTTAAAATGTTTAGACCAAAAGTAGATATATTAGCATTTCAGTCCGGCTTTGATCGGGGACTAAAACTTTGTCTACTTTATGTAAGATTTCAAATGTTTAGACCAAAAGTAGATATATTAGCATTTCAGTCTGGCTTTGCTCGGGGACTATGTATTGTTCATAACTTTGTCTACTTTATGTAAGATTTTAAATGTTTAGACCAAAATTAGATATATTAGCAGTTCAGTCCGGCTTTGCTCGGGGACTATGTATTGTTCATAACTTTGTCTACTGAATGTAAGACTTCAAATGTTTAGACCAAAATTAGATATATTAGCAGTTCAGTCCGGCTTTCCTCGGGGTCTATGTATTGTTATTAACTTTGTCTACTTTATGTAAGATTTCAAATGTTTAGACCAAAATTAGATATATTAGCAGTTCATTCCGGCTTTGCTCGGTGCCTATATATTGTTCATAACTTTGTCTACTTTATGTAAGATTTCAAATGTTTAGACCAAAATTAGATATATTAGCAGTTCAGTCCGGCTTTGCTCGGTGTCTATGTATTGTTAATAACTTTTTCTGTTTTATGCAAGATTAAAAATTTTTAGACCAAAATTAGATATATTAGCAGTTCGGTCCGGCTTTGCTGGGGGTCAATGTACTGTTCATAACTTTGTCTCCTTTATGTAAGATTTCAAATGTACAGACCAAAATTAGATATATTAGCAGTTCAGTCCGGCTTTGCTCGGGGTCTATGTATTGTTCATAACTTTGTCTACTTTATGTAAGATTTTAAATGTTTAGACCAAAATTAGATATATTAGCAGTTCAGTCCCGCTTTGCTCGGGGTCTATGTATTGTTCATAACTTTGTCTACTTTATGTAAGATTTTTAATGTTTAGACAAAAAATTAGATATATTAGCAGTTCGGTCCGGCTTTGCTCGGGGTCTATGTATTGTTCATAACTTTGTCTACTTTATGTAAGATTTCAAATGTTTAGACCAGAATTAGATATATTAGCAGTTCAGTCCGGCTTTGCTCGGGGTCTATGTATTGTGCATAACTTTGTCTACTTTATGTAAGATTTCAAATGTTTAGGCCCAAATTAGATGTATTAGCAGTTCATTCCGGCTTTGCTCGGTGCCTATGTATTGTTCATAACTTTGTCTACTTTAGGTAAGATTTTAAATGTTTAGACCAAAATTAGATATATTGGCAGTTCAGTCCGGCTTTGCTCGGGGTCTATGTATTGTTCATAACTTTGTCTACTTTAGGTAAGATTTTAAATGTTTAGACCAAAATTAGATGTATTAGCAGTTCATTCCGGCTTTGCTCGGGGTCTATGTATTGTTCATAACTTTGTCTACTTTAGGTAAGATTTTAAATGTTTAGACCAAAATTAGATATATTGGCAGTTCAGTCCGGCTTTGCTCGGGGTCTATGTATTGTTCATAACTTTGTCTACTTTATGTAAGATTTCAAATGTTTAGACCAAAATTAGATATATTAGCAGTTCAGTCCGGCTTTGCTCGGGGTCTATGTATTGTTCATAACTTTGTCTACTTTAGGTAAGATTTTAAATGTTTAGACCAAAATTAGATATATTGGCAGTTCAGTCCGGCTTTGCTCGGGGTCTATGTATTGTTCATAACTTTGTCTACTTTATGTAAGATTTCAAATGTTTAGACCAAAATTAGATATATTAGCAGTTCAGTCCGGCTTTGCTCGGGGTCTATGTATTGTTCATAACTTTGTCTACTTTATGTAAGATTTCAAATGTTTAGACCAAAATTAGATATATTAGCAGTTCAGTCCGGCTTTGCTCGGGGTCTATGTATTGTTATAACTTTGTCTACTTTATGTAAGATTTCAAATGTTTAGACCAAAATTAGATATATTAGCAGTTCAGTCCGGCTTTGCTCGGGGTCTATGTATTGTTATTAACTTTTTCTGTTTTATGCAAGATTAAAAATGTTTAGACCAAAATTAGATATATTGGCAGTTCAGTCCGGCTTTGCTCGGGGTCTATGTATTGTTCATAACTTTGTCTACTTTATGTAAGATTTCAAATGTTTAGACCAAAATTAGATATATTAGCAGTTCAGTCCGGCTTTGCTCGGGGTCTATGTATTGTTCATAACTTTGTCTACTTTAGGTAAGATTTTAAATGTTTAGACCAAAATTAGATATATTGGCAGTTCAGTCCGGCTTTGCTCGGGGTCTATGTATTGTTCATAACTTTGTCTACTTTATGTAAGATTTCAAATGTTTAGACCAAAATTAGATATATTAGCAGTTCAGTCCGGCTTTGCTCGGGGTCTATGTATTGTTCATAACTTTGTCTACTTTAGGTAAGATTTTAAATGTTTAGACCAAAATTAGATATATTGGCAGTTCAGTCCGGCTTTGCTCGGGGTCTATGTATTGTTCATAACTTTGTCTACTTTATGTAAGATTTCAAATGTTTAGACCAAAATTAGATATATTAGCAGTTCAGTCCGGCTTTGCTCGGGGTCTATGTATTGTTATAACTTTGTCTACTTTATGTAAGATTTCAAATGTTTAGACCAAAATTAGATATATTAGCAGTTCAGTCCGGCTTTGCTCGGGGTCTATGTATTGTTATAACTTTGTCTACTTTATGTAAGATTTCAAATGTTTAGACCAAAATTAGATATATTAGCAGTTCAGTCCGGCTTTGCTCGGGGTCTATGTATTGTTATTAACTTTTTCTGTTTTATGCAAGATTAAAAATGTTTAGACCAAAATTAGATATATTGGCAGTTCAGTCCGGCTTTGCTCGGGGTCTATGTATTGTTCATAACTTTGTCTACTTTATGTAAGATTTCAAATGTTTAGACCAAAATTAGATATATTAGCAGTTCAGTCCGGCTTTGCTCGGGGTCTATGTATTGTTCATAACTTTGTCTACTTTAGGTAAGATTTTAAATGTTTAGACCAAAATTAGATATATTGGCAGTTCAGTCCGGCTTTGCTCGGGGTCTATGTATTGTTCATAACTTTGTCTACTTTAGGTAAGATTTTAAATGTTTAGACCAAAATTAGATATATTGGCAGTTCAGTCCGGCTTTGCTCGGGGTCTATGTATTGTTCAAACCTTTGTCTACTTTATGTAAGATTTCAAATGTTTAGACCAAAATTAGATATATTAGCAGTTCAGTCCGGCTTTGCTCGGGGTCTATGTATTGTTCATAACTTTGTCTACTTTATGTAAGATTTCAAATGTTTAGACCAAAATTAGATATATTGGCAGTTCAGTCCGGCTTTGCTCGGGGTCTATGTATTGTTCATAACTTTGTCTACTTTAGGTAAGATTTTAAATGTTTAGAACAAAATTAGATATATTGGCAGTTCAGTCCGGCTTTGCTCGGGGTCTATGTATTGTTCATAACTTTGTCTACTTTATGTAAGATTTCAAATGTTTAGACCAAAATTAGATATATTGGCAGTTCAGTCCGGCTTTGCTCGGGGTCTATGTATTGTTCAAACCTTTGTCTACTTTATGTAAGATTTCAAATGTTTAGACCAAAATTAGATATATTGGCAGTTCAGTCCGGCTTTGCTCGGGGTCTATGTATTGTTCATAACTTTGTCTACTTTATGTAAGATTTCAAATGTTTGGACCAAAATTAGATATATTAGCAGTTCAGTCCGGCTTTGCTCGGGGTCTATGTATTGTTCATAACTTTGTCTACTTTAGGTAAGATTTTAAATGTTTAGACCAAAATTAGATATATTGGCAGTTCAGTCCGGCTTTGCTCGGGGTCTATGTATTGTTCATAACTTTGTCTACTTTATGTAAGATTTCAAATGTTTAGACCAAAATTAGATATATTAGCAGTTCAGTCCGGCTTTGCTCGGGGTCTATGTATTGTTATTAACTTTTTCTGTTTTATGCAAGATTAAAAATGTTTAGACCAAAATTAGATATATTAGCAGTTCAGTCCGGCTTTGCTCGGGGTCTATGTATTGTTCATAACTTTGTCTACTTTAGGTAAGATTTTAAATGTTTAGACCAAAATTAGATATATTGGCAGTTCAGTCCGGCTTTGATCGGGGTCTATGTATTGTTCATAACTTTGTCTACTTTAGGTAAGATTTTAAATGTTTAGACCAAAATTAGATATATTGGCAGTTCAGTCCGGCTTTGCTCGGGGTCTATGTATTGTTCAAACCTTTGTCTACTTTATGTAAGATTTCAAATGTTTAGACCAAAATTAGATATATTAGCAGTTCAGTCCGGCTTTGCTCGGGGTCTATGTATTGTTCATAACTTTGTCTACTTTAGGTAAGATTTTAAATGTTTAGACCAAAATTAGATATATTGGCAGTTCAGTCCGGCTTTGCTCGGGGTCTATGTATTGTTCATAACTTTGTCTACTTTATGTAAGATTTCAAATGTTTAGACCAAAATTAGATATATTAGCAGTTCAGTCCGGCTTTGCTCGGGGTCTATGTATTGTTCATAACTTTTTCTGTTTTATGCAAGATTAAAAATGTTTAGACCAAAATTAGATATATTAGCAGTTCGGTCCGGCTTTGCTCGGGGTCAATGTACTGTTCATAACTTTGTCTCCTTTATGTAAGATTTCAAATGTACAGACCAAAATTAGATATATTAGCAGTTCAGTCCGGCTTTGCTCGGGGTCTATGTATTGTTCATAACTTTGTCTACTTTATGTAAGATTTTAAATGTTTAGACCAAAATTAGATATATTAGCAGTTCAGTCCCGCTTTGCTCGGGGTCTATGTATTGTTCATAACTTTGTCTACTTTATGTAAGATTTTTAATGTTTAGACAAAAAATTAGATATATTAGCAGTTCGGTCCGGCTTTGCTCGGGGTCTATGTATTGTTCATAACTTTGTCTACTTTATGTAAGATTTCAAATGTTTAGACCAGAATTAGATATATTAGCAGTTCAGTCCGGCTTTGCTCGTGGTCTATTTATTGTGCATAACTTTGTCTACTTTATGTAAGATTTTAAATGTTTAGACCAAAATTAGATGTATTAGCAGTTCATTCCGGCTTTGCTCGGTGCCTATGTATTGTTCATAACTTTGTCTACTTTATGTAAGATTTCAAATGTTTAGACCAAAATTAGATATATTAGCAGTTCGGTCCGGCTTTGCTCGGGGTCAATGTACTGTTCATAACTTTGTCTCCTTTATGTAAGATTTCAAATGTACAGACCAAAATTAGATATATTAGCAGTTCAGTCCGGCTTTGCTCGGGGTCTATGTATTGTTCATAACTTTGTCTACTTTAGGTAAGATTTTAAATGTTTAGACCAAAATTAGATATATTGGCAGTTCAGTCCGGCTTTGCTCGGGGTCTATGTATTGTTCATAACTTTGTCTACTTTATGTAAGATTTCAAATGTTTAGACCAAAATTAGATATATTAGCAGTTCAGTCCGGCTTTGCTCGGGGTCTATGTATTGTTATTAACTTTGTCTACTTTATGTAAGATTTCAAATGTTTAGACCCAAATTAGATATATTGGCAGTTCAGTTCGGCTTTGCTCGGGGTCAATGTACTGTTCATAACTTTGTCTCCTTTATGTAAGATTTCAAATGTACAGACCAAAATTAGATATATTAGCAGTTCAGTCCGGCTTTGCTCGGGGTCTATGTATTGTTCATAACTTTGTCTACTTTAGGTAAGATTTTAAATGTTTAGACAAAAATTAGATATATTGGCAGTTCAGTCCGGCTTTGCTCGGGGTCTATGTATTGTTCATAACTTTGTCTACTTTATGTAAGATTTCAAATGTTTAGACCAAAATTAGATATATTAGCAGTTCAGTCCGGCTTTGCTCGGGGTCTATGTATTGTTCATAACTTTGTCTACTTTATGTAAGATTTCAAATGTTTAGACCCAAATTAGATGTATTAGCAGTTCAGTCCGGCTTTGCTCGGGGTCTATGTATTTTTCATAACTCTGTCTACTTCATGTAAGATTTCAAATGTTTAGACAAAATTTGATATATTAGCAGTTCGGTCCGGCTTTGCTTGGGGTGAATGTACTGTTCATAACTTTGTCTACTTTATGTAAGATTTCAAATGTTTAGACCCAAATTAGATGTATTAGCAGTTCAGTCCGGCTGTGCTCGGGGTCTATGTATTTTTCATAACTCTGTCTACTTCATGTAAGATTTCAAATGTTTAGACAAAATTTGATATATTAGCAGTTCGGTCCGGCTTTGCTTGGGGTGAATGTACTGTTCATAACTTTGTCTTCTTTATGTAAGATTTCAAATGTTTAGACCAAAATTAGATGTATTAACAGTTCAGTCCGGCTTTGCTCGGGGTCTATGTATTGTTCATAACTTTGTCTACTTTATGAAAGATTTCAAATGTTTAGACCAAAATTAGATATATTAGCAGTGCAGTCCCGCTTTGCTCGGGGTCTATGTATTGTTCATAACTTTGTCTACTTTATGTAAGATTTCAAATGTTTAGACCAAAATTAGATATATTAGCAGTTCAGTCCGGCTTTGCTCGGTGCTTATGTATTGTTCATAACTTTGTCTACTGTATGGAAGATTTCAAATGTTAAGACCAAAATTAGATATATTAGCAGTTCATTCCGGCTTTGCTCGGGGCCTATGTATTGTTCATCACATTGTCTACTGTATGTAAGTTTTCAAATGTGTAGACAAAAATTAGATATATTAGCAGTTCATTCCGGCTTTGCTCGGTGCCTATGTGTTGTTCATAACTTTCTCTACTTTATGTAAGATTTCAAATGTTAAGACCAAAATTAGATATATTAGCAGTTCAGTCCGGCTTTGCTCGGGGTCAATGTACTGTTCATAACTTTGTCTACTTCATGTAAGATTTCAAATGGACGGACCAAAATTAGATATATTAGCAGTTCAGTCCGGCTTTGCTCGGGGTCTATGTATTGTTCATAACTTTTTCTGCTTCATGTAAGATTTAAAAAGGTTTAGACCAAAATATATATATTAGCAGTTCGGTCCGGTTTGCTCGGGGTCAATGTACTGTTCATAACTTTGTCTACTTTATGTAAGATTTCAAATGTACAGACCAAAATTAGATATATTAGCAGTTCAGTCCCGCTTTGCTCGGGGTCTATGTATTGTTCATAACTTTGTCTACTTTATGTAAGATTTTAAATGTTTAGACCAAAATTAGATATATTAGCAGTTCAGTCCCGCTTTGCTCGGGGTCTATGTATTGTTCATAACTTTGTCTACTTTATGTAAGATTTTTAATGTTTAGACAAAAAATTAGATATATTAGCAGTTCGGTCCGGCTTTGCTCGGGGTCTATGTATTGTTCATAACTTTGTCTACTTTATGTAAGATTTTAAATGTTTAGACCAAAATTAGATATATTAACAGTTCGGTCCGGCTTTGCTCGGGGTCTATGTATTGTTCATAACTTTGTCTACTTTATGTAAGATTTTTAATGTTTAGACCAAAATTAGATATATTATTAGTTCAGTCTGGCTTTGCTCGGGGACTATGTATTGTTCATAACTTTGTCTACTTTATGTAAGATTATAAATGTTTAGACCAAAATTAGATATATTAGCATTTCAGTCTGGCTTTGCTCGGGGACTATGTATTGTTCATAACTTTGTCTACTTTATGTAAGATTTAAAATGTTTAGACCAAAAGTAGATATATTAGCATTTCAGTCCGGCTTTGCTCGGGGACTATGTATTGTTCATAACTTTGTCTACTTTATGTAAGATTTTAAATGTTTAGACCAAAAGTAGATATATTAGCATTTAAGTCTGGCTTTGCTCGGGGACTATGTATTGTTCATAACTTTGTCTACTTTATGTAAGATTTAAAATGTTTAGACCAAAAGTAGATATATTAGCAGTTCAGTCCGGCTTTGCTCGGTGCCTATGTATTGTTCATAACTTTCTCTACTTTATGTAAGATTTAAAATGTTTAGACCAAAAGAAGATATATTAGCATTTCAGTCTGGCTTTGCTCGGGGACTATGTATTGTTCATAACTTTGTCTACTTTATGTAAGATTTCAAATGTTTCGACTACAATTAGATATATTAGCAGTTAATTCCGGCTTTGCTGTGTGCCTATGTATTGTTCATAACTTTGTCTACTTTATGTAAGATTTCAAATGTTTAGACCAAAATTAGATATATTAGCAGTTAAGTCCGGCTTTGCTCGGGGTCTATGTATTGTTCATAACTTTTTCTGTTTTATGTAAGATTAAAAATGTTTAGACCAACATTAGATATATTAGCATTTCGGTCCGGCTTTGCTCGGGGTCAATGTACTGTTCATAACTTTGTCTCCTTTATGTAAGATTTCAAATGTACAGACAAAAATTAGATATATTAGCAGTTCAGTCCGGCTTTGCTCGGGGTCTATGTATTGTTCATAACTTTGTCTACTTTATGTAAGATTTAAAATGTTTAGACCAAAATTAGATATATTAGCAATTCAGTCCGGCTTTGCTCGGTGCCTATGTATTGTTCATAACTTTGTCTACTTTATGTAAGATTTCAAATGTTTAGACCAAAATTAGATATATTAGCAGTTCAGTCCGGCTTTGCTCGGGGTCTATGTATTGTTCATAACTTTGTCTAATTTATGTAAGATTTCAAATGTTTAGACCAAAAGTAGATATATTAGCAGTTCGGTCCGGCTTTGCTTGGGGTGAATGTACTGTTCATAACTTTGTCTTCTTTATGTTAGATTGCAAATGTATAGACCCAAATTAGATGTATTAGCAGTTCAGTCCGGCTTTGCTCGGGGTCTATGTATTGTTCATAACTTTGTCTACTTTATGTAAGATTTCAAATGTTTAGACCAAAATTAGATATATTAGCAGTGCAGTCCCGCTTTGCTCGGGGTCTATGTATTGTTCATAACTTTGTCTACTTTATGTAAGATTTCAAATGTTTAGACCCAAATTAGATGTATTAGCAGTTCAGTCCGGCTTTGCTCGGGGCTATGTATTGTTCATAACTTTGTCTAGTTTATGTAAGATTTCAAATGTTTAGACCAAAATTAGATATATTAGCAGTTCAGTCCGGTTTTGCTCGGTGCCTATGTATTGTTCATAACTTTGTCTACTTTATGTAAGATTTTAAATGTTTAGACAAAAATTAGATATATTAGCAGTTCAGTCCTGCTGTGCTCGGGTCAATGTATTGTTCATAACTTTGTCTACTTTATGTAAGATTTCAAATGTTTAGACCAGAATTAGATATATTAGCAGTTCAGTCCGGTTTTGCTCGGGGTCTATGTATTGTTCATAACTTTGTCTACTTTATGTAAGATTCCAAATGTTTAGACAAAATTTAGATATATTAGCAGTTCAGTTCGGCTTTGCTCGGGGTCTACGTATTGTTCATAACTTTGTCTACTTTTTGTAAGATTTCAAATGTTTAGACCAAAATTAGATATATTAGCAGTTCAGTCCGGTTTTGCTTGGTTCCTATGTATTGTTCATAACTTTGTCTACTTTATGTAAGATTTTAAATGTTTAGACCAGAATTAGATATATTAGCAGTTCAGTCCGGCTTTGCTCGATGCCTATGTATTGTTCATAACTTTGTCTACTTTATGTAAGATTTCAAATGTTTAGACCAAAATTAGATCTATTAGCAGTTCAGTCCGGCTTTGCCCGGTGCCTATGTATTGTTCATAACTTTTTCTACTTCATGTAAGATTTTTTATGTTTAGACCAAAATTAGATATATTAGCAGTTCAGTCCGGTTTTGCTTGGTTCCTATGTATTGTTCATAACTTTGTCTACTTTATGTAAGATTTTTTATGTTTAGACCAGAATTAGATATATTAGCATTTCAGTCCGGCTTTGCTCGGTGCCTATGTATTGTTCATAACTTTGTCTACTTTATGTAAGATTTCAAATGTTTAGACCAAAATTAGATATATTAGCAGTTCAGTCCTGTTTTGCTCGGTTCCTATGTATTGTTATAAACTTTGTCTACTTTATGTAAGATTTTAAATGTTTAGAACAAAATTAGATATATTAGCAGTTCAGTCCCGCTTTGCTCGGGGTCAATGTATTGTTCATAACTTTGTCTACTTTATGTAAGATTTTAAATTTTTAGACCAAAATTAGATATATTAGCAATTCAGTCCGGCTTTGCTCGGCGCCTCTGTATTGTTCATAACTATCTCTACTTTATGTAAGATTATAAATGTTTAGACAAAAATTAGATATATTAGCAGTTCAGTCCGGCTTTGGTCGGTGCCTATGTATTGTTCATAACTTTCTCTACTTTATGTAAGATTTCAAATGTTTAGACCAGAATTAGATATATTAGCAGTCCAGTTCGGCTTTGGTCGGTGCCTATGTATTGTTCATAACTTTGTCTACTTTATGTAAGATTTCAAATGTTTAGACTAAAATTAGATATATTAGCAGTTCAGTCCGGCTTTGCTCGGGGCCTATGTATTGTTCAGTATTTCTCTACTTTATGTTAGATTTCAAATGTTTCGACCAAAATTAGATTTATTAGCAGTTCAGTCCGGCTTTGCTCGGGGCCAATGTATTGTGCATAACTTTCTCTACTTTATGTAAGATTCCAAATGTTTAGACCAAAATTAGATATATTAGCAGTTCAGTCCGGCTTTGCTCGGGGCCTATGTATTGTTCATAACTTTGTCTACTTTATGTAAGATTTCAAATGTTTAGAATAATATTAGATATATTATCAGTTCAGTCCGGTTTTTCTCGGTGCCTATGTATTGTTCATAACTTTGTCTACTTTATGTAAGATTTCAAATGTTTAGACCAAAATTAGATATATTAGCAGTTCAGTCAGGCTTTGCTCGGGGTCTATGTATGGTTCGTATCTTTTTCTACTTTATGTAAGATTTCAAATGTTTAGACCAAAATTAGATATATTAGCAGTAAAGTCCGGCTTTGCTCGGGGTGTATGTATTGTTTATGACTTTGTCTTCTTTATGTACGATTTCAAATGTTTAGACCAAAATTAGATCTATTAGCCGTTCAGCCCGGCTTTGCTCGGGGTCTATGTATTGTTCATAACTTTCTTTACTTCTTGTAAGATTTCAAATGTTTAGACATTAATCAGATATATTAGCAGTTCAGTCCGGCTTTGATCGGGGTCTATGTACTGTTAATAACTTGTCTACTTTATGTAAGATTTTAAATGTTTAGACAAAAATTAGATATATTTGCAGTTCATTCCGCCTTTACTCGGGCCCTATGTACTGTTCATAACTTTCTCTAATTTATGTAACATTTCACATGTTTGGACCAAAATAAGATATATGAGCAGTTCAGTCCGGCTTTGCTCGGGGCCTATTTATTGTGCATAACTTTGTCTACTTTATGTAAGATTTCAAATGTTTAGACACAAATTAGATATATTAGCAGTTCAGTCCGGTTTTGCTCGGAGCCTATGTATTGTTCATAACTTTGTCTACTTTATGTAAGATTAAAATGTTTTGACAAAAAGTAGATATATTAGCAGTTCAGTCCGGCTTTGCTCGGTGCCTATGTGTTGTTCATAACTTTGTCTACTGTATGTAAGATTTTCAATCGTTAGACCAAAATTAGATATATTAGCAGTTCATTCCGGCTTTGCTCGGTGCCTCTCTGTTGTTCATAACTTTCTCTACTTTATGTAAGATTTCAAATGTTTAGACCAAAATAAGATATATTAGCAGTTCAGTCCGGTTTTGCTCGGAGCCTATGTATTGTTCATAACTTTGTCTACTTTATGTAAGATTAAAATGTTTAGACCAAAATTAGATATATTAGCAGTTCATTCCGGCTTTGCAGGGTGCCTATGTGTTGTTCATAACTTTGTCTACTGTATGTAAGATTTTAAATGTTTAGACCAAAATTAGATATATTAGCAGTTCATTCCGGCTTTGCTCGGTGCCTATGTATTGTTCATAACTTTGTCTACTGTATGTAAGATTTCAAATGTTAAGACCAAAATTAGATATACTAGCAGTTCATTCCGACTTTGCTCGGTGCCTATGTTTTGTTCATAACTTTGTCTACTGTATGTAAGATTTCAAATGTTAAGACCAAAATTAGATATATTAGCAGTTCATTCCGGCTTTGCTCGGTGCCTATGTATTGTTCATAACTTTCTCTACTTTATGTAAGATTTCACATGTTAAGACCAAAAGTAGATATATTAGCAGTTCAGTCCGGCTTTCTCGGGGGTCAATGTACTGTTCATAACTTTGTCTACTTTATGTAAGATTTCAAATGTACAGACCAAAATTAGATATATTAGCAGTTCGGTCCGGCTTTGCTCGGGTTCTATGTATTGTTCATAACTTTTTCTGCTTTATGTAAGATTTAAAATGTTAAGACCAAAATTAGATATATTAGCAGTTCATTCCGGCTTTGCTCGGTGCCTATGTATTGTTCATAACTTTCTCTACTTTATGTAAGATTTCACATGTTAAGACCAAAAGTAGATATATTAGCAGTTCGGTCCGGCTTTGATCGGGGTAAATGTACTGTTCATAACTTTGTCTACTTTATGTAAGATCTCAAATGTACAGACAAAAATTAGATATATTAGCAGTTCAGTCCGGCTTTGCTCGGGGTCTATGTATTGTTCATAACTTTGTCTACTTTATGTAAGATTTCAAATGTTTAGACCAAAATTAGATATATTAGCAGTTCGGTCCGGCTTTGCTCGGGGTCTATGTATTGTTCATAACATTGTCTACTTTATGTAAGATTGTTTATGTTTAGACCAAAATTAGATATATTAGCAGTTCGGTCCGGCTTTGCTCGGGGTCTGTGTATTGTTCATAACTTTGTCTACTTTATGTAAGATTTAAAATGTTTAGACCAGAATTAGATATATTAGCAGTTCGGTCCGGCTTTGCTTGGGGTCTATGTATTGTTCATAACTTTGTCTACTTTATGTAAGATTTAAAATGTTTAGACCAAAATTAGATATATTAGCAGTTCAGTCCGGCTTTGCTCGGGGTCTATGTATTGTTCACAACTTTGTCTACTTTATGTAAGATTTCAAATGTTTAGACCAAAATTAGATATATTAGCAGTTCGGTCCGGCTTTGCTCGGGGTCTATGTATTGTGCATAACTTTGTCTACTTTATGTAAGATTTTTAATTTTTAGACCAAAATTAGATATATTAGCAGTTCGGTCCGGCTTTGCTCGGGGTCTATGTATTGTTCATAACTTTGTCTACTTTATGTAAGATTTCAAATGTTTAGACCAAAATCAGATATATTAGCAGTTCGGTCCGGCTTTGCTCGGTGCCTATGTATTGTTCATAACTTTGTCTACTTTATGTAAGATTTCAAATGTAAAGACGAAAATTAGATATATCAGCAATTAAGTCCGGCTTTGCTCGGGGTCTATTTATTGTTATACACGTTGTCTACTTTATGTAAGATTTTGAATGTTTAGACCAAAATTAGATATATTAGCAGTTCAGTCCGGCTTTGCTCGAGGTCTATGTATTGTTCATAACTTTGTCTACTTTATGTAAGACTTATAATGTTTAGACCAAAATTAGATATATTAGCAGTTCAGTCCGGCTTTGCTCGGGGTCTATGTATTGTTCATAACTTTGTCTACTTTATGTAAGACTTATAATGTTTAGACCAAAATTAGATATATTAGCAGTTCAGTCCGGCTTTGCTCGGGGTCTATGTATTGTTCATAACTTTGTCTACTTTATGTAAGACTTATAATGTTTAGACCAAAATTAGATATATTAGCAGTTCAGTCCGGCTTTGCTCGGGGTCTATGTATTGTTCATAACTTTGTCTACTTTATGTAAGATTTCAAATGTAAAGACAAAAATTAGATATATCAGCAATTCAGTGCGGCTTTGCTCGGGGTCTATTTATTGTTATTCACGTTGTCTACTTTATGTAAGATTTCAAATGTTTAGACCAAATTTAGATCTATTAGCAGTTCAGTCCCGTTTTGCTCGGGGTCTATGTATTGATTTAACTTTGTCTACTTCATGTAAGATATTAAATGTTTAGACCAAAATTAGATATATTAGCATTTCAGTCCGGCTTTGCTCGGGGTCTATGTATTGATTTAACTTTGTCTACTTTATGTAAGATATTAAATGTTTAGACCAAAAGTAGATATATTAGCATTTTAGTCGGGCTTTGCTCGGGGACTATGTATTGTTCATAACTTTGTCTACTTTATGTAAGATTTAAAATGTTTAGACCAAAATTAGATATATTAGCAGTTCAGTCCGGCTTTGCTCGGGGACTATGTATTGTTCATAACTTTGTCTACTTTATGTAAGATATTAAATGTTTAGACCAAAAGTAGATATATTAGCATTTCAGTCTGGCTGTGCTCGGGGACTATGTATTGTTCATAACTTTGTCTACTTTATGTAAGATTTAAAATGTTTAGACCAAAATTAGATATATTAGCAGTTCAGTCTGGCTTTGCTCGGGGACTATGTATTGTTCATAACTTTGTCTACTTTATGTAAGATTTAAAATGTTTAGACCAAAATTAGATATATTAGCAGTTCAGTCCGGCTTTGCTCGGGGTCTATGTATTGTTCATAACTTTGTCTACTTTATGTAAGATTTAAAATGTTTAGACCAAAAGTAGATATATTAGCATTTCAGTCCGGCTTTGCTCTGGGACTATGTATTGTTCATAACTTTGTCTACTTTATGTAAGATTTAAAATGTTTAGACCAAAATTAGATATATTAGCATTTCAGTCTGGCTTTGCTCGGGGACTATGTATTGTTCATAACTTTGTCTACTTTATGTAAGATTTAAAATGTTTAGACCAAAAGTAGATATATTAGCATTTCAGTCTGGCTTTGCTCGGGGTCTATGTATTGTTCATAACTTTGTCTACTTTATGTAAGATTTAAAATGTTTAGACCAAAATTAGATATATTAGCATTTCAGTCTGGCTTTGCTCGGGGACTATGTATTGTTCATAACTTTGTCTACTTTATGTAAGATTTAAAATGTTTAGACCAAAAGTAGATATATTAGCATTTCAGTCCGGCTTTGCTCGGGGACTATAACTTTGTCTACTTTATGTAAGATTTCAAATGTTTAGACCAAAAGTAGATATATTAGCATTTCAGTCTGGCTTTGCTCGGGGACTATGTATTGTTCATAACTTTGTCTACTTTATGTAAGATTTTAAATGTTTAGACCAAAAGTAGATATATTAGCAGTTCAGTCCGGCTTTGCTCGGGGACTATGTATTGTTCATAACTTTGTCTACTGTATGTAAGACTTCAAATGTTTGGACCAAAATTAGATATATTAGCAGTTCAGTCCGGCTTTCCTCGGGGTCTATGTATTGTTATAACCTTTGTCTACTTTATGTAAGATTTAAAATGTTTAGACCCAAATTAGATGTATTAGCAGTTAATTCCGGCTTTGCTCGGTGCCTATATATTGTTCATAACTTTGTCTACTTTATGTAAGATTTCAAATGTTTAGACAAAAATTAGATATATTAGCAGTTCAGTCCGGCTTTGCTCGGGGTCTATGTATTGTTCATAACTTTTTCTGTTTCATGTAAGATTAAAAATGTTTAGACCAAAATTAGATATATTAGCAGTTCGGTCCGGCTTTGCTCGGGGTCAATGTACTGTTCATAACTTTGTCTCCTTTATGTAAGATTTCAAATGTACAGACGAAAATTAGATATATTAGCAGTTCAGTCCGGCTTTGCTCGGGGTCTATGTATTGTTCAGAACTTTGTCTACTTTATGTAAGATTTCAAATGTTTAGACCAAAATTAGATATATTAGCAGTTCGGTCCGGCTTTGCTCGGGGTCTATGTATTGTTCATAACTTTGTCTACTTTATGTAAGATTTCAAATGTTTAGACCAAAATCAGATATATTTGCAGTTCGGTCCGGCTTTGCTCGGTGCCTATGTATTGTTCATAACTTTGTCTACTTTATGTAAGATTTCAAATGTAAAGACGAAAATTAGATATATCAGCAATTAAGTCCGGCTTTGCTCGGGGTCTATTTATTGTTATACACGTTGTCTACTTTATGTAAGATTTTGAATGTTTAGACCAAAATTAGATATATTAGCAGTTCAGTCCGGCTTTGCTCGGGGTCTATTTATTGTTATTCAAGTTGTCTACTTTATGTAAGATTTCAAATGTTTAGACCCAAATTAGATGTATTAGCAGTTCAGTCCGGCTTTGCTCGAGGTCTATGTATTGTTCATAACTTTGTCTACTTTATGTAAGATTTATAATGTTTAGACAAAAATTAGATATATTAGCAGTTCAGTCCGGCTTTGCTCGGGGTCTATGTATTGTTCATAACTTTGTCTACTTTATGTAAGATTTCAAATGTAAAGACAAAAATTAGATATATCAGCAATTCAGTGCGGCTTTGCTCGGGGTCTATTTATTGTTATTCACGTTGTCTACTTTATGTAAGATTTCAAATGTTTAGACCAAATTTAGATCTATTAGCAGTTCGGTCCCGTTTTGCTCGGGGTCTATGTATTGATTTAACTTTGTCTACTTCATGTAAGATATTAAATGTTTAGACCAAAATTAGATATATTAGCATTTCAGTCCGGCTTTGCTCGGGGTCTATGTATTGATTTAACTTTGTCTACTTTATGTAAGATATTAAATGTTTAGACCAAAAGTAGATATATTAGCATTTCAGTCTGGCTTTGCTCGGGGACTATGTATTGTTCATAACTTTGTCTACTTTATGTAAGATTTAAAATGTTTAGACCAAAATTAGATATATTAGCAGTTCAGTCCGGCTTTGCTCGGGGACTATGTATTGTTCATAACTTTGTCTACTTTATGTAAGATTTAAAATGTTTAGACCAAAAGTAGATATATTAGCATTTCAGTCTGGCTTTGCTCGGGGACTATGTATTGTTCATAACTTTGTCTACTTTATGTAAGATTTAAAATGTTTAGACCAAAATTAGATATATTAGCATTTCAGTCTGGCTTTGCTCGGGGACTATGTATTGTTCATAACTTTGTCTACTTTATGTAAGATTTAAAATGTTTAGACAAAAAGTAGATATATTAGCATTTCAGTCTGGCTTTGCTCGGGGTCTATGTATTGTTCATAACTTTGTCTACTTTATGTAAGATTTCAAATGTTTAGACCAAAATTAGATATATTAGCATTTCAGTCTGGCTTTGCTCGGGGACTATGTATTGTTCATAACTTTGTCTACTTTATGTAAGATTTAAAATGTTTAGACCAAAAGTAGATATATTAGCATTTCAGTCCGGCTTTGCTCGGGGACTAAAACTTTGTCTACTTTATGTAAGATTTCAAATGTTTAGACCAAAAGTAGATATATTAGCATTTCAGTCTGGCTTTGCTCGGGGACTATGTATTGTTCATAACTTTGTCTACTTTATGTAAGATTTCAAATGTTTAGACCAAAATTAGATATATTAGCAGTTCAGTCCGGCTTTGCTCGGGGACTATGTATTGTTCATAACTTTGTCTACTGAATGTAAGACTTCAAATGTTTAGACCAAAATTAGATATATTAATAGTTCAGTCCGGCTTTGCTCGGGGTCTATGTATTGTTATTAACTTTGTCTACTTTATGTAAGATTTAAAATGTTTAGACCCAAATTAGATATATTAGCAGTTCATTCCGGCTTTGCTCGGTGCCTATATATTGTTCATAACTTTGTCTACTTTATGTAAGATTTCAAATGTTTAGACCAAAATTAGATATATTAGCAGTTCAGTCCGGCTTTGCTCGGGGTCTATGTATTGTTCATAACTTTTTCTGTTTTATGCAAGATTAAACATGTTTAGACCAAAATTAGATATATTAGCAGTTCGGTCCGGCTTTGCTCGGGGTCAATCTACTGTTCATAACTTTGTCTCCTTTATGTAAGATTTCAAATGTACAGACCAAAATTAGATATATTAGCAGTTCAGTCCGGCTTTGCTCGGGGTCTATGTATTGTTCATAACTTTGTCTACTTTATGTAAGATTTTAAATGTTTAGACCAAAATTAGATATATTAGCAGTTCAGTCCCGCTTTGCTCGGGGTCTATGTATTGTTCATAACTTTGTCTACTTTATGTAAGATTTTTAATGTTTAGACAAAAAATTAGATATATTAGCAGTTCGGTCCGGCTTTGCTCGGGGTCTATGTATTGTTCATAACTTTGTCTACTTTATGTAAGATTTCAAATGTTTAGACCAGAATTAGATATATTAGCAGTTCAGTCCGGCTTTGTTCGGGGTCTATGTATTGTGCATAACTTTGTCTACTTTATGTAAGATTTCAAATGTTTAGGCCCAAATTAGATGTATTAGCAGTTCATTCCGGCTTTGCTCGGTGCCTATGTATTGTTCATAACTTTGTCTACTTTAGGTAAGATTTTAAATGTTTAGACCAAAATTAGATATATTGGCAGTTCAGTCCGGCTTTGCTCGGGGTCTATGTATTGTTCATAACTTTGTCTACTTTAGGTAAGATTTTAAATGTTTAGACCAAAATTAGATGTATTAGCAGTTCATTCCGGCTTTGCTCGGGGTCTATGTATTGTTCATAACTTTGTCTACTTTAGGTAAGATTTTAAATGTTTAGACCAAAATTAGATATATTGGCAGTTCAGTCCGGCTTTGCTCGGGGTCTATGTATTGTTATTAACTTTTTCTGTTTTATGCAAGATTAAAAATGTTTAGACCAAAATTAGATATATTAGCAGTTCAGTCCGGCTTTGCTCGGGGTCTATGTATTGTTCATAACTTTGTCTACTTTAGGTAAGATTTTAAATGTTTAGACCAAAATTAGATATATTGGCAGTTCAGTCCGGCTTTGCTCGGGGTCTATGTATTGTTCATAACTTTGTCTACTTTATGTAAGATTTCAAATGTTTAGACCAAAATTAGATATATTAGCAGTTCAGTCCGGCTTTGCTCGGGGTCTATGTATTGTTCATAACTTTGTCTACTTTAGGTAAGATTTTAAATGTTTAGACCAAAATTAGATATATTAGCAGTTCAGTCCGGCTTTGCTCGGGGTCTATGTATTGTTCATAACTTTGTCTACTTTAGGTAAGATTTTAAATGTTTAGACCAAAATTAGATATATTGGCAGTTCAGTCCGGCTTTGCTCGGGGTCTATGTATTGTTATTAACTTTGTCTACTTTAGGTAAGATTTTAAATGTTTAGACCAAAATTAGATATATTGGCAGTTCAGTCCGGCTTTGCTCGGGGTCTATGTATTGTTCATAACTTTGTCTACTTTATGTAAGATTTCAAATGTTTAGACCAAAATTAGATATATTAGCAGTTCAGTCCGGCTTTGCTCGGGGTCTATGTATTGTTCATAACTTTGTCTACTTTAGGTAAGATTTTAAATGTTTAGACCAAAATTAGATATATTAGCAGTTCAGTCCGGCTTTGCTCGGGGTCTATGTATTTTTCATAACTTTGTCTACTTTAGGTAAGATTTTAAATGTTTAGACCAAAATTAGTTATATTGGCAGTTCAGTCCGGCTTTGCTCGGGGTCTATGTATTGTTCATAACTTTGTCTACTTTAGGTAAGATTTTAAATGTTTAGACCAAAATTAGATATATTGGCAGTTCAGTCCGGCTTTGCTCGGGGTCTATGTATTGTTCATAACTTTGTCTACTTTATGTAAGATTTTAAATGTTTAGACCAAAATTAGATATATTGGCAGTTCAGTCCGGCTTTGCTCGGGGTCTATGTATTGTTATTAACTTTTTCTGTTTTATGCAAGATTAAAAATGTTTAGACCAAAATTAGATATATTAGCAGTTCAGTCCGGCTTTGCTCGGGGTCTATGTATTGTTCATAACTTTGTCTACTTTAGGTAAGATTTTAAATGTTTAGACCAAAATTAGATATATTGGCAGTTCAGTCCGGCTTTGCTCGGGGTCTATGTATTGTTCATAACTTTGTCTACTTTAGGTAAGATTTCAAATGTTTAGACCAAAATTAGATATATTGGCAGTTCAGTCCGGCTTTGCTCGGGGTCTATGTATTGTTCAAACCTTTGTCTACTTTATGTAAGATTTCAATGTTTAGACCAAAATTAGATATATTAGCAGTTCAGTCCGGCTTTGCTCGGGGTCTATGTATTGTTCATAACTTTGTCTACTTTAGGTAAGATTTTAAATGTTTAGACCAAAATTAGATATATTGGCAGTTCAGTCCGGCTTTGCTCGGGGTCTATGTATTGTTCATAACTTTGTCTACTTTATGTAAGATTTCAAATGTTTAGACCAAAATTAGATGTATTGGCAGTTCAGTCCGGCTTTGCTCGGGGTCTATGTATTGTTCAAACCTTTGTCTACTTTATGTAAGATTTCAAATGTTTAGACCAAAATTAGATATATTAGCAGTTCAGTCCGGCTTTGCTCGGGGTCTATGTATTGTTCATAACTTTGTCTACTTTAGGTAAGATTTTAAATGTTTAGACCAAAATTAGATATATTGGCAGTTCAGTCCGGCTTTGCTCGGGGTCTATGTATTGTTCATAACTTTGTCTACTTTATGTAAGATTTTAAATGTTTAGACCAAAATTAGATATATTGGCAGTTCAGTCCGGCTTTGCTCGGGGTCTATGTATTGTTCATAACTTTGTCTACTTTAGGTAAGATTTTAAATTTTTAGACCAAAATTAGATATATTGGCAGTTCAGTCCGGCTTTGCTCGGGGTCTATGTATTGTTCATAACTTTGTCTACTTTAGGTAAGATTTTAAATGTTTAGACCAAAATTAGATATATTAGCAGTTCAGTCCGGCTTTGCTCGGGGTCTATGTATTGTTCATAACTTTGTCTACTTTAGGTAAGATTTTAAATGTTTAGACCAAAATTAGATATATTGGCAGTTCAGTCCGGCTTTGCTCGGGGTCTATGTATTGTTCATAACTTTGTCTACTTTATGTAAGATTTCAAATGTTTAGACCAAAATTAGATATATTAGCAGTTCAGTCCGGCTTTGCTCGGGGTCTATGTATTGTTATTAACTTTTTCTGTTTTATGCAAGATTAAAAATGTTTAGACCAAAATTAGATATATTAGCAGTTCGGTCCGGCTTTGCTCGGGGTCAATGTACTGTTCATAACTTTGTCTCCTTTATGTAAGATTTCAAATGTACAGACCAAAATTAGATATATTAGCAGTTCAGTCTGGCTTTGCTCGGGGTCTATGTATTGTTCATAACTTTGTCTACTTTAGGTAAGATTTTAAATGTTTAGACCAAAATTAGATATATTGGCAGTTCAGTCCGGCTTTGCTCGGGGTCTATGTATTGTTCATAACTTTGTCTACTTTATGTAAGATTTCAAATGTTTAGACCAAAATTAGATATATTAGCAGTTCAGTCCGGCTTTGCTCGGGGTCTATGTATTGTTCATAACTTTGTCTACTTTAGGTAAGATTTTAAATGTTTAGACCAAAATTAGATATATTGGCAGTTCAGTCCGGCTTTGCTCGGGGTCTATGTATTGTTCATAACTTTGTCTACTTTATGTAAGATTTCAAATGTTTAGACCAAAATTAGATATATTAGCAGTTCAGTCCGGCTTTGCTCGGGGTCTATGTATTGTTCATAACTTTTTCTGTTTTATGCAAGATTAAAAATGTTTAGACCAAAATTAGATATATTAGCAGTTCGGTCCGGCTTTGCTCGGGGTCAATGTACTGTTCATAACTTTGTCTCCTTTATGTAAGATTTCAAATGTACAGACCAAAATTAGATATATTAGCAGTTCAGTCCGGCTTTGCTCGGGGTCTATGTATTGTTCATAACTTTGTCTACTTTATGTAAGATTTTAAATGTTTAGACCAAAATTAGATATATTGGCAGTTCAGTCCGGCTTTGCTCGGGGTCTATGTATTGTTCATAACTTTGTCTACTTTATGTAAGATTTTAAATGTTTAGACCAAAATTAGATATATTGGCAGTTCAGTCCGGCTTTGCTCGGGGTCTATGTATTGTTATTAACTTTTTCTGTTTTATGCAAGATTAAAAATGTTTAGACCAAAATTAGATATATTAGCAGTTCAGTCCGGCTTTGCTCGGGGTCTATGTATTGTTCATAACTTTGTCTACTTTAGGTAAGATTTTAAATGTTTAGACCAAAATTAGATATATTGGCAGTTCAGTCCGGCTTTGCTCGGGGTCTATGTATTGTTCATAACTTTGTCTACTTTAGGTAAGATTTCAAATGTTTAGACCAAAATTAGATATATTGGCAGTTCAGTCCGGCTTTGCTCGGGGTCTATGTATTGTTCAAACCTTTGTCTACTTTATGTAAGATTTCAATGTTTAGACCAAAATTAGATATATTAGCAGTTCAGTCCGGCTTTGCTCGGGGTCTATGTATTGTTCATAACTTTGTCTACTTTAGGTAAGATTTTAAATGTTTAGACCAAAATTAGATATATTGGCAGTTCAGTCCGGCTTTGCTCGGGGTCTATGTATTGTTCATAACTTTGTCTACTTTATGTAAGATTTCAAATGTTTAGACCAAAATTAGATGTATTGGCAGTTCAGTCCGGCTTTGCTCGGGGTCTATGTATTGTTCAAACCTTTGTCTACTTTATGTAAGATTTCAAATGTTTAGACCAAAATTAGATATATTAGCAGTTCAGTCCGGCTTTGCTCGGGGTCTATGTATTGTTCATAACTTTGTCTACTTTAGGTAAGATTTTAAATGTTTAGACCAAAATTAGATATATTGGCAGTTCAGTCCGGCTTTGCTCGGGGTCTATGTATTGTTCATAACTTTGTCTACTTTATGTAAGATTTTAAATGTTTAGACCAAAATTAGATATATTGGCAGTTCAGTCCGGCTTTGCTCGGGGTCTATGTATTGTTCATAACTTTGTCTACTTTAGGTAAGATTTTAAATTTTTAGACCAAAATTAGATATATTGGCAGTTCAGTCCGGCTTTGCTCGGGGTCTATGTATTGTTCATAACTTTGTCTACTTTAGGTAAGATTTTAAATGTTTAGACCAAAATTAGATATATTAGCAGTTCAGTCCGGCTTTGCTCGGGGTCTATGTATTGTTCATAACTTTGTCTACTTTAGGTAAGATTTTAAATGTTTAGACCAAAATTAGATATATTGGCAGTTCAGTCCGGCTTTGCTCGGGGTCTATGTATTGTTCATAACTTTGTCTACTTTATGTAAGATTTCAAATGTTTAGACCAAAATTAGATATATTAGCAGTTCAGTCCGGCTTTGCTCGGGGTCTATGTATTGTTATTAACTTTTTCTGTTTTATGCAAGATTAAAAATGTTTAGACCAAAATTAGATATATTAGCAGTTCGGTCCGGCTTTGCTCGGGGTCAATGTACTGTTCATAACTTTGTCTCCTTTATGTAAGATTTCAAATGTACAGACCAAAATTAGATATATTAGCAGTTCAGTCTGGCTTTGCTCGGGGTCTATGTATTGTTCATAACTTTGTCTACTTTAGGTAAGATTTTAAATGTTTAGACCAAAATTAGATATATTGGCAGTTCAGTCCGGCTTTGCTCGGGGTCTATGTATTGTTCATAACTTTGTCTACTTTATGTAAGATTTCAAATGTTTAGACCAAAATTAGATATATTAGCAGTTCAGTCCGGCTTTGCTCGGGGTCTATGTATTGTTCATAACTTTGTCTACTTTAGGTAAGATTTTAAATGTTTAGACCAAAATTAGATATATTGGCAGTTCAGTCCGGCTTTGCTCGGGGTCTATGTATTGTTCATAACTTTGTCTACTTTATGTAAGATTTCAAATGTTTAGACCAAAATTAGATATATTAGCAGTTCAGTCCGGCTTTGCTCGGGGTCTATGTATTGTTCATAACTTTTTCTGTTTTATGCAAGATTAAAAATGTTTAGACCAAAATTAGATATATTAGCAGTTCGGTCCGGCTTTGCTCGGGGTCAATGTACTGTTCATAACTTTGTCTCCTTTATGTAAGATTTCAAATGTACAGACCAAAATTAGATATATTAGCAGTTCAGTCCGGCTTTGCTCGGGGTCTATGTATTGTTCATAACTTTGTCTACTTTATGTAAGATTTTAAATGTTTAGACCAAAATTAGATATATTAGCAGTTCAGTCCCGCTTTGCTCGGGGTCTATGTATTGTTCATAACTTTGTCTACTTTATGTAAGATTTTTAATGTTTAGACAAAAAATTAGATATATTAGCAGTTCGGTCCGGCTTTGCTCGGGGTCTATGTATTGTTCATTACTTTGTCTACTTTATGTAAGATTTTAAATGTTTAGACCAGAATTAGATATATTAGCAGTTCAGACCGGCTTTGCTCGGGGTCTATGTATTGTGCATAACTTTGTCTACTTTATGTAAGATTTTAAATGTTTAGACCAAAATTAGATGTATTAGCAGTTCATTCCGGCTTTGCTCGGTGCCTATGTATTGTTCATAACTTTGTCTACTTTATGTAAGATTTCAAATGTTTCGACCAAAATTAGATATATTAGCAGTTCGGTCCGGCTTTGCTCGGGGTCAATGTACTGTTCATAACTTTGTCTCCTTTATGTAAGATTTCAAATGTACAGACCAAAATTAGATATATTAGCAGTTCAGTCCGGCTTTGCTCGGGGTCTATGTATTGTTCATAACTTTGTCTACTTTAGGTAAGATTTTAAATGTTTAGACGAAAATTAGATATATTGGCAGTTCAGTCCGGCTTTGCTCGGGGTCTATGTATTGTTCATAACTTTGTCTACTTTATGTAAGATTTCAAATGTTTAGACCAAAATTAGATATATTAGCTGTTCAGTCCGGCTTTGCTCGGGGTCTATGTATTGTTATTAACTTTGTCTACTTTATGTAAGATTTCAAATGTTTAGACCCAAATTAGATGTATTAGCAGTTCAGTCCGGCTTTGCTCGGGGTCTATGTATTTTTCATAACTCTGTCTACTTCATGTAAGATTTCAAATGTTTAGACAAAATTTGATATATTAGCAGTTCGGTCCGGCTTTGCTTGGGGTGAATGTACTGTTCATAACTTTTTCTACTTTATGTAAGATTTCAAATGTTTAGACCCAAATTAGATGTATTAGCAGTTCAGTCCGGCTGTGCTCGGGGTCTATGTATTTTTCATAACTCTGTCTACTTCATGTAAGATTTCAAATGTTTAGACAAAATTTGATATATTAGCAGTTCGGTCCGGCTTTGCTTGGGGTGAATGTACTGTTCATAACTTTGTCTTCTTTATGTAAGATTTCAAATGTTTAGACCAAAATTAGATATATTAGCAGTTCAGTCCGGCTTTGCTCGGTGCTTATGTATTGTTCATAACTTTGTCTACTGTATGTAAGATTTCAAATGTTAAGACAAAAATTAGATATATTAGCAGTTCATTCCGGCTTTGCTCGGGGCCTATGTATTGTTCATCACTTTGTCTACTGTATGTAAGTTTTCAAATGTGTAGACAAAAATTAGATATATTAGCAGTTCATTCCGGCTTTGCTCGGTGCCTATGTGTTGTTCATAACTTTCTCTACTTTATGTAAGATTTCAAATGTTAAGACCAAAATTAGATATATTAGCAGTTCAGTCCGGCTTTGCTCGGGGTCAATGTACTGTTCATAACTTTGTCTACTTCATGTAAGATTTCAAATGGACGGACCAAAATTAGATATATTAGCAGTTCAGTCCGGCTTTGCTCGGGGTCTATGTATTGTTCATAACTTTTTCTGCTTCATGTAAGATTTAAAAAGGTTTAGACCAAAATAGATATATTAGCAGTTCGGTCCGGTTTGCTCGGGGTCAATGTACTGTTCATAACTTTGTCTACTTTATGTAAGATTTCAAATGTACAGACCAAAATTAGATATATTAGCAGTTCAGTCCCGCTTTGCTCGGGGTCTATGTATTGTTCATAACTTTGTCTACTTTATGTAAGATTTTAAATGTTTAGACCAAAATTAGATATATTAGCAGTTCAGTCCCGCTTTGCTCGGGGTCTATGTATTGTTCATAACTTTGTCTACTTTATGTAAGATTTTTAATGTTTAGACAAAAAATTAGATATATTAGCAGTTCGGTCCGGCTTTGCTCGGGGTCTATGTATTGTTCATAACTTTGTCTACTTTATGTAAGATTTTAAATGTTTAGACCAAAATTAGATATATTAGCAGTTCGGTCCGGCTTTGCTCGGGGTCTATGTATTGTTCATAACTTTGTCTACTTTATGTAAGATTTTTAATGTTTAGACCAAAATTAGATATATTATTAGTTCAGTCTGGCTTTTCTAAGGGACTATGTATTGTTCATAACTTTGTCTACTTTATGTAAGATTATAAATGTTTAGACCAAAATTAGATATATTAGCATTTCAGTCTGGCTTTGCTCGGGGACTATGTATTGTTCATAACTTTGTCTACTTTATGTAAGATTTAAAATGTTTAGACCAAAAGTAGATATATTAGCATTTCAGTCCGGCTTTGCTCGGGGACTATGTATTGTTCATAACTTTGTCTACTTTATGTAAGATTTTAAATGTTTAGACCAAAAGTAGATATATTAGCATTTAAGTCTGGCTTTGCTCGGGGACTATGTATTGTTCATAACTTTGTCTACTTTATGTAAGATTTAAAATGTTTAGACCAAAAGTAGATATATTAACAGTTCAGTCCGGCTTTGCTCGGTGCCTATGTATTGTTCATAACTTTCTCTACTTTATGTAAGATTTAAAATGTTTAGACCAAAAGAAGATATATTAGCATTTCAGTCTGGCTTTGCTCGGGGACTATGTATTGTTCATTACTTTGTCTACTTTATGTAAGATTTCAAATGTTTCGACTACAATTAGATATATTAGCAGTTCATTCCGGCTTTGCTGTGTGCCTATGTATTGTTCATAACTTTGTCTACTTTATGTAAGATTTCAAATGTTTAGACCAAAATTAGATATATTAGCAGTTCAGTCCGGCTTTGCTCGGGGTCTATGTATTGTTCATAACTTTTTCTGTTTTATGTAAGATTAAAAATGTTTAGACCAACATTAGATATATTAGCATTTCGGTCCGGCTTTGCTCGGGGTCAATGTACTGTTCATAACTTTGTCTCCTTTATGTAAGATTTCAAATGTACAGACAAAAATTAGATATATTAGCAGTTCAGTCCGGCTTTGCTCGGGGTCTATGTATTGTTCATAACTTTGTCTACTTTATGTAAGATTTAAAATGTTTAGACCAAAATTAGATATATTAGCAATTCAGTCCGGCTTTGCTCGGTGCCTATGTATTGTTCATAACTTTGTCTACTTTATGTAAGATTTCAAATGTTTAGACCAAAATTAGATATATTAGCAGTTCAGTCCGGCTTTGCTCGGGGTCTATGTATTGTTCATAACTTTGTCTAATTTATGTAAGATTTCAAATGTTTAGACCAAAAGTAGATATATTAGCAGTTCGGTCCGGCTTTGCTTGGGGTGAATGTACTGTTCATAACTTTGTCTTCTTTATGTTAGATTTCAAATGTTTAGACCCAAATTAGATGTATTAGCAGTTCAGTCCGGCTTTGCTCGGGGTCTATGTATTGTTCATAACTTTGTCTACTTTATGTAAGATTTCAAATGTTTAGACCAAAATTAGATATATTAGCAGTGCAGTCCCGCTTTGCTCGGGGTCTATGTATTGTTCATAACTTTGTCTACTTTATGTAAGATTTCAAATGTTTAGACCAAAATTAGATATATTAGCAGTTCAGTCCGGCTTTGCTCGGAGCTTATGTATTGTTCATAACTTTGTCTACTGTATGTAAGATTTCAAATGTTAAGATTAAAATTAGATATATTAGCAGTTCATTCCGGCTTTGCTCGGGGCCTATTTATTGTTCATCACTTTGTCTACTGTATGTAAGATTTCAAATGTTTAGACCAAAATTAGATATATTAGCAGTTCATTCCGGCTTTGCTCGGTGCCTATGTGTTGTTCATAACTTTCTCTACTTTATGTAAGATTTCAAATGTTAAGACCAAAATTAGATATATTAGTATTTCAGTCCGGCTTTGCTCGGGGTCTATGTATTGATTTAACTTTGTCTACTTTATGTAAGATATTAAATGTTTAGACCAAAAGTAGATATATTAGCATTTCAGTCTGGCTTTGCTCGGGGACTATGTATTGTTCATAACTTTGTCTACTTTATGTAAGATTTAAAATGTTTAGACCAAAATTAGATATATTAGCATTTCAGTCTGGCTTTGCTCGGGGACTATGTATTGTTCATAACTTTGTCTACTTTATGTAAGATTTAAAATGTTTAGACCAAAATTAGATATATTAGCAGTTCGGTCCGGTTTGCTCGGGGTCAATGTACTGTTCATAACTTTGTCTACTTTATGTAAGATTTCAAATGTACTGACCAAAATTAGATATATTAGCAGTTCAGTCCCGCTTTGCTCGGGGTCTATGTATTGTTCATAACTTTGTCTACTTTATGTAAGATTTCAAATGTTTAGATCAAAATTTGATATATTAGCAGTTCAGTCCCGCTTTGCTCGGGGTCTATGTATTGTTCATAACTTTGTCTACTTTATGTAAGATTTTTAATGTTTAGACCAAAATTAGATATATTAGCAGTTCGGTCCGGCTTTGCTCGGGGTCTATGTATTGTTCATAACTTTGTCTACTTTATGTAAGATTTCAAATGTTTAGACCAAAATTAGATATATTAGCAGTTCGGTCCGGCTTTGCTCGGGGTCTATGTATTGTTCATAACTTTGTCTACTTTATGTAAGATTTTTAATGTTTAGACCAAAAGTAGATATATTAGCATTTCAGTCCGGCTTTGCTCGGGGTCTATGTATTGTTCATAACTTTGTCTACTTTATGTAAGATTTTTAATGTTTAGACCAAAATTAGATATATTAGCAGTTCGGTCCGGCTTTGCTCGGGGTCTATGTATTGTTCATAACTTTGTCTACTTTATGTAAGATTTCAAATGTTTAGACCAAAATTAGATATACTAGCAGTTCAGTCCCGCTTTGCTCGGGGTCTATGTATTGTTCATAACTTCGTCTAATTTATGTAAGATTTTCAATGTTTAGACCAAAATTAGATATATTAGCAGGTCAGTCCCGCTTTGCTCGGGGTCTATGTATTGTTCATAACTTTGTCTACTTTATGTAAGATTTAAAATGTTTAGACCAAAAGTAGATATATTAGCATTTTAGTCTGGCTTTGCTCGGGGACTATGTATTGTTCATAACTTTGTCTACTTTATGTAAGATTTAAAATGTTTAGACCAAAAGTAGATTTATTAGCATTTTAGTCTGGCTTTGCTCGGGGACTATGTATTGTTCATAACTTTGTCTACTATATGTAAGATTTAAAATGTTTAGACCAAAAGTAGATATATTTGCATTTAAGTCTGGCTTTGCTCGGGGACTATGTATTGTTCATAACTTTGTCTACTTTATGTAAGATTTAAAATGTTTAGACCAAAGTAGATATATTAGCATTTTTGTCTGGCTTTCCTCGGGGACTATATATTGTTCATAACTTTGTCTACTTTATGTAAGATTTAAAATGTTTAGACCAAAAGTAGATATATTAGCATTTAAGTCTGGCTTTGCTCGGGGACTATGTATTGTTCATAACTTTGTCTACTTTATGTAAGATTTAAAATGTTTAGACCAAAAGTAGATATATTAGCATTTTTGTCTGGCTTTCCTCGGGGACTATGTATTGTTCATAACTTTGTCTACTTTATGTAAGATTTAAAATGTTTAGACCAAAAGTAGATATATTAGCATTTAAGTCTTGCTTTGCTCGGGGACTATGTATTGTTCATAACTTTGTCTACTTTATGTAAGATTTAAAATGTTTAGACCAAAAGTAGATATATTAGCATTTTTGTCTGGCTTTCCTCGGGGACTATGTATTGTTCATAACTTTGTCTACTTTATGTAAGATTTCAAATGTTTAGACCAAAAGTAGATATATTAGCATTTCAGTCTGGCTTTGCTCGGGGACTATGTATTGTTCATAACTTTGTCTACTTTATGTAAGATTTAAAATGTTTAGACCAAAAGTAGATATATTAGCATTTCAGTCTGGCTTTGCTCGGGGACTATGTATTGTTCATAACTTTGTCTACTTTATGTAAGATTTCAAATGTTTAGACCAAAATTAGATATATTAGCATTTCAGTCTGGCTTTGCTCGGGGACTATGTATTGTTCATAACTTTGTCTACTTTATGTAAGATTTAAAATGTTTAGACCAAAAGTAGATTTATTAGCATTTCAGTCTGGCTTTGCTCGGGGACTATGTATTGTTCATAACTTTGTCTACTTTATGTAAGATTTCAAATGTTTAGACCAAAAGTAGATTTATTAGCATTTCAGTCTGGCTTTGCTCGGGGACTATGTATTGTTCATAACTTTGTCTACTTTATGTAAGATTTAAAATGTTTAGACCAAAAGTAGATATATTAGCATTTAAGTCTGGCTTTGCTCGGGGACTATGTATTGTTCATAACTTTGTCTACTTTATGTAAGATTTCAAATGTTTAGACCAAAATTAGATATATTAGCATTTCAGTCTGGCTTTGCTCCGGGACTATGTATTGTTCATAACTTTGTCTACTTTATGTAAGATTTAAAATGTTTAGACCAAAAGTAGATTTATTAGCATTTCAGTCTGGCTTTGCTCGGGGACTATGTATTGTTCATAACTTTGTCTACTTTATGTAAGATTTAAAATGTTTAGACCAAAAGTAGATATATTAGCATTTAAGTCTGGCTTCGCTCGGGGACTATGTATTGTTCATAACTTTGTCTACTTTATGTAAGATTTCAAATGTTTAGACCAAAAGTAGATATATTAGCATTTTTGTCTGGCTTTCCTCGGGGACTATGTATTGTTCATAACTTTCTCTACTTTATGTAAGATTTAAAATGTTTAGACCAAAAGTAGATATATAAGCATTTAAGTCTGGCTTTGCTCGGGGACTATGTATTGTTCATAACTTTGTCTACTTTATGTAAGATTTTAAATGTTTAGACCAAAAGTAGATATATTAGCATTTTTGTCTGGCTTTCCTCGGGGACTATGTATTGTTCATAACTTTGTCTACTTTATGTAAGATTTAAAATGTTTAGACCAAAAGTAGATATATTAGCATTTAAGTCTGGCTTTGCTCGGGGACTATGTATTGTTCATAACTTTGTCTACTTTATGTAAGATTTAAAATGTTAAGACCAAAAGTAGATATATTAGTCTTTTTGTCTGGCTTTCCTCGGGGACTATGTATTGTTCATAACTTTGTCTACTTTATGTAAGATTTAAAATGTTTAGACCAAAAGTAGATATATTAGCATTTCAGTCTGGCTTTGCTCGGGGACTATGTATTGTTCATAACTTTGTCTACTTTATGTAAGATTTAAAATGTTTAGACCAAAATTAGATATATTAGCATTTAAGTCTGGCTTTGCTCGGGGACTATGTATTGTTCATAACTTTGTCTACTTTATGTAAGAGTTAAAATGTTTAGACCAAAAGTAGATATATTAGCATTTAAGTCTGGCTTTGCTCGGGGACTATGTATTGTTCATAACTTTGTCTACTTTATGTAAGATTTAAAATGTTTAGACCAAAAGTAGATATATTAGCATTTAAGTCTGGCTTTGCTCGGGGACTATGTATTGTTCATAACTTTGTCTACTTTATGTAAGATTTCAAATGTTTAGACCAAAATTAGATATATTAGCAGTTCAGTCCGGCTTTGCCCGGTGCCTATGTATTGTTCATAACTTTGTCTACTTTATGTAAGATTTCAAATGTTTAGACCCAAATTAGATGTATTAGCAGTTCATTCCGGCTTTGCTCGGTGCCTATGTATTGTTCATAACTTTGTCTACTTTATGTAAGATTTCAAATGTTTAGACCAAAATTAGATATATTAGCAGTTCGGTCCGGCTTTGCTTGGGGTGAATGTACTGTTCCTAACTTTGTCTACTTTATGTAAGATTTCAAATGTTTAGACCCAAATTAGATGTATTAGCATTTCAGTCCGGCTTTGCTCGGGGCTATGTATTTTTCATAACTTTGTCTACTTTATGTAAGATTTCAAATGTTTAGACCAAAATTAGATATATTAGCAGTTCAGTCCGGTTTTGCTCGGTGCCTATGTATTGTTCATAACTTTGTATACTTTATGTAAGATTTTATATGTTTAGACAAAAATTAGATATATTAGCAGTTCAGTCCTGCTGTGCTCGGGTCAATGTATTGTTCATAACTTTGTCTACTTTATGTAAGATTTCAAATGTTTAGACCAGAATTAGATATATTAGCAGTTCAGTCCGGTTTTGCTCGGGGTCTATGTATTGTTCATAACTTTGTCTACTTTATGTAAGATTTCAAATGTTTAGACAAAATTTAGATATATTAGCAGTTCAGTTCGGCTTTGCTCGGGGTCTACGTATTGTTCATAACTTTGTCTACTTTTTGTAAGATTTCAAATGTTTAGACCAAAATTAGATATATTAGCAGTTCAGTCCGGTTTTGCTTGGTTCCTATGTATTGTTCATAACTTTGTCTACTTTATGTAAGATTTTAAATGTTTGGACCAGAATTAGATATATTAGCAGTTCAGTCCGGCTTTGCTCGATGCCTATGTATTGTTCATAACTTTGTCTACTTTATGTAAGATTTCAAATGTTTAGACCAAAATTAGATATATTAGCAGTTCAGTCCGGCTTTGCCCGGTGCCTATGTATTGTTCATAACTTTTTCTACTTCATGTAAGATTTTTTATGTTTAGACCAAAATTAGATATATTAGCAGTTCAGTCCGGTTTTGCTTGGTTCCTATGTATTGTTCATAACTTTGTCTACTTTATGTAAGATTTTTTATTTTTAGACCAGAATTAGATATATTAGCATTTCAGTCCGGCTTTGCTCGGTGCCTATGTATTGTTCATAACTTTGTCTACTTTATGTAAGATTTCAAATGTTTAGACCAAAATTAGATATATTAGCAGTTCAGTCCTGTTTTGCTCGGGTCCTATGTATTGTTATAAACTTTGTCTACTTTATGTAAGATTTTAAATGTTTAGAACAAAATTAGATATATTAGCAGTTCAGTCCCGCTTTGCTCGGGGTCAATGTATTGTTCATAACTTTGTCTACTTTATGTAAGATTTTTAATTTTTAGACCAAAATTAGATATATTAGCAATTCAGTCCGGCTTTGCTCGGTGCCTCTGTATTGTTTATAACTATCTCTACTTTATGTAAGATTATAAATGTTTAGACAAAAATTAGATATATTAGCAGTTCAGTACGGCTTTGGTCGGTGCCTATGTATTGTTCATAACTTTCTCTACTTTATGTAAGATTTCAAATGTTTAGACCAGAATTAGATATATTAGCAGTCCAGTTCGGCTTTGGTCGGTGCCTATGTATTGTTCATAACTTTGTCTACTTTATGTAAGATTTCAAATGTTTAGACTAAAATTAGATATATTAGCAGTTCAGTCCGGCTTTGCTCGGGGCCTATGTATTGTTCAGTATTTCTCTACTTTATGTTAGATTTCAAATGTTTCGACCAAAATTAGATTTATAAGCAGTTCAGTCCGGCTTTGCTCGGGGCCTATGTATTGTTCAGTATTTCTCTACTTTATGTTAGATTTCAAATGTTTCGACCAAAATTAGATCTATTAGCCGTTCAGTCCGGCTTTGCTCGGGGTATATGTATTGTTCATAACTTTCTTTACTTCTTGTAAGATTTCAAATGTTTAGACATTAATCAGATATATTAGCAGTTCAGTCCGGCTTTGATCGGGGTCTATGTACTGTTCATAACTTGTCTACTTTATGTAAGATTTTAAATGTTTAGACAAAAATTAGATATATTTGCAGTTCATTCCGCCTTTACTCGGGCCCTATGTACTGTTCATAACTTTCTCTAATTTATGTAACATTTCACATGTTTGGACCAAAATAAGATATATGAGCAGTTCAGTCCGGCTTTGCTCGGGGCCTATTTATTGTGCATAACTTTCTCTACTTTATGTAAAATTCCAAATGTTTAGACCAAAATTAGATATATTAGCAGTTCAGTCCGGTTTTGCTCGGAGCCTATGTATTGTTAATAACTTTGTCTACTTTATGTAAGATTAAAATGTTTAGACAAAAATTAGATATATTAGCAGTTCATTCCGGCTTTGCTCGGTGCCTATGTATTGTTCATAACTTTGTCTACTGTATGTAAGATTTCAAATGTTAAGACCAAAATTAGATATATTAGCAGTTCAGTCCGGCTTTGCTCGATGCCTATGTATTGTGCATAACTTTCTCTACTTTATGAAAGATTCCAAATGTGTAGACTAAAATGAGATATATTGGCAGTTCAGTCCGGTTTTGCTCGGAGCCTATGTATTGTTCATAACTTTGTCTACTTTATGTAAGATTAAAATGTTTTGACAAAAATCAGATATATTAGCAGTTCAGTCCGGCTTTGCTCGGTGCCTATGTGTTGTTCATAACTTTGTCTACTGTATGTTAGATTTTCAATGGTTAGACCAAAATTAGATATATTAGCAGTTCATTCCGGCTTTGCTCGGTGCCTCTCTGTTGTTCATAACTTTCTCTACTTTATGTAAGATTTCAAATGTTTAGACCAAAATAAGATATATTAGCAGTTCAGTCCGGTTTCGCTCGGAGCCTATGTATTGTTCATAACTTTGTCTACTTTATGTAAGATTAAAATGTTTAGACCAAAATTAGATATATTAGCAGTTCATTCCGGCTTTGCAGGGTGCCTATGTGTTGTTCATAACTTTGTCTACTGTATGTAAGATTTTAAATGTTTAGACCAAAATTAGATATATTAGCAGTTCATTCCGGCTTTGCTCGGTGCCTATGTATTGTTCATAACTTTGTCTACTGTATGTAAGATTTCAAATGTTAAGACCAAAATTAGATATATTAGCAGTTCATTCCGACTTTGCTCGGTGCCTATGTTTTGTTCATAACTTTGTCTACTGTATGTAAGATTTCAAATGTTAAGACCAAAATTAGATATATTAGCAGTTCATTCCGGCTTTGCTCGGTGCCTATGTATTGTTCATAACTTTCTCTACTTTATGTAAGATTTCACATGTTAAGACCAAAATTAGATATATTAGCAGTTCAGTCCGGCTTTCTCGGGGGTCAATGTACTGTTCATAACTTTGTCTACTTTATGTAAGATTTCAAATGTACAGACCAAAATTAGATATATTAGCAGTTCAGTCCGGCTTTGCTCGGGTTCTATGTATTGTTCATAACTTTTTCTGCTTTATGTAAGATTTAAAATGTTAAGACCAAAATTAGATATATTAGCAGTTCATTCCGGCTTTGCTCGGTGCCTATGTATTGTTCATAACTTTCTCTACTTTATGTAAGATTTCACATGTTAAGACCAAAAGTAGATATATTAGCAGTTCGGTCCGGCTTTGATCGGGGTAAATGTACTGTTCATAACTTTGTCTACTTTATGTAAGATCTCAAATGTACAGACAAAAATTAGATATATTAGCAGTTCAGTCCGGCTTTGCTCGGGGTCTATGTATTGTTCATAACTTTGTCTACTTTATGTAAGATTTCAAATGTTTAGACCAAAATTAGATATATTAGCAGTTCGGTCCGGCTTTGCTCGGGGTCTATGTATTGTTCATAACATTGTCTACTTTATGTAAGATTGTTTATGTTTAGACCAAAATTAGATATATTAGCAGTTCGGTCCGGCTTTGCTCGGGGTCTGTGTATTGTTCATAACTTTGTCTACTTTATGTAAGATTTAAAATGTTTAGACCAGAATTAGATATATTAGCAGTTCGGTCCGGCTTTGCTTGGGGTCTATGTATTGTTCATAACTTTGTCTACTTTATGTAAGATTTTAAATGTTTAGACCAAAATTAGATATATTAGCAGTTCAGTCCGGCTTTGCTCGGGGTCTATGTATTGTTCACAACTTTGTCTACTTTATGTAAGATTTTAAATGTTTAGACCAAAATTAGATATATTAGCAGTTCGGTCCGGCTTTGCTCGGGGTCTATGTATTGTGCATAACTTTGTCTACTTTATGTAAGATTTTTAATTTTTAGACCAAAATTAGATATATTAGCAGTTCGGTCCGGCTTTGCTCGGGGTCTATGTATTGTTCATAACTTTGTCTACTTTATGTAAGATTTCAAATGTTTAGACCAAAATCAGATATATTAGCAGTTCGGTCCGGCTTTGCTCGGTGCCTATGTATTGTTCATAACTTTGTCTACTTTATGTAAGATTTCAAATGTAAAGACGAAAATTAGATATATCAGCAATTAAGTCCGGCTTTGCTCGGGGTCTATTTATTGTTATACACGTTGTCTACTTTATGTAAGATTTTGAATGTTTAGACCAAAATTAGATATATTAGCAGTTCAGTCCGGCTTTGCTCGGGGTCTATTTATTGTTATTCAAGTTGTCTACTTTATGTAAGATTTCAAATGTTTAGACCCAAATTAGATGTATTAGCAGTTCAGTCCGGCTTTGCTCGAGGTCTATGTATTGTTCATAACTTTGTCTACTTTATGTAAGACTTATAATGTTTAGACCAAAATTAGATATATTAGCAGTTCAGTCCGGCTTTGCTCGGGGTCTATGTATTGTTCATAACTTTGTCTACTTTATGTAAGATTTCAAATGTAAAGACAAAAATTAGATATATCAGCAATTCAGTGCGGCTTTGCTCGGGGTCTATTTATTGTTATTCACGTTGTCTACTTTATGTAAGATTTCAAATGTTTAGACCAAATTTAGATCTATTAGCAGTTCAGTCCCGTTTTGCTCGGGGTCTATGTATTGATTTAACTTTGTCTACTTCATGTAAGATATTAAATGTTTAGACCAAAATTAGATATATTAGCATTTCAGTCCTGCTTTGCTCGGGGTCTATGTATTGATTTAACTTTGTCTACTTTATGTAAGATATTAAATGTTTAGACCAAAAGTAGATATATTAGCATTTTAGTCTGGCTTTGCTCGGGGACTATGTATTGTTCATATCTTTGTCTACTTTATGTAAGATTTAAAATGTTTAGACCAAAATTAGATATATTAGCAGTTCAGTCCGGCTTTGCTCGGGGACTATGTATTGTTCATAACTTTGTCTACTTTATGTAAGATATTAAATGTTTAGACCAAAAGTAGATATATTAGCATTTCAGTCTGGCTTTGCTCGGGGACTATGTATTGTTCATAACTTTGTCTACTTTATGTAAGATTTAAAATGTTTAGACCAAAATTAGATATATTAGCAGTTCAGTCCGGCTTTGCTCGGGGTCTATGTATTGTTCATAACTTTGTCTACTTTATGTAAGATATTAAATGTTTAGACCAAAAGTAGATATATTAGCATTTCAGTCTGGCTGTGCTCGGGGACTATGTATTGTTCATAACTTTGTCTACTTTATGTAAGATTTAAAATGTTTAGACCAAAATTAGATATATTAGCAGTTCAGTCTGGCTTTGCTCGGGGACTATGTATTGTTCATAACTTTGTCTACTTTATGTAAGATTTAAAATGTTTCGACCAAAATTAGATATATTAGCAGTTCAGTCCGGCTTTGCTCGGCGTCTATGTATTGTTCATAACTTTGTCTACTTTATGTAAGATATTAAATGTTTAGACCAAAAGTAGATATATTAGCATTTCAGTCTGGCTTTGCTCGGGGACTATGTATTGTTCATAACTTTGTCTACTTTATGTAAGATTTAAAATGTTTAGACCAAAATTAGATATATTAGCATTTCAGTCTGGCTTTGCTCGGGGACTATGTATTGTTCATAACTTTGTCTACTTTATGTAAGATTTAAAATGTTTAGACCAAAAGTAGATATATTAGCATTTCAGTCTGGCTTTGCTCGGGGTCTATGTATTGTTCATAACTTTGTCTACTTTATGTAAGATTTAAAATGTTTAGACCAAAATTAGATATATTAGCATTTCAGTCTGGCTTTGCTCGGGGACTATGTATTGTTCATAACTTTGTCTACTTTATGTAAGATTTCAAATGTTTAGACCAAAAGTAGATATATTAGCATTTCAGTCCGGCTTTGCTCGGGGACTATAACTTTGTCTACTTTATGTAAGATTTCAAATGTTTAGACCAAAAGTAGATATATTAGCATTTCAATCTGGCTTTGCTCGGGGACTATGTATTGTTCATAACTTTGTCTACTTTATGTAAGATTTTAAATGTTTAGACCAAAATTAGATATATTAGCAGTTCAGTCCGGCTTTGCTCGGGGACTATGTATTGTTCATAACTTTGTCTACTGTATGTAAGACTTCAAATGTTTAGACCAAAATTAGATATATTAGCAGTTCAGTCCGGCTTTCCTCGGGGTCTATGTATTGTTATAACCTTTGTCTACTTTATGTAAGATTTAAAATTTTTAGACCCAAATTAGATGTATTAGCAGTTAATTCCGGCTTTGCTCGGTGCCTATATATTGTTCATAACTTTGTCTACTTTATGTAAGATTTCAAATGTTTAGACAAAAATTAGATATATTAGCAGTTCAGTCCGGCTTTGCTCGGGGTCTATGTATTGTTCATAACTTTTTCTGTTTTATGTAAGATTAAAAATGTTTAGACCAAAATTAGATATATTAGCAGTTCGGTCCGGCTTTGCTCGGGGTCAATGTACTGTTCATAACTTTGTCTCCTTTATGTAAGATTTCAAATGTACAGACCAAAATTAGATATATTAGCAGTTCAGTCCGGCTTTGCTCGGGGTCTATGTATTGTTCACAACTTTGTCTACTTTATGTAAGATTTCAAATGTTTAGACCAAAATTAGATATATTAGCAGTTCGGTCCGGCTTTGCTCGGGGTCTATGTATTGTGCATAACTTTGTCTACTTTATGTAAGATTTCAAATGTAAAGACAAAAATTAGATATATCAGCAATTCAGTGCGGCTTTGCTCGGGGTCTATTTATTGTTATACACGTTGTCTACTTTATGTAAGATTTTGAATGTTTAGACCAAAATTAGATATATTAGCAGTTCAGTCCGGCTTTGCTCGGGGTCTATTTATTGTTATTCAAGTTGTCTACTTTATGTAAGATTTCAAATGTTTAGACCCAAATTAGATGTATTAGCAGTTCAGTCCGGTTTTGCTCGAGGTCTATGTATTGTTCATAACTTTGTCTACTTTATGTAAGATTTATAATGTTTAGACAAAAATTAGATATATTAGCAGTTCAGTCCGGCTTTGCTCGGGGTCTATGTATTGTTCATAACTTTGTCTACTTTATGTAAGATTTCAAATGTAAAGACAAAAATTAGATATATCAGCAATTCAGTGCGGCTTTGCTCGGGGTCTATTTATTGTTATTCACGTTGTCTACTTTATGTAAGATTTCAAATGTTTAGACCAAATTTAGATCTATTAGCAGTTCAGTCCCGTTTTGCTCGGGGTCTATGTATTGATTTAACTTTGTCTACTTCATGTAAGATATTAAATGTTTAGACCAAAATTAGATATATTAGCATTTCAGTCCGGCTTTGCTCGGGGTCTATGTATTGATTTAACTTTGTCTACTTTATGTAAGATTTAAAATGTTTAGACCAAAAGTAGATATATTAGCATTTCAGTCTGGCTTTGCTCGGGGACTATGTATTGTTCATAACTTTGTCTACTTTATGTAAGATTTAAAATGTTTAGACCAAAATTAGATATATTAGCATTTCAGTCTGGCTTTGCTCGGGGACTATGTATTGTTCATAACTTTGTCTACTTTATGTAAGATTTAAAATGTTTAGACCAAAAGTAGATATATTAGCATTTCAGTCCGGCTTTGCTCGGGGACTAAAACATTGTCTACTTTATGTAAGATTTCAAATGTTTAGACCAAAAGTAGATATATTAGCATTTCAGTCTGGCTTTGCTCGGGGACTATGTATTGTTCATAACTTTGTCTACTTTATGTAAGATTTTAAATGTTTAGACCAAAATTAGATATATTAGCAGTTCAGTCCGGCTTTGCTCGGGGACTATGTATTGTTCATAACTTTGTCTACTGAATGTAAGACTTCAAATGTTTAGACCAAAATTAGATATATTAGCAGTTCAGTCCGGCTTTCCTCGGGGTCTATGTATTGTTATTAACTTTGTCTACTTTATGTAAGATTTCAAATGTTTAGACCAAAATTAGATATATTAGCAGTTCATTCCGGCTTTGCTCGGTGCCTATATATTGTTCATAACTTTGTCTACTTTATGTAAGATTTCAAATGTTTAGACCAAAATTAGATATATTAGCAGTTCAGTCCGGCTTTGCTCGGTGTCTATGTATTGTTCATAACTTTTTCTGTTTTATGCAAGATTAAAAATTTTTAGACCAAAATTAGATATATTAGCAGTTCGGTCCGGCTTTGCTCGGGGTCAATGTACTGTTCATAACTTTGTCTCCTTTATGTAAGATTTCAAATGTACAGACCAAAATTTGATATATTAGCAGTTCAGTCCGGCTTTGCTCGGGGTCTATGTATTGTTCATAACTTTGTCTACTTTATGTAAGATTTTAAATGTTTAGACCAAAATTAGATATATTAGCAGTTCAGTCCCGCTTTGCTCGGGGTCTATGTATTGTTCATAACTTTGTCTACTTTATGTAAGATTTTTAATGTTTAGACAAAAAATTAGATATATTAGCAGTTCGGTCCGGCTTTGCTCGGGGTCTATGTATTGTTCATAACTTTGTCTACTTTATGTAAGATTTCAAATGTTTAGACCAGAATTAGATATATTAGCAGTTCAGTCCGGCTTTGCTCGGGGTCTATGTATTGTGCATAACTTTGTCTACTTTATGTAAGATTTCAAATGTTTAGGCCCAAATTAGATGTATTAGCAGTTCATTCCGGCTTTGCTCGGTGCCTATGTATTGTTCATAACTTTGTCTACTTTAGGTAAGATTTTAAATGTTTAGACCAAAATTAGATATATTGGCAGTTCAGTCCGGCTTTGCTCGGGGTCTATGTATTGTTCATAACTTTGTCTACTTTAGGTAAGATTTTAAATGTTTAGACCAAAATTAGATGTATTAGCAGTTCATTCCGGCTTTGCTCGGGGTCTATGTATTGTTCATAACTTTGTCTACTTTAGGTAAGATTTTAAATGTTTAGACCAAAATTAGATATATTGGCAGTTCAGTCCGGCTTTGCTCGGGGTCTATGTATTGTTCATAACTTTGTCTACTTTATGTAAGATTTCAAATGTTTAGACCAAAATTAGATATATTAGCAGTTCAGTCCGGCTTTGCTCGGGGTCTATGTATTGTTCATAACTTTGTCTACTTTATGTAAGATTTCAAATGTTTAGACCAAAATTAGATATATTAGCAGTTCAGTCCGGCTTTGCTCGGGGTCTATGTATTGTTATAACTTTGTCTACTTTATGTAAGATTTCAAATGTTTAGACCAAAATTAGATATATTAGCAGTTCAGTCCGGCTTTGCTCGGGGTCTATGTATTGTTATTAACTTTTTCTGTTTTATGCAAGATTAAAAATGTTTAGACCAAAATTAGATATATTGGCAGTTCAGTCCGGCTTTGCTCGGGGTCTATGTATTGTTCATAACTTTGTCTACTTTATGTAAGATTTCAAATGTTTAGACCAAAATTAGATATATTAGCAGTTCAGTCCGGCTTTGCTCGGGGTCTATGTATTGTTCATAACTTTGTCTACTTTAGGTAAGATTTTAAATGTTTAGACCAAAATTAGATATATTGGCAGTTCAGTCCGGCTTTGCTCGGGGTCTATGTATTGTTCATAACTTTGTCTACTTTATGTAAGATTTCAAATGTTTAGACCAAAATTAGATATATTAGCAGTTCAGTCCGGCTTTGCTCGGGGTCTATGTATTGTTCATAACTTTGTCTACTTTAGGTAAGATTTTAAATGTTTAGACCAAAATTAGATATATTGGCAGTTCAGTCCGGCTTTGCTCGGGGTCTATGTATTGTTCATAACTTTGTCTACTTTATGTAAGATTTCAAATGTTTAGACCAAAATTAGATATATTAGCAGTTCAGTCCGGCTTTGCTCGGGGTCTATGTATTGTTATAACTTTGTCTACTTTATGTAAGATTTCAAATGTTTAGACCAAAATTAGATATATTAGCAGTTCAGTCCGGCTTTGCTCGGGGTCTATGTATTGTTATAACTTTGTCTACTTTATGTAAGATTTCAAATGTTTAGACCAAAATTAGATATATTAGCAGTTCAGTCCGGCTTTGCTCGGGGTCTATGTATTGTTATTAACTTTTTCTGTTTTATGCAAGATTAAAAATGTTTAGACCAAAATTAGATATATTGGCAGTTCAGTCCGGCTTTGCTCGGGGTCTATGTATTGTTCATAACTTTGTCTACTTTATGTAAGATTTCAAATGTTTAGACCAAAATTAGATATATTAGCAGTTCAGTCCGGCTTTGCTCGGGGTCTATGTATTGTTCATAACTTTGTCTACTTTAGGTAAGATTTTAAATGTTTAGACCAAAATTAGATATATTGGCAGTTCAGTCCGGCTTTGCTCGGGGTCTATGTATTGTTCATAACTTTGTCTACTTTAGGTAAGATTTTAAATGTTTAGACCAAAATTAGATATATTGGCAGTTCAGTCCGGCTTTGCTCGGGGTCTATGTATTGTTCATAACTTTGTCTACTTTATGTAAGATTTCAAATGTTTAGACCAAAATTAGATATATTAGCAGTTCAGTCCGGCTTTGCTCGGGGTCTATGTATTGTTCATAACTTTGTCTACTTTAGGTAAGATTTTAAATGTTTAGACCAAAATTAGATATATTGGCAGTTCAGTCCGGCTTTGCTCGGGGTCTATGTATTGTTCATAACTTTGTCTACTTTATGTAAGATTTCAAATGTTTAGACCAAAATTAGATATATTAGCAGTTCAGTCCGGCATTGCTCGCGGTCTATGTATTGTTATTAACTTTTTCTGTTTTATGCAAGATTAAAAATGTTTAGACCAAAATTAGATATATTAGCAGTTCAGTCCGGCTTTGCTCGGGGTCTATGTATTGTTCATAACTTTGTCTACTTTAGGTAAGATTTTAAATGTTTAGACCAAAATTAGATATATTGGCAGTTCAGTCCGGCTTTGCTCGGGGTCTATGTATTGTTCATAACTTTGTCTACTTTAGGTAAGATTTTAAATGTTTAGACCAAAATTAGATATATTGGCAGTTCAGTCCGGCTTTGCTCGGGGTCTATGTATTGTTCAAACCTTTGTCTACTTTATGTAAGATTTCAAATGTTTAGACCAAAATTAGATATATTAGCAGTTCAGTCCGGCTTTGCTCGGGGTCTATGTATTGTTCATAACTTTGTCTACTTTATGTAAGATTTCAAATGTTTAGACCAAAATTAGATATATTGGCAGTTCAGTCCGGCTTTGCTCGGGGTCTATGTATTGTTCATAACTTTGTCTACTTTAGGTAAGATTTTAAATGTTTAGACCAAAATTAGATATATTGGCAGTTCAGTCCGGCTTTGCTCGGGGTCTATGTATTGTTCATAACTTTGTCTACTTTATGTAAGATTTCAAATGTTTAGACCAAAATTAGATATATTGGCAGTTCAGTCCGGCTTTGCTCGGGGTCTATGTATTGTTCAAACCTTTGTCTACTTTATGTAAGATTTCAAATGTTTAGACCAAAATTAGATATATTGGCAGTTCAGTCCGGCTTTGCTCGGGGTCTATGTATTGTTCATAACTTTGTCTACTTTATGTAAGATTTCAAATGTTTAGACCAAAATTAGATATATTAGCAGTTCAGTCCGGCTTTGCTCGGGGTCTATGTATTGTTCATAACTTTGTCTACTTTAGGTAAGATTTTAAATGTTTAGACCAAAATTAGATATATTGGCAGTTCAGTCCGGCTTTGCTCGGGGTCTATGTATTGTTCATAACTTTGTCTACTTTATGTAAGATTTCAAATGTTTAGACCAAAATTAGATATATTAGCAGTTCAGTCCGGCTTTGCTCGGGGTCTATGTATTGTTATTAACTTTTTCTGTTTTATGCAAGATTAAAAATGTTTAGACCAAAATTAGATATATTAGCAGTTCAGTCCGGCTTTGCTCGGGGTCTATGTATTGTTCATAACTTTGTCTACTTTATGTAAGATTTTAAATGTTTAGACCAAAATTAGATATATTGGCAGTTCAGTCCGGCTTTGCTCGGGGTCTATGTATTGTTCATAACTTTGTCTACTTTAGGTAAGATTTTAAATGTTTAGACCAAAATTAGATATATTGGCAGTTCAGTCCGGCTTTGCTCGGGGTCTATGTATTGTTCAAACCTTTGTCTACTTTATGTAAGATTTCAAATGTTTAGACCAAAATTAGATATATTAGCAGTTCAGTCCGGCTTTGCTCGGGGTCTATGTATTGTTCATAACTTTGTCTACTTTAGGTAAGATTTTAAATGTTTAGACCAAAATTAGATATATTGGCAGTTCAGTCCGGCTTTGCTCGGGGTCTATGTATTGTTCATAACTTTGTCTACTTTATGTAAGATTTCAAATGTTTAGACCAAAATTAGATATATTAGCAGTTCAGTCCGGCTTTGCTCGGGGTCTATGTATTGTTCATAACTTTTTCTGTTTTATGCAAGATTAAAAATGTTTAGACCAAAATTAGATATATTAGCAGTTCGGTCCGGCTTTGCTCGGGGTCAATGTACTGTTCATAACTTTGTCTCCTTTATATAAGATTTCAAATGTACAGACCAAAATTAGATGTATTAGCAGTTCAGTCCGGCTTTGCTCGGGGTCTATGTATTGTTCATAACTTTGTCTACTTTATGTAAGATTTTAAATGTTTAGACCAAAATTAGATATATTAGCAGTTCAGTCCCGCTTTGCTCGGGGTCTATGTATTGTTCATAACTTTGTCTACTTTATGTAAGATTTTTAATGTTTAGACAAAAAATTAGATATATTAGCAGTTCGGTCCGGCTTTGCTCGGGGTCTATGTATTGTTCATAACTTTGTCTACTTTATGTAAGATTTCAAATGTTTAGACCAGAATTAGATATATTAGCAGTTCAGTCCGGCTTTGCTCGGGGTCTATTTATTGTGCATAACTTTGTCTACTTTATGTAAGATTTTAAATGTTTAGACCAAAATTAGATGTATTAGCAGTTCATTCCGGCTTTGCTCGGTGCCTATGTATTGTTCATAACTTTGTCTACTTTATGTAAGATTTCAAATGTTTAGACCAAAATTAGATATATTAGCAGTTCGGTCCGGCTTTGCTCGGGGTCAATGTACTGTTCATAACTTTGTCTCCTTTATGTAAGATTTCAAATGTACAGACCAAAATTAGATATATTAGCAGTTCAGTCCGGCTTTGCTCGGGGTCTATGTATTGTTCATAACTTTGTCTACTTTAGGTAAGATTTTAAATGTTTAGACCAAAATTAGATATATTGGCAGTTCAGTCCGGCTTTGCTCGGGGTCTATGTATTGTTCATAACTTTGTCTACTTTATGTAAGATTTCAAATGTTTAGACCAAAATTAGATATATTAGCAGTTCAGTCCGGCTTTGCTCGGGGTCTATGTATTGTTATTAACTTTGTCTACTTTATGTAAGATTTCAAATGTTTAGACCCAAATTAGATATATTGGCAGTTCAGTCCGGCTTTGCTCGGGGTCAATGTACTGTTCATAACTTTGTCTCCTTTATGTAAGATTTCAAATGTACAGACCAAAATTAGATATATTAGCAGTTCAGTCCGGCTTTGCTCGGGGTCTATGTATTGTTCATAACTTTGTCTACTTTAGGTAAGATTTTAAATGTTTAGACAAAAATTAGATATATTGGCAGTTCAGTCCGGCTTTGCTCGGGGTCTATGTATTGTTCATAACTTTGTCTACTTTATGTAAGATTTCAAATGTTTAGACCAAAATTAGATATATTAGCAGTTCAGTCCGGCTTTGCTCGGGGTCTATGTATTGTTCATAACTTTGTCTACTTTATGTAAGATTTCAAATGTTTAGACCCAAATTAGATGTATTAGCAGTTCAGTCCGGCTTTGCTCGGGGTCTATGTATTTTTCATAACTCTGTCTACTTCATGTAAGATTTCAAATGTTTAGACAAAATTTGATATATTAGCAGTTCGGTCCGGCTTTGCTTGGGGTGAATGTACTGTTCATAACTTTGTCTACTTTATGTAAGATTTCAAATGTTTAGACCCAAATTAGATGTATTAGCAGTTCAGTCCGGCTGTGCTCGGGGTCTATGTATTTTTCATAACTCTGTCTACTTCATGTAAGATTTCAAATGTTTAGACAAAATTTGATATATTAGCAGTTCGGTCCGGCTTTGCTTGGGGTGAATGTACTGTTCATAACTTTGTCTTCTTTATGTAAGATTTCAAATGTTTAGACCAAAATTAGATGTATTAACAGTTCAGTCCGGCTTTGCTCGGGGTCTATGTATTGTTCATAACTTTGTCTACTTTATGTAAGATTTCAAATGTTTAGACCAAAATTAGATATATTAGCAGTGCAGTCCCGCTTTGCTCGGGGTCTATGTATTGTTCATAACTTTGTCTACTTTATGTAAGATTTCAAATGTTTAGACCAAAATTAGATATATTAGCAGTTCAGTCCGGCTTTGCTCGGTGCTTATGTATTGTTCATAACTTTGTCTACTGTATGGAAGATTTCAAATGTTAAGACAAAATTAGATATATTAGCAGTTCATTCCGGCTTTGCTCGGGGCCTATGTATTGTTCATCACTTTGTCTACTGTATGTAAGTTTTCAAATGTGTAGACAAAAATTAGATATATTAGCAGTTCATTCCGGCTTTGCTCGGTGCCTATGTGTTGTTCATAACTTTCTCTACTTTATGTAAGATTTCAAATGTTAAGACCAAAATTAGATATATTAGCAGTTCAGTCCGGCTTTGCTCGGGGTCAATGTACTGTTCATAACTTTGTCTACTTCATGTAAGATTTCAAATGGACGGACCAAAATTAGATATATTAGCAGTTCAGTCCGGCTTTGCTCGGGGTCTATGTATTGTTCATAACTTTTTCTGCTTCATGTAAGATTTAAAAAGGTTTAGACCAAAATATATATATTAGCAGTTCGGTCCGGTTTGCTCGGGGTCAATGTACTGTTCATAACTTTGTCTACTTTATGTAAGATTTCAAATGTACAGACCAAAATTAGATATATTAGCAGTTCAGTCCCGCTTTGCTCGGGGTCTATGTATTGTTCATAACTTTGTCTACTTTATGTAAGATTTTAAATGTTTAGACCAAAATTAGATATATTAGCAGTTCAGTCCCGCTTTGCTCGGGGTCTATGTATTGTTCATAACTTTGTCTACTTTATGTAAGATTTTTAATGTTTAGACAAAAAATTAGATATATTAGCAGTTCGGTCCGGCTTTGCTCGGGGTCTATGTATTGTTCATAACTTTGTCTACTTTATGTAAGATTTTAAATGTTTAGACCAAAATTAGATATATTAACAGTTCGGTCCGGCTTTGCTCGGGGTCTATGTATTGTTCATAACTTTGTCTACTTTATGTAAGATTTTTAATGTTTAGACCAAAATTAGATATATTATTAGTTCAGTCTGGCTTTGCTCGGGGACTATGTATTGTTCATAACTTTGTCTACTTTATGTAAGATTATAAATGTTTAGACCAAAATTAGATATATTAGCATTTCAGTCTGGCTTTGCTCGGGGACTATGTATTGATCATAACTTTGTCTACTTTATGTAAGATTTAAAATGTTTAGACCAAAAGTAGATATATTAGCATTTCAGTCCGGCTTTGCTCGGGGACTATGTATTGTTCATAACTTTGTCTACTTTATGTAAGATTTTAAATGTTTAGACCAAAAGTAGATATATTATCAGTTCAGTCCGGCTTTGCTCGGTGCCTATGTATTGTTCATAACTTTCTCTACTTTATGTAAGATTTAAAATGTTTAGACCAAAAGAAGATATATTAGCATTTCAGTCTGGCTTTGCTCGGGGACTATGTATTGTTCATAACTTTGTCTACTTTATGTAAGATTTCAAATGTTTCGACTACAATTAGATATATTAGCAGTTAATTCCGGCTTTGCTGTGTGCCTATGTATTGTTCATAACTTTGTCTACTTTATGTAAAATTTCAAATGTTTAGACCAAAATTAGATATATTAGCAGTTCAGTCCGGCTTTGCTCGGGGTCTATGTATTGTTCATAACTTTTTCTGTTTTATGTAAGATTAAAAATGTTTAGACCAACATTAGATATATTAGCATTTCGGTCCGGCTTTGCTCGGGGTCAATGTACTGTTCATAACTTTGTCTCCTTTATGTAAGATTTCAAATGTACAGACAAAAATTAGATATATTAGCAGTTCAGTCCGGCTTTGCTCGGGGTCTATGTATTGTTCATAACTTTGTCTACTTTATGTAAGATTTAAAATGTTTAGACCAAAATTAGATATATTAGCAATTCAGTCCGGCTTTGCTCGGTGCCTATGTATTGTTCATAACTTTGTCTACTTTATGTAAGATTTCAAATGTTTAGACCAAAATTAGATATATTAGCAGTTCAGTCCGGCTTTGCTCGGGGTCTATGTATTGTTCATAACTTTGTCTAATTTATGTAAGATTTCAAATGTTTAGACCAAAAGTAGATATATTAGCAGTTCGGTCCGGCTTTGCTTGGGGTGAATGTACTGTTCATAACTTTGTCTTCTTTATGTTAGATTGCAAATGTATAGACCCAAATTAGATGTATTAGCAGTTCAGTCCGGCTTTGCTCGGGGTCTATGTATTGTTCATAACTTTGTCTACTTTATGTAAGATTTCAAATGTTTAGACCAAAATTAGATATATTAGCAGTGCAGTCCCGCTTTGCTCGGGGTCTATGTATTGTTCATAACTTTGTCTACTTTATGTAAGATTTCAAATGTTTAGACCAAAATTAGATATATTAGCAGTTCAGTCCGGCTTTGCTCGGAGCTTATGTATTGTTCATAACTTTGTCTACTGTATGTAAGATTTCAAATGTTAAGATTAAAATTAGATATATTAGCAGTTCATTCCGGCTTTGCTCGGGGCCTTTTTATTGTTCATCACTTTGTCTACTGTATGTAAGATTTCAAATGTTTAGACCAAAATTAGATATATTAGCAGTACATTCCGGCTTTGCTCGGTGCCTATGTGTTGTTCATAACTTTCTCTACTTTATGTAAGATTTCAAATGTTAAGACCAAAATTAGATATATTAGTATTTCAGTCCGGCTTTGCTCGGGGTCTATGTATTGATTAAACTTTGTCTACTTTATGTAAGATATTAAATGTTTTGACCAAAAGTAGATATATTAGCATTTCAGTCTGGCTTTGCTCGGGGACTATGTATTGTTCATAACTTTGTCTACTTTATGTAAGATTTAAAATGTTTAGACCAAAATTAGATATATTAGCATTTCAGTCTGGCTTTGCTCGGGGACTATGTATTGTTCATAACTTTGTCTACTTTATGTAAGATTTAAAATGTTTAGACCAAAATTAGATATATTAGCAGTTCAGTCCGGTTTGCTCGGGGTCAATGTACTGTTCATAACTTTGTCTACTTTATGTAAGATTTCAAATGTACTGACCAAAATTAGATATATTAGCAGTTCAGTCCCGCTTTGCTCGGGGTCTATGTATTGTTCATAACTTTGTCTACTTTATGTAAGATTTCAAATGTTTAGATCAAAATTTGATATATTAGCAGTTCAGTCCCGCTTTGCTCGGGGTCTATGTATTGTTCATAACTTTGTCTACTTTATGTAAGATTTTTAATGTTTAGACCAAAATTAGATATATTAGCAGTTCGGTCCGGCTTTGCTCGGGGTCTATGTATTGTTCATAACTTTGTCTACTTTATGTAAGATTTCAAATGTTTAGACCAAAATTAGATATATTAGCAGTTCGGTCCGGCTTTGCTCGGGGTCTATGTATTGTTCATAACTTTGTCTACTTTATGTAAGATTTTTAATGTTTAGACCAAAAGTAGATATATTAGCAGTTCAGTCCGGCTTTGCTCGGGGTCTATGTATTGTTCATAACTTTGTCTACTTTATGTAAGATTTTTAATGTTTAGACCAAAATTAGATATATTAGCAGTTCGGTCCGGCTTTGCTCGGGGTCTATGTATTGTTCATAACTTTGTCTACTTTATGTAAGATTTCAAATGTTTAGACCAAAATTAGATATACTAGCAGTTCAGTCCCGCTTTGCTCGGGGTCTATGTATTGTTCATAACTTTGTCTACTTTATGTAAGATTTTCAATGTTTAGACCAAAATTAGATATATTAGCAGTTCAGTCCGGCTTTGCTCGGTGCCTATGTATTGCTCATAACTTTGATACTTTATGTAAGATTTCAAATGTAAAGACAACAATTAGATATATCAGCAATTCAGTCACGCTTTGCTCGGGGTCTATTTATTGTTATTCAAGTTGTCTACTTTATGTAAGATTTATAATGTTTAGACCAAAATCAGATATATTAGCAGTTCGGTCCGGCTTTGCTCTGTGCCTATGTATTGTTCATAACTTTGTCTACTTTATGTAAGATTTCAAATGTGAAGACAACAATTAGATATATCAGCAATTCAGTCCGCCTTTGGTCGGGGTCTATTTATTGTTATTCAAGTTGTCTACTTTATGTAAGATTTCAAATGTAAAGACAAAAATTAGATATATCAGCAATTCAGTCCGGCTTTGCTCGGGGTCTATTTATTGTTATTCAAGTTGTCTACTTTATGTAAGATTTATAATGTTTAGACCAAAAGTAGATATATTAGCAGGTCAGTCCCGTTTTGCCCGGGGTCTATGTATTGATTAAACTTTGTCTACTTTATGTAAGATATTAAATGTTTAGACAAAAGTAGATATATTAGCATTTCAGTCTGGCTTTGCTCGGGGACTATGTATTGTTCATAACTTTGTCTACTTTATGTAAGATTTATAATGTTTAGACCAAAATTAGATATATTAGCATTTCAGTCTGGCTTTGCTCGGGGACTATGTATTGTTCATAACTTTGTCTACTTTATGTAAGATTTAAAATGTTTAGACCAAAAGTAGATATATTAGCATTTCAGTCTGGCTTTGCTCGGGGACTATGTATTGTTCATAACTTTGTCTACTTTATGTAAGATTTCAAATGTTTAGACCAAAAGTAGATATATTAGCATTTCAGTCTGGCTTTGCTCGGGGACTATGTATTGTTCATAACTTTGTCTACTTTATGTAAGATTTAAAATGTTTAGACCAAAAGTAGATATATTAGCATTTCAGTCTGGCTTTGCTCGGGGACTATGTATTGTTAATAACTTTGTCTACTTTATGTAAGGTTTCAAATGTTTAGACCAAAATTAGATATATTAGCATTTCAGTCTGGCTTTGCTCGGGGACTATGTATTGTTCATAACTTTGTCTACTTTATGTAAGATTTAAAATGTTTAGACCAAAAGTAGATTTATTAGCATTTCAGTCTGGCTTTGCTCGGGGACTATGTATTGTTCATAACTTTGTCTACTTTATGTAAGATTTAAAATGTTTAGACCAAAAGTAGATATATTTGCATTTAAGTCTGGCTTTGCTCGGGGACTATGTATTGTTCATAACTTTGTCTACTTTATGTAAGATTTAAAATGTTTAGACCAAAAGTAGATATATTAGCATTTTTGTCTGGCTTTCCTCGGGGACTATGTATTGTTCATAACTTTGTCTACTTTATGTAAGATTTAAAATGTTTAGACCAAAAGTAGATATATTAGCATTTAAGTCTGGCTTTGCTCGGGGACTATGTATTGTTCATAACTTTGTCTACTTTATGTAAGATTTAAAATGTTTAGGCCAAAAGTAGATATATTAGCATTTTTGTCTGGCTTTCCTCGGGGACTATGTATTGTTCATAACTTTGTCTACTTTATGTAAGATTTCAAATGTTTAGACCAAAAGTAGATATATTAGCATTTAAGTCTGGCTTTGCTCGGGGACTATGTATTGTTCATAACTTTGTCTACTTTATGTAAGATTTAAAATGTTTAGACCAAAAGTAGATATATTAGCATTTTTGTCTGGCTTTCCTCGGGGACTATGTATTGTTCATAACTTTGTCTACTTTATGTAAGATTTCAAATGTTTAGACCAAAAGTAGATATATTAGCATTTCAGTCTGGCTTTGCTCGGGGACTATGTATTGTTCATAACTTTGTCTACTTTATGTAAGATTTAAAATGTTTAGACCAAAAGTAGATATATTAGCATTTCAGTCTGGCTTTGCTCGGGGACTATGTATTGTTCATAACTTTGTCTACTTTATGTAAGATTTCAAATGTTTAGACCAAAATTAGATATATTAGCATTTCAGTCTGGATTTGCTCGGGGACTATGTATTGTTCATAACTTTGTCTACTTTATGTAAGATTTTAAATGTTTAGACCAAAAGTAGATTTATTAGCATTTCAGTCTGGCTTTGCTCGGGGACTATGTATTGTTCACAACTTTGTCTACTTTATGTAAGATTTAAAATGTTTAGACCAAAAGTAGATTTATTAGCATTTCAGTCTGGCTTTGCTCGGGGACTATGTATTGTTCATAACTTTGTCTACTTTATGTAAGATTTCAAATGTTTAGACCAAAAGTAGATATATTAGCATTTCAGTCTGGCTTTGCTCGGGGACTATGTATTGTTCATAACTTTGTCTACTTTATGTAAGATTTCAAATGTTTAGACCAAAATTAGATATATTAGCATTTCAGTCTGGCTTTGCTCGGGGACTATGTATTGTTCATAACTTTGTCTACTTTATGTAAGATTTAAAATGTTTAGACCAAAAGTAGATTTATTAGCATTTCAGTCTGGCTTTGCTCGGGGACTATGTATTGTTCATAACTTTGTCTACTTTATGTAAGATTTAAAATGTTTAGACCAAAAGTAGATATATTAGCATTTAAGTCTGGCTTTGCTCGGGGACTATGTATTGTTCATAACTTTGTCTACTTGATGTAAGATTTAAAATGTTTAGACCAAAAGTAGATATATTAGCAGTTCAGTCCGGCTTTGCTCGGTGCCTATGTATTGTTCATAACTGTGTCTACTTTATGTAAGATTTCAAATGTTTAGACCCAAATTTGATGTATTAGCAGTTCATTCCGGCTTTGCTCGGTGCCTATGTATTGTTCATAACTTTGTCTACTTTATGTAAGATTTAAAATGTTTAGACCAAAAGAAGATATATTAGCATTTCAGTCTGGCTTTGCTCGGGGACTATGTATTGTTCATAACTTTGTCTACTTTATGTAAGATTTCAAATGTTTCGACTACAATTAGATATATTAGCAGTTCATTCCGGCTTTGCTGTGTGCCTATGTATTGTTCATAACTTTGTCTACTTTATGTAAGATTTCAAATGTTTAGACCAAAATTAGATATATTAGCAGTTCAGTCCGGCTTTGCTCGGGGTCTATGTATTGTTCATAACTTTTTCTGTTTTATGTAAGATTAAAAATGTTTAGACCAACATTAGATATATTAGCATTTCGGTCCGGCTTTGCTCGGGGTCAATGTACTGTTCCTAACTTTGTCTACTTTATGTAAGATTTCAAATGTACAGAAAAAAATTAGATATATTAGCAGTTCAGTCCGGCTTTGCTCGGGGTCTATGTATGGTTCATAACTTTGTCTACTTTATGTAAGATTTAAAATGTTTAGACCAAAATTAGATATATTAGCAATTCAGTCCGGCTTTGCTCGGTGCCTATGTATTGTTCATAACTTTGTCTACTTTATGTAAGATTTCAAATGTTTAGACCAAAATTAGATATATTAGCAGTTCAGTCCGGCTTTGCTCGGGGTCTATGTATTTTTTCATAACTTTGTCTACTTTATGTAAGATTTCAAATGTTTAGACCAAAATTAGATATATTAGCAGTGCAGTCCCGCTTTGCTCGGGGTCTATGTATTGTTCATAACTTTGTCTACTTTATGTAAGATTTCAAATGTTTAGACAAATATTAGATATATTAGCAGTTCAGTCCGGCTTTGCTCGGAGCTTATGTATTGTTCATAACTTTGTCTACTGTATGTAAGATTTCAAATGTTAAGATTAAAATTAGATATATTAGCAGTTCATTCCGGCTTTGCTCGGGGCCTATTTATTGTTCATAACTTTGTCTACTGTATGTAAGATTTCAAATGTTTAGACCAAAATTAGATATATTAGCAGTTCAGTCCGGCTTTGCTCGGTGCCTATGTGTTGTTCATAACTTTCTCTACTTTATGTAAGATTTCAAATGTTAAGACCAAAATTAGATATATTAGTATTTCAGTCCGGCTTTGCTCGGGGTCTATGTATTGATTTAACTTTGTCTACTTTATGTAAGATATTAAATGTTTAGACCAAAAGTAGATATATTAGCATTTCAGTCTGGCTTTGCTCGGGGACTATGTATTGTTCATAACTTTGTCTACTTTATGTAAGATTTAAAATGTTTAGACCAAAATTAGATATATTAGCATTTCAGTCTAGCTTTGCTCGGGGACTATGTATTGTTCATAACTTTGTCTACTTTATGTAAGATTTAAAATGTTTAGACCAAAATTAGATATATTAGCAGTTCGGTCCGGTTTGCTCGGGGTCAATGTACTGTTCATAACTTTGTCTACTTTATGTAAGATTTCAAATGTACTGACCAAAATTAGATATATTAGCAGTTCAGTCCCGCTTTGCTCGGGGTCTATGTATTGTTCATAACTTTGTCTACTTTATGTAAGATTTCAAATGTTTAGATCAAAATTTGATATATTAGCAGTTCAGTCCCGCTTTGCTCTGGGTCTATGTATTGTTCACAACTTTGTCTACTTTATGTAAGATTTTTAATGTTTAGACCAAAATTAGATATATTAGCAGTTCGGTCCGGCTTTGCTCGGGGTCTATGTATTGTTCATAACTTTGTCTACTTTATGTAAGATTTAAAATGTTTAGACCATAATTAGATATATTAGCAGTTCGGTCCGGCTTTGCTCGGGGTCTATGTATTGTTCATAACTTTGTCTACTTTATGTAAGATTTTTAATGTTTAGACCAAAAGTAGATATATTAGCAGTTCAGTCCGGCTTTGCTCGGGGTCTATGTATTGTTCATAACTTTGTCTACTTTATGTAAGATTTTTAATGTTTAGACCAAAATTAGATATATTAGCAGTTCGGTCCGGCTTTGCTCGGGGTCTATGTATTGTTCATAACTTTGTCTACTTTATGTAAGATTTCAAATGTTTAGACCAAAATTAGATATACTAGCAGTTCAGTCCCGCTTTGCTCGGGGTCTATGTATTGTTCATAACTTTGTCTACTTTATGTAAGATTTTCAATGTTTAGACCAAAATTAGATATATTAGCAGTTCAGTCCGGCTTTGCTCGGTGCCTATGTATTGCTCATAACTTTGATACTTTATGTAAGATTTCAAATGTAAAGACAACAATTAGATATATCAGCAATTCAGTCACGCTTAGCTCGGGGTCTATTTATTGTTATTCAAGTTGTCTACTTTATGTAAGATTTATAATGTTTAGACCAAAATCAGATATATTAGCAGTTCGGTCCGGCTTTGCTCTGTGCCTATGTATTGTTCATAACTTTGTCTACTTTATGTAAGATTTCAAATGTGAAGACAACAATTAGATATATCAGCAATTCAGTCCGCCTTTGGTCGGGGTCTATTTATTGTTATTCAAGTTGTCTACTTTATGTAAGATTTCAAATGTAAAGACAAAAATTAGATATATCAGCAATTCAGTCCGGCTTTGCTCGGGGTCTATTTATTGTTATTCAAGTTGTCTACTTTATGTAAGATTTATAATGTTTAGACCAAAAGTAGATATATTAGCAGGTCAGTCCCGTTTTGCCCGGGGTCTATGTATTGATTAAACTTTGTCTACTTTATGTAAGATATTAAATGTTTAGACAAAAGTAGATATATTAGCATTTCAGTCTGGCTTTGCTCGGGGACTATGTATTGTTCATAACTTTGTCTACTTTATGTAAGATTTATAATGTTTAGACCAAAATTAGATATATTAGCATTTCAGTCTGGCTTTGCTCGGGGACTATGTATTGTTCATAACTTTGTCTACTTTATGTAAGATTTAAAATGTTTAGACCAAAAGTAGATATATTAGCATTTCAGTCTGGCTTTGCTCGGGGACTATGTATTGTTCATAACTTTGTCTACTTTATGTAAGATTTCAAATGTTTAGACCAAAAGTAGATATATTAGCATTTCAGTCTGGCTTTGCTCGGGGACTATGTATTGTTCATAACTTTGTCTACTTTATGTAAGATTTAAAATGTTTAGACCAAAAGTAGATATATTAGCATTTCAGTCTGGCTTTGCTCGGGGACTATGTATTGTTAATAACTTTGTCTACTTTATGTAAGGTTTCAAATGTTTAGACCAAAAGTAGATATATTAGCATTTCAGTCTGGCTTTGCTCGGGGACTATGTATTGTTCATAACTTTGTCTACTTTATGTAAGATTTAAAATGTTTAGACCAAAAGTAGATTTATTAGCATTTCAGTCTGGCTTTGCTCGGGGACTATGTATTGTTCATAACTTTGTCTACTTTATGTAAGATTTAAAATGTTTAGACCAAAAGTAGATATATTAGCATTTAAGTCTGGCTTTGCTCGGGGACTATGTATTGTTCATAACTTTGTCTACTTTATGTAAGATTTAAAATGTTTAGACCAAAAGTAGATATATTAGCATTTTTGTCTGGCTTTCCTCGGGGACTATGTATTGTTCATAACTTTGTCTACTTTATGTAAGATTTAAAATGTTTAGACCAAAAGTAGATATATTAGCATTTAAGTCTGGCTTTGCTCGGGGACTATGTATTGTTCATAACTTTGTCTACTTTATGTAAGATTTAAAATGTTTAGACCAAAAGTAGATATATTAGCATTTTTGTCTGGCTTTCCTCGGGGACTATGTATTGTTCATAACTTTGTGTACTTCATGTAAGATTTAAAATGTTTAGACCAAAAGTAGATATATTAGCATTTAAGTCTGGCTTTGCTCGGGGACTATGTATTGTTCATAACTTTGTCTACTTTATGTAAGATTTAAAATGTTTAGACCAAAAGTAGATATATTAGCATTTTTGTCTGGCTTTCCTCGGGGACTATGTATTGTTCATAACTTTGTCTACTTTATGTAAGATTTCAAATGTTTAGACCAAAAGTAGATATATTAGCATTTCAGTCTGGCTTTGCTCGGGGACTATGTATTGTTCATAACTTTGTCTACTTTATGTAAGATTTAAAATGTTTAGACCAAAAGTAGATATATTAGCATTTCAGTCTGGCTTTGCTCGGGGACTATGTATTGTTCATAACTTTGTCTACTTTATGTAAGATTTCAAATGTTTAGACCAAAATTAGATATATTAGCATTTCAGTCTGGCTTTGCTCGGGGACTATGTATTGTTCATAACTTTGTCTACTTTATGTAAGATTTTAAATGTTTAGACCAAAAGTAGATTTATTAGCATTTCAGTCTGGCTTTGCTCGGGGACTATGTATTGTTCACAACTTTGTCTACTTTATGTAAGATTTCAAATGTTTAGACCAAAAGTAGATTTATTAGCATTTCAGTCTGGCTTTGCTCGGGGACTATGTATTGTTCATAACTTTGTCTACTTTATGTAAGATTTCAAATGTTTAGACCAAAAGTAGATATATTAGCATTTCAGTCTGGCTTTGCTCGGGGACTATGTATTGTTCATAACTTTGTCTACTTTATGTAAGATTTCAAATGTTTAGACCAAAATTAGATATATTAGCATTTCAGTCTGGCTTTGCTCGGGGACTATGTATTGTTCATAACTTTGTCTACTTTATGTAAGATTTAAAATGTTTAGACCAAAAGTAGATTTATTAGCATTTCAGTCTGGCTTTGCTCGGGGACTATGTATTGTTCATAACTTTGTCTACTTTATGTAAGATTTAAAATGTTTAGACCAAAAGTAGATATATTAGCATTTAAGTCTGGCTTTGCTCGGGGACTATGTATTGTTCATAACTTTGTCTACTTGATGTAAGATTTAAAATGTTTAGACCAAAAGTAGATATATTAGCAGTTCAGTCCGGCTTTGCTCGGTGCCTATGTATTGTTCATAACTGTGTCTACTTTATGTAAGATTTCAAATGTTTAGACCAAAATTAGATGTATTAGCAGTTCATTCCGGCTTTGCTCGGTGCCTATGTATTGTTCATAACTTTGTCTACTTTATGTAAGATTTCAAATGTTTAGACCAAAATTAGATATATTAGCAGTTCGGTCCGGCTTTGCTTGGGGTGAATGTACTGTTCATAACTTTGTCTACTTTATGTAAGATTTAAAATGTTTAGACCCAAATTAGATGTATTAGCAGTTCAGTCCGGCTTTGCTCGGGGCTATGTATTTTTCATAACTTTGTCTACTTTATGTAAGATTTCAAATGTTTAGACCAAAATTAGATATATTAGCAGTTCGGTCCGGCTTTGCTTGGGGTGAATGTACTGTTCATAACTTTGTCTACTTCATGTAAGATTTAAAGTGTTTAGACCCAAATTAGATGTATTAGCAGTTCAGTCCGGCTTTGCTCGGGGTCTATGTATTTTTCATAACTTTGTCTCCTTTATGTAAGATTTCAAATGTACAGACCAAAATTAGATATATTAGCAGTTCAGTCCGGCTTTGCCCGGGGTCTATGTATTGTTCACAACTTTGTCTACTTTATGTAAGATTTTAAATGTTTAGACCAAAATTAGATATATTAGCAGTTCAGTCCGGCTTTGCTCGGGGTCTATGTATTGTTCATAACTTTGTCTACTTTATGTAAGATTTTTAATGTTTAGACCAAAATTAGATATATTAGCAGTTCAGTCCGGCTTTGCTCGGGGTCTATGTATTGATTTAACTTTGTCTACTTTATGTAAGATTTCCAATGTAAAGACAAAAATAAGATATATTAGCAATTCAGTCCGGCTTTGCTCGGGGTCTATTTATTGTTATTCACTTTGTCTACTTTATGTAAGATTTATAATGTTTAGACCAAAATTAGATATATTAGCAGTTCAGTCCCGTTTTGCTCGGGGTCTATGTATTTATTTAACTTTGTCTACTTTATGTAAGATTTAAAATGTTTAGACCAAAATTAGATATATTAGCATTTCAGTCCGGCTTTGCTCGGGGTCTATGTATTGTTCATAACTTTCTCTACTTTATGTAAGATTTAAAATGTTTAGACCAAAATTAAATATATTAGCAGTTCAGTCCGGCTTTGCTCGGGGTCTATGTATTGTTATTAAGTTTGTCTACTTTATGTAAGATTTCAAATGTTTAGACCCAAATTAGATGTATTAGCAGTTCAGTCCGGCTTTGCTCAGGGTCTATGTATTGTTCATAACTTTCTCTACTTCATTTAAGATTTCAAATGTTTAGACATAAATCAGATATATTAGCAGGTCAGTCCGGCTTTGCACGGGCCTATGTATTGTTCATAACTTTTTCTACTTTATGTAAGATTTTAAATGTTTAGACCAAAATTAGATAAATTAGCAGTTTAGTCCGGCTTTGCTTGGGGTGTATGTATTGTTTATAACTTTGTCTACTTTATGTAAGATTCCAAATGTTTAGACCAAAATTAGATATGTTAGCAGGTCAGTCCGGTTTTGCTCGGAGCCTATGTATTGTTCAAAACTTTGTCTACTTTATGTAAGATTTCAAATGTTTAGACCAAAATTAGATATATTAGCAGTTCAGTCCGGCATTGCTCGGTTCCTATGTATTGTTCATAACTTTGTCTACTTTATGTAATATTTTAAATGTTTAGACCAAAATTAGATATATTAGCAGTTCAGTCCGGCTTTGCTCGGGGTCTATGTATTGTTCATAACTTTGTCTGCTTTATGTAAGATTTCAAATGTTTAGACCAAAATTAGATATATTAGCAGTTCAGTCCCGTTTTGCTCGGGGTCTATGTATTGGTCACAACTTTCTCTACTTTATGTAAGATTTTAAAGGTTTAGACCAAAATTAGATATATTAGCAGTTCAGTCCGGCTTTGCTCGGGGTCTATTTATTGTTAATAACTTTGTCTACTTTATGTAAGATTTTAAATGTTTAGTCCAAAATTAGATATATTAGCAGTTCAGTCCGACTTTGCTGGGAGTACTATGTATTGTTCATAACTTTGTCTACTTTATGTAAGATTTAAAATGTTTAGACCAAAATAAGATATATTAGCAGTTCAGTCTGGCTTTGCTCGGGGTCTAGGTATTGTTCATAACTTTCTCTACTTTATGTAAGATTTTAAATGTTTAGACCAAAATTAGATATATTAGCAGTTCAGTCCGGCTTTGCTCGGGGCCTATGTATTGTTCATAACATTGTCTACTTTATGTAAGATTTCAAATGTTTAGACCAAAATTAGATATATTAGCAGTTCAGTCCGGCTTTGCTCGGTGTCTATGTATTGTTTATAACATTGTCTACTTTATGTAAGATTTCAAATGTTTAAAACTAAAATTAGATATATTAGCAGTTCAGTCCGGCTATGCTCGGGGCCTATGTATTGTTCATAACTTTCTCTACTTCATTTAAGATTTCAAATGTTTAGACATAAATCAGATATATTAGCAGGTCAGCCCGGCTTTGCATGGGCCTATGCATTGTTCATAACTTTGTCTATTTTATGTATGACTTCAAATGTTTAGACCAAAATTAGATATATTAGCAGTTCAGTCCGGCTTTGCTCAGGGTCTATGTATTGTTCATAACTTTCTCTACTTCATTTAAGATTTCAAATGTTTCGACACAAATCAGATATATTAGCAGGTCAACCCGGCTTTGCATGGGCCTATGCATTGTTCATAACTTTGTCTACTTTATGTAAGATTAAAAATGTTATAGACCAAAAGATGATATATTAGCTGTTCAGTCCGGCTTTGCTCGGGGTTTATGTAGTGTTCATATCTTTGTCTACTTTATGTAAGATTTCAAATGTTTAGACCAAAATCAGATATATTAGCAGTTCGGTCCGGCTTTGCTCGGTGCCTATGTATTGTTCATAACTTTGTCTACTTTATGTAAGATTTCAAATGTAAAGACAACAATTAGATATATCAGCAATTCAGTCCGGCTTTGCTCGGGGTCTATTTATTGTTATTCAAGTTGTCTACTTTATGTAAGATTTATAATGTTTAGACCAAAATTAGATATATTAGCAGTTCGGTCCGGCTTTGCTGGGGGTGTATGTATTGTTCATAACTTTGTCTACTTTATGTAAGATTTTTAATGTTTAGACAAAAATTAGATATATTAGCAGTTCGGTCCGGCTTTGCTCGGGGTCTATGTATTGTTCACAACTTTGTCTACTTTATGTAAGATTTTTAATGTTTAGACCAAAATTAGATATATTAGCAGTTCAGTCCCGCTTTGCTCGGGGTCTATGTATTGTTCACAACTTTGTCTACTTTATGTAAGATTTTTAATGTTTAGACCAAAATTAGATATATTAGCAGTTCAGTCCGGCTTTGCTCGGGGTCTATGTATTGTTCATAACTTTGTCTACTTTATGTAAGATTTCAAATGTTTAGACCAAAATCAGATATATTAGCAGTTCAGTCCGGCTTTGCTCGGGGTCTATGTATTGTTCATAACTTTGTCTACTTTATGTAAGATTTCAAATGTAAAGACAAAAATTAGATATATCAGCAATTCAGTCCGGCTTTGCTCGGGGTCTATTTATTGTTATTCAAGTTGTCTACTTTATGTAAGATTTCAAATGTTTAGACCAAATTTAGATCTATTAGCAGTTCAGTCCCGTTTTGCCCGGGGTCTATGTATTGATTTAACTTTGTCTACTTTATGTAAGATATTAAATGTTTAGACCAAAAGTAGATATATTAGCATTTCAGTCTGGCTTTGCTCGGGGACTATGTATTGTTCATAACTTTGTCTACTTTATGTAAGATTTAAAATGTTTAGACCAAAAGTAGATATATTAGCATTTCAGTCTGGCTTTGCTCGGGGACTATGTATTGTTCATAACTTTGTCTACTTTATGTAAGAGTCAAAATGTTTAGACCAAATGTAGATATATTAGCATTTCAGTCTGGCTTTTCTCGGGGACTATGTATTGTTCATAACTTTGTCTACTTTATGTAAGATTTAAAATGTTTAGACCAAAAGTAGATATATTAGCATTTCAGTCTGGCTTTGCTCGGGGACTATGTATTGTTCATAACTTTGTCTACTTTATGTAAGAGTCAAAATGTTTAGACCAAAAGTAGATATATTAGCAGTTCAGTCCGGCTTTGCTCGGGGTCTATGTATTGTTCATAACTTTGTCTACTTTATGTAAGATTTCAAATGTTTAGACCAAAAGTAGATATATTAGCATTTCAGTCTGGCTTTTCTCGGGGACTATGTATTGTTCATAACTTTGTCTACTTTATGTAAGATTTCAAATGTTTAGACCAAAAGTAGATATATTAGCATTTCAGTCTGGCTTTGCTCGGGGACTATGTATTGTTCATAACGTTGTCTACTTTATGTAAGATTTCAAATGTTTAGACCAAAAGTAGATATATTAGCATTTCAGTCTGGCTTTGCTCGGGGACTATGTATTGTTCATAACTTTGTCTACTTTATGTAAGATTTCAAATGTTTAGACCAAAATTAGATATATTAGCATTTCAGTCTGGCTTTGCTCGGGGACTATGTATTGTTCATAACTTTGTCTACTTTATGTAAGATTTCAAATGTTTAGACCAAAAGTAGATATATTAGCATTTCAGTCTGGCTTTGCTCGGGGTCTATGTATTGTTCATAACTTTGTCTACTTTATGTAAGATTTCAAATGTTTAGACCAAAAGTAGATATATTAGCATTTCAGTCTGGCTTTGCTCGGGGACTATGTATTGTTCATAACTTTGTCTACTTTATGTAAGATTTCAAATGTTTAGACCAAAAGTAGATATATTAGCATTTCAGTCTGGCTTTGCTCGGGGACTATGTATTGTTCATAACTTTGTCTACTTTATGTAAGATTTCAAATGTTTAGACCAAAAGTAGATATATTAGCATTTCAGTCTGGCTTTGCTCGGGGACTATGTATTGTTCATAACTTTGTCTACTTTATGTAAGATTTCAAATGTTTAGACCAAAATTAGATATATTAGCATTTCAGTCTGGCTTTGCTAGGGGACTATGTATTGTTCATAACTTTGTCTACTTTATGTAAGATTTCAAATGTTTAGACCAAAAGTAGATATATTAGCATTTCAGTCTGGCTTTGCTCGGGGACTATGTATTGTTCATAACTTTGTCTACTTTATGTAAGATTTCAAATGTTTAGACCAAAAGTAGATATATTAGCATTTCAGTCTGGCTTTGCTCGGGGACTATGTATTGTTCATAACTTTGTCTACTTTATGTAAGATTTCAAATGTTTAGACCAAAATTAGATATATTAGCATTTCAGTCTGGCTTTGCTCGGGGACTATGTATTGTTCATAACTTTGTCTACTTTATGTAAGATTTCAAATGTTTAGACCAAAAGTAGATATATTAGCATTTCAGTCTGGCTTTGCTCGGGGTCTATGTATTGTTCATAACTTTGTCTACTTTATGTAAGATTTCAAATGTTTAGACCAAAAGTAGATATATTAGCATTTCAGTCTGGCTTTGCTCGGGGACTATGTATTGTTCATAACTTTGTCTACTTTATGTAAGATTTCAAATGTTTAGACCAAAAGTAGATATATTAGCATTTCAGTCTGGCTTTGCTCGGGGACTATGTATTGTTCATAACTTTCTCTACTTTATGTAAGATTTCAAATGTTTAGACCAAAAGTAGATATATTAGCATTTCAGTCTGGCTTTGCTCGGGGACTATGTATTGTTCATAACTTTGTCTACTTTATGTAAGATTTCAAATGTTTAGACCAAAATTAGATATATTAGCATTTCAGTCTGGCTTTGCTCGGGGACTATGTATTGTTCATAACTTTGTCTACTTTATGTAAGATTTCAAATGTTTAGACCAAAAGTAGATATATTAGCATTTCAGTCTGGCTTTGCTCGGGGTCTATGTATTGTTCATAACTTTGTCTACTTTATGTAAGATTTAAAATGTTTAGACCAAAAGTAGATATATTAGCATTTCAGTCTGGCTTTGCTCGGGGACTATGTATTGTTCATAACTTTGTCTACTTTATGTAAGATTTCAAATGTTTAGACCAAAATTAGATATATTAGCATTTCAGTCTGGCTTTGCTCGGGGACTATGTATTGTTCATAACTTTGTCTACTTTATGTAAGATTTCAAATGTTTAGACCAAAAGTAGATATATTAGCATTTCAGTCTGGCTTTGCTCGGGGACTATGTATTGTTCATAACTTTGTCTACTTTATGTAAGATTTCAAATGTTTAGACCAAAATTAGATATATTAGCATTTCAGTCTGGCTTTGCTCGGGGACTATGTATTGTTCATAACTTTGTCTACTTTATGTAAGATTTCAAATGTTTAGACCAAAAGTAGATATATTAGCATTTCAGTCTGGCTTTGCTCGGGGACTATGTATTGTTCATAACTTTGTCTACTTTATGCAAGATTTCAAATGTTTAGACCAAAAGTAGATATATTAGCAGTTCAGTCCGGCTTTGCTCGGCGCCTGTGTATTGTTCATAACTTTCCCTACTTTATGTAAGATTTCAAATGTTTAGACCAAAATTAGATATATTAGCAGTTCAGTCCGGCTTTGCTCGGGGCCTGTGTATTGTTCATAACTTTGTCTACTTTATGTAAGATTTCAAATGTTTAGACCAAAATTAGATATATTAGCAGTTCAGTCCGGCTTTGGTCGGTGCCTATGTATTGTTCATAACTTTGTCTACTTTATGTAAGATTTCAAATGTTTAGACCAAAAGTAGATATATTAGCATTTCAGTCTGGCTTTGCTCGGGGACTATGTATTGTTCATAACTTTGTCTACTTTATGTAAGATTTCAAATGTTTAGACCAAAAGTAGATATATTAGCATTTCAGTCTGGCTTTGCTCGGGGACTATGTATTGTTCATAACTTTGTCTACTTTATGTAAGATTTCAAATGTTTAGACCAAAATTAGATATATTAGCATTTCAGTCTGGCTTTGCTCGGGGACTATGTATTGTTCATAACTTTGTCTACTTTATGTAAGATTTAAAATGTTTAGACCAAAAGTAGATATATTAGCATTTCAGTCTGGCTTTGCTCGGGGACTATGTATTGTTCATAACTTTGTCTACTTTATGTAAGATTTCAAATGTTAAGACCAAAATTAGATATATTAGCAGTTCAGTCCGGCTTTGCTCGGGGCCTGTGTATTGTTCATAACTTTCTCTACTTTATGTAAGATTTCAAATGTTTAGACCAAAATTAGATATATTAGCAGTTCAGTCCGGCTTTGCTCGGGGCCTGTGTATTGTTCATAACTTTCTCTACTTTATGTAAGATTTCAAATGTTTAGACCAAAATTAGATATATTAGCAGTTCAGTCCGGCTTTGCTCGGTGTCTATGTATTGTTCATAACTTTGTCTACTTTATGTAAGATTTCAAATGTTTAGACCAAAATTAGATATATTAGCAGTTCAGTCCGGCTTTGCTCGGTGTCTATGTATTGTTCATAACATTGTCTACTTTATGTAAGATTTTAAATGTTTAGACCAAAATTAGATATATTAGCAGTTCAGTCCGGCTTTGCTCGGGGCCTATGTATTGTTCATAACTTTGTCTACTTTATGTAAGATTTCAAATATTTAGACCAAAATTAGATATATTAGCAGTTCATCCCGCCTTTACTCGGGCCCTATGTACTGTTTATAACTTTCTCTACTTTATGTAAGATTTCAAATGTTTAGACCAAAATTAGATATATTAGCAATTCAGTCCGGCTTTGCCCGGGACTATGTATTGTTCATAACTTTGTCTACTTTATGTAAGATTTCAACTGTTTAGACCAAAATAAGATCTATTAGCATTTCATCCGGCTTTGCTCAGGGACTATGTATTGTTCATAACTTTCTCTACTTTATGTAAGATTTCAAATGTTTAGACCAAAATCAGATATATTAGCAGTTCAGTCCTACTTTGCTCGGTGCCTATGTACTGTGTATAATTCTCTACTTTATGTAAGATTTCAACTGTTTAGACCAAAATCAGATATATTAGCAGTTCAGTCCAGCATTGCTCATGGACTATGTATTGTTCATAACTTTCTCTACTTTATGTAAGAGTTCAAATGTTTAGACCAATATCAGATATATTAGCAGTTTAGTCCGGCTTTGCTCAGGGACTATGTATTGTTTATAACTGTTGTCGTGGCAACCACTTATTTGCATATGCGGATAACATAACACTATAAATGGCAAGCCTCTGTTGGCCTTGGTGTGCCTTACTCAAATGCCACCGGAAGTGACGCCGAAGAGCGTACATGTCCTCCCACCAAGACTCTCCGATTCGACACCGTCATTTGTACATATTGTAAATATACCTTTTGTTTAATACACTTATTATTGCGTTATCTTTTTGTTGGCGTCTTCATTGTATTTCCTTACTAATTATTGTTCAACCTTGCAACCACAACAGTTGGTTACGAGATATGAAGCGTCAAATATAACAGTTTGACGAAGAACTATTAAAAAAAAAAAAACCAACGCAAAGGTTGACCATTTTTTTTAAGGAATGCAAAGTGTTGACGAGCAAACGGATTTTACGCTAAAGAGAAGTTTCAACTCAAGTGAAAAAAAAACTCTAACGTGGCAAAAGCGACAATGTCCGCCGTTTTCTGGGAATCCGACTTGCAAACGAATGTAAAAGTGAATTTTTGTTTTGTCGCTACACGACAAATATTACTAAAGGACCAACTTGCAAACGAAAAGCGAACTTTGTTCTGTCGCAAAAACGACAGGTCAGACCCGTATTACGAAAAGCAAGGAAGTAACCTACGGAAAAAGTTCACCACTTGATTCTAATTACTGTTCTCCGTAAACAAAACAACAACTAAAGGACTTTTTAATTAATGTTTTGGTTGACGTCGGTAATAAAAGGAAATACCACAGCTAAAACTAAAATTCAAGGAAAGGAATTTTTTTCTTGAAGTTGTCACTGAATAACGGATAATACAGTAAAACGTCACGGAAAAAAAAGGTAATTTCAATTTAAGAGGTATTTTAATTACTAAAATACTAGAGAAAAAAAAACTCAAAAAACTAAATGTACTGCATACATTTATTCAATTGTGACTCGATAAAAAAAAAACCAAACTTTTATTTTGTGGAAAGAGTTACTTATTAGTAAGTGCCTAAAAACGGAAAGTCAATTCCATTTCGTGATTCCAGATAAACCTGTTTTATCTTTTTTTTGGCAGCGTGACTCGCAAAAAGAATATATTATTGCAAGCAGCGATATTATTATTGAAAACAGGAGCTTACAGCAATTTGCTTTTTTGTTGTAACCCAAACCGGTGTATATTGTACATGGTACAATATTTTTTTTTAACTACACACTAAAAAAAAAAACATGGAAGACTTATCAAAAATGTTCATGCAATTTTTACAAGTACAGGCTGAGCGGGAGAACGCAGACAAGCTACACAAAACGAGTTTTTGCAAACACAAATACAGGCACAGGCTGACCGCGAGGAAAAGAGAGAGGACAGATTATTGAAATGGCAGTAGGAACAAGAAGAAAAGCAGAAAATGGCACAATTAAAGCAGAAAAAACTGCAATTGGAACAGGAAGAAAGGCATAAGAAACTACAATTGGAATATGAAGAAAGACAAGATGAACGTTTTGCTAAAACACTGGAACTACTAAAGAGTAATCGAGAAAATGTCGATAGTGTTAATTTCTCCCATACAACTATTTTTAATAGCATGGACACATTTCATTATGTGCCTGAGGAAGAGAAGAATTTTGAAGCATACTACACAAGATACGAGGATGTTTTTCAACTGGACTGTAAAAATTGGCCAAATAGTCAGAAAGTGAGCCTCTTACTCAGAAAATTGGGTACATCAGAACACAGCAAATTCGTAGATTACATATTACCTAAAAAAAACTGCGGAATTAGAGTTCATGGAAGCTGTAAAATTACTAAAAGAATTATTTAATCCAAATATATCTCTTTTTCATAAAAGATGGCTGTGCATGAATCTAAGAAAGATGGACAACCAAGATTATTTTACATACGCATCAGTTGTCAATAAAAACTGCGATAATTTTAAGCTTGCAGAACTAACGGTAGAAGATTTTAAATGTCTAATCTTCGCTCAAGGGTTAGTTTCCACGAAAAATGCAGAAATACGCAGACGAGTGTTGTCTAAGCTGGAATCTGAGCAAGATTTAACCCTCCAGAAACTAGCAGAGGACTGTGAAAGGGGCATTACACTAAAAAAGGATTCAAAAAATATAGAAGAATCCGGAGTGGCATATGTAAGAAAAGTTAGAAAACCATACGCACCAACCAAGAACTTTACAAAGAAAAGCAATGGAACGGGATATTCCAAAGATAATAACCATAAATATAGTACAGAATATAACAAGCCTCTTCCTAGATATAACTGTAAGAGATGTGCAGAAAAGCATTGGGAATCAGATTGTCCTTATAAGAAGAAAAATGCTACATTTGTAAGAAGGTGGGACACAAAAGCGATTGCTGCAGATATAAAGATTACACCAGAAAGAGAGTACAGCAAACAAAATCAAATACAAAATTAGACAAAGATCGGCGAAAATACGTAAAAGTGGAAATATTTAAAACATCAATAAAGTTACAACTCGACTCCGGCTCCGATGTTTCTATAATAAACCTGAATACGTGGAAAAAGTTGGGAAAACCGGCCATGATGAAAACTAGTAAAGCAGCCCGGACGGTAACTGGTGGTGGTATAAAATTTGAAGGAGAAGTTGTCCTCCCGATAAAATTGAAAGGGATTTCGAAGAAATTATAAAATATTCGTACTAAAAAATAGTGAAAATCTGTTTGGAATAGATTTAATTGAGAAATTCGGACTATGGGATAAGCCAATCAATACATTCTGTAAAAAATTAGAATGTTCTTCTCCAACAACAGTAAATATAAAAGACGATTTAAAAGAATTATTTCCTGAGGCATTCACGACTAACTTAGGTCGCTGCAATAAATTCAAGGCCTCGTTTGAACTTAAAGAAAACGCCAGCCCAATTTTTAGAAAAAAGCGAAATGTTCCGTTCGCTGGGTTGGAAAAGATTGATAAAGAATTAAATAGATTGGAACAGACGGGAATTCTATCAAAAATAGAACACAACGAGTGGGCAGCCCCCGCCGTATACGTAAAGAAAAAGAATGACGAAGTTAGAGTGTGCGCAGACTTTTCGACCGGGGTCAACTCCCTATTAAAAGATCACCATTACCCCCTACCAAGCCCAGAGGAAATATTCACGAAGTTGAATGGGGTTAATATCTTCTCCAAGATAGACTTGAGCGACGCGTATTTGCAAATACCGGTCGAGGAGAATTGCTCAAAAATACTATGCATCAATACGCATAAGGGATTATACAAATACAACCGATTGCCTTTTGGCATCAAAGTAGCGCCTGCCATCTTTCAGCAAGCGATGGACACCATGCTAAGTGGTATTGAGTGCGCATGTGCATACCTGGACGACATTGTTGTCAGGAGCAAATCCCTAGAAGAACATAAGGAACATTTGAAACAAGTATTTACTCGAATACAAGAATTCGGCTTTAAAGTAAAAGAAAGTAAATGTGACTTTTGTATGAGCGAGATTAAGTATCTTGGACACATAATAAACAAACATGGACGACGTCCAGACCCAGACAGATCTGCGGCAATAAAAAATATGCCAGCACCCGATAATGTAACAACCTTGCAGAGTTTCTTAGGACTCGCAAATTATTACCAATCTTTTATTGAAGGAATGCATAACTTGCGAGCCCCCTTAAATAATCTGCTTAAAAAGGATACACCGTGGAGCTGGACGCAAGAATGTCAAACCGCTTTTGACAAAATAAAGAGCGCACTAACATCCGAATTATTCTTAACGAACTTTGACACAAACTTAAAAATAGTCGTCGCTAGTGACGCTAGCTCCTACGGCTTAGGAGCATGCATTCAACATATTATGCCGGATGGGTCTAGAAAACCAATAGCGCACGCTTCGAGAACGCTGATACCAGCCGAAAGGGCATATTCACAAATCGAAAAAGAAGCGTTGAGCATAATATTTGCCGTGACTAAATTTCACCGATATTTATATGGTAGACAATTCATACTTGAAACCGACCATAAACCGTTAGTCAAGATCTATGGATCAAAATAGGATTGCCGGTATACACCGCAAATAGATTGCTGCGCTGGGGTACAATACTACTTAATTACAATTTCCAGCTACAACATCTAGCATCAAAAAAGATTTGCCAAGCGGATGGACTGTCAAGACTGATACCGCAGAAACACAATCTGGAAGAATCAGTCATTGCAGCAATTCGGACAAATGTTGAAGTAAAAAATATGGTAGCAAATATCATTAAGGAACTACCCGTAACTTTGTCGGACATTAAAAGGGAAGCCGAGAAAGACGAATATATAAAGGACATAAAAGAGAAAATTATAACGGACACAAAGGTGCAGGAAGTTTTCTCCATATGTGACGATGTGTTACTGTATAGCGAGAGAGTGGTAATACCCAAAACATTGCAGAATAGGATGTTAAGAGATTTCCACACAGGACATCCGGGGATAAATCGAATTAAGTCGTTAATGAGAAGCTACGTGTACTGGCGTAACATGGACACTGACATAGCGAAAACAATTGATAAATGTAAAGGATGCCAGTTAGCGGCAAAATCTCCACCTATAGTACACAAACCTTGGCCGAATCCCGACCAACCATGGTCGAGAATCCACATGGACTTCGCTGGTCCAGTAGGTGAAAACTATTATTTAATTGTAGTGGATAGTTTCACAAAATGGCCGGAGGTAATGCGTTGCAGGAATCCAACAACGAACAACTCAATAGGGTTCCTACACGAGTTGTTAGCAAGATTCGGTGTACCAGACACACTGGTCACTGACAACCGAACGCAGTTCACATCCGCAGAGTTTAAGGAATTTTGCGACACGTTCAGAGTGAAGCACATCACGACTCCGCCGTATCATCATCATCGGCCTCGCGGAAAGGTTCGTGGACACACTAAAACGAGCGTTAAAGAAATCCATTGGAACACCAACAGAAAAAGCTTATAGGATTACACCACATCCTAGTATACCATCAAACATATCACCAGCTGATCTAATGTTTGCCAGAAAGGTAAAATCAGCGTTTGGCAAACTATTGCCAAGGCAGGCAATTATCCGAAACACTACACACACGAGAAGAAAGAAATATAACTCGGGAGATCGAGTATATTTTAAGTGCTACAGAAATAACACATCTTACTGGGAATGTGGAGTAGTAGATAAACGCATTGGTGATTGTACATACATGATTAAAGGTCCACAGAATATACATAAAAGGCACCTAAATCAGATAAAAACGTCATATCCAAGATGATGATGATACGACAACAGTCGAAGAGGAGGACACCATAGATATCATATACGAATCTTTTAATTTGGAACCGCCTCAAAATGCACCTGAACCCCGAAGATAAGGTAGGAAAAGAAAAGTGAATGAACGATTAATAGTGAAACCAAAAAGAAAAAGATATTGAAATCTGTGTGACTTCAAATCTTGGGAGGGGGGGTGTTGTGGTGGCAACCACTTATTTGCATATGCGAATAACATAACACTATAAATGGCAAGCCTACCTAGGTTGGCCTTGGTGTGTCTTACTCAAATGCCACCGGAAGTGACGCCGAAGACCGTACATATCCCCCCACCAAGACTCTCTGACTCGACACCAGCATTTGTACATATTGTAAATATACCTTTTCTTTAATACACTTATTATTGCGTTATCTTGTTGTTTGCGTCTTAATTGTTTTTCCTTACTAATTGATGTAAACCCTTGCAACCACAACAATAACTTTGTCTACTTTATGTAAAATTTCAAATGTTTAGACCAAAATCAGATATATTAGCAGTTCTGTACGGCTTTGCCCGGGCCTATGTATTGTTCATAACTTTCTGTACTTTATGTAAGATTTCAAATGTTTAGACCAAAATTAGATATATTAGCAGTTCAGTCCGGCTTTGCTCGGGGTCTATGTACTGTTCATAACTTTCTCTACTTTATGTAAGATTTCAAATGTTTAGACCAAAATTATATATATTAGCAGTTCAGTCCGGCTTTGCTCGGGGTCTATGTACTGTTCATAACTTTCTCTACTTTATGTAAGATTTCAAATGTTTAGACCAAAATTATATATATTAGCAGTTCAGTCCGGCTTTGCTCGGGGTCTATGTACTGTTCATAACTTTCTCTACTTTATGCAAGATTTCAAATGTTTAGACCAAAATTATATATATTAGCAGTTCAGTCCGGCTTTGCTCGGGGCCTATATACTGTTCATAACTTCGCTACTTTATGTAGGATTTCAAATGTTTAAACCTTAATTAGATATATTAGCAGTTCAATCCGGCTTTGCTAGAGGATTATGCATTTTTCATAACGTTCTCTACTTTTAAAATGTTTAGACCAAAATTAGATATAGTAGCATATCAGTCCGGCTTTGCTCGTGGACTATGCATTTTTCATAACATTCTCAACTTTATGTAAGATTTCAACTGTTTAGACCAAAATCAGATATATAAGCAGTTCAGTCCGGCTTTGCTCAGGGACTATGTATTGTTCATAACTTTCTCTACTTTATGTAAGATTTCAAATGTTTAGACCAAATTAGATATATTAGCAGTTCAGTCTGGCTTTGCTGGGGACCTATGTACTGTTCATAACTTTCTCTACTTTATGTAAGATTTTAAATATTTAGACCAAATTAGATATATTAGCATTTCAGTCTGGCTTTGTTCGGGGACTATGTACTGTTCATAACTTTCTTTACTTTATGTAAGATTTCAAATGTTTAAACAAAAATCAGATATATTAGCAGTTCAGTCCGACTTTGCTCGGGGCCTATGTACTGTTTATAATTCTCTACTTTATGTAAGATTTCAAATGTATTGACCAAAATCAGATATATTAGCAGTTCAGTCCGGCTTTGCTCGGGGACTATGTATTGGTCATAACTTTCTGTACTTTATGTAAGATTTCAACTGTTTAGACCAAAATCAGATATATTAGCAGTTCAGTCCGGCTTTGTTCGGGGACTATGTACTGTTCATAACTTTCTCTACTTTATGCAAAATTTCAAATGTTTAGACCAAAATCAGATATATTAGCAGTTCAGTCCGCTCCGGCTTTGTTCGGGGACTATGTACTGTTCATAACTTTCTTTACTTTATGTAAGATTTCAAATGTTTAGACCAAAATTAGATATATTAGCAATTCAATCCGGCTTTGCTAGGGGATTATGTACTTTTCATAACTTTCTCTACTTTATGCAAGATTTGCAATGTTTAGACCAAAATTCGATATATTAGCAGTTCATCCCGGCTTTGCTCGGACCCTATGCACTGTTCATAACTTTCTCTACTTTATGTAAGATTTCAAAAGTTTAGACCAAAATTAGATATATTAGCAGTTCAGTCCGGCTTTGCTCGGGGCCTATGTATTGTTCATAAGTTTCTCTACTTTATGGAAGATTTCAAATGTTTACTTCAAAATTTGTCTGAGTAATTTCGTAGAGACCGCAGAGGTCAATTTTTTGCAACTTTTACCCAAGTTTTGACCCCTTAACATTTATTCCTTTGGCCGCAAATCAAAATACAAAGTTTCCTACATCTAAAATTTTAAGTCTTTAGACCCAAAATTGGTGGAGGAATTTGGTAGAATCTGCAAAGGTCAACTTTTTCAACTTTTTTTCCTTTTGGCAGCCAAATTTTCTCCCCAAAACTGATTAAAATGCTTGCTGCCTCTCTGAATACCCGTCATGTATAAATTTTAAATGTTTAAACCCAAAATTAGCTGAGTAGTTTGCTAGACACTGCAAAGGTAAAAAATCGTTTACTTTGATCCCTTAGCAGCTCAAATTTTCGACCCAAACCGATTAAAAGGCTTGCCTTATCTCTTAATACCCTTTATGTAAAATTTCAAATGTTTAGACCATTGGCTGAGTAATTTGGTAGAGACCGCAAAGGTCAACTTTTTTAAACTTTGACCCCAATTTTGACCCCTTAACCTTTATTTTTGAGGCCTCAAATCATATTAAAAAGTTCGATTCATGTCTAAGTACCCTACATTTAAAATTCCAAGTGTTTAGACCCAAAATTGGCGGAGAAGTTTGGTAGAGTTTTCAAAGGTCAAATCGTTGAACTTTGTCCCCTTGACAGCCAAATTTCTGGCCGAAAATAAATGAAGAAGATTTTCCGAAATCTCAAAACCCCTTGTTTCAAATCTCAAATCTCTAGGCCGAAAATTAACAGAGTTATTTGGTTAGGAAATGTACACACACGCACATACACACACACAGACATTTTCACTTTTATAGATAGATTTTTATATAATGGCTTTAATTAATGTTTAAAATGCAAAAGTAAACTATGACGGTTCAATTGTGCTCTAAACAGACATTCATTTCGAACGCGCTTCTGTCTTACTGTTGATTCTATGCATCAGACCCTTCTGTTTGTGCGGTGATAAAAGTTTTCAAATCAAAATTTTGGGTCATAATCGAACTGTTCCTTCTTAATTCGAATTTTTATTTTTCAATTATCGATTTTTGATAATTATCGGAGGCATTACAATATATCTAAGATATCTAAGAATACTCGCAGACATATGAAATACGTTTGTGTGAAATATTAAAAAATGAACAAAGCTTCTTTCTTAGAACTGCACGCCTGTGGAATTGTCTACCGTTTTCCTGCGTTCCGGCTGACTACAATATGGTTGTCTTCAAGTCAGTCTAACGTAAACAAGTTCTTGATGAGCCGTTCCATATAAGTTAACAAATTTACCGAATTTCCATTACTAATGATTACTACATTGTCCAATTTCTACTGTACACTCTTTAACCCCTATCCTCGAGTGACCTCTTGGCCTTGATAATGTGGTGATACCTGTGTAAAAAAAAAATATCAGCCCAGCTGTTGCGGTGTCTATAGGGAACGAATTCACACATACAAACGCGTGTTTGAAGCTAACGGTGCCTCTGCAGAAAAGTAGAATTTTAAATAAATGCAACTCAAGTAAAAGCATTATTATGTACTTACTTGTCATGTCGAAATTAGTACAAATTCCAAAACTTACGAAAAATGACCTAGTCAAAGTAATTACAAGTAAAATAAAATTTATCATATGTTTTAATGTGAAAAATTTCTTTGCAATCAATTCTGTATGACAAGCTGACTTATCTCCCCTGCTTTCCTTGTTTACAATTAAAATCTGCCAAATACAAAATGTCGGACTCGTGGTATGTATATATATTATTCCTTAATTGGAATTCATTTTTGAGATGAGCATTATATATATTAATTTATTTTTATTTCGGACTATTATTCTCATCTTTATTAGTTGTTGTTTTTCATCTTTTATTGGTTTGTTTTATTCACAACGTTTCGGCCAACTATTCCTCTGGCCTTCGTCGTAGTATGTATGATTTTTTTTTAATACTAGATCTAGCATATCTTCTACTGGATCATTTTTTAATTTTATTTTTTGAGAGTTATTCTAATTTCGACATGACAGGTAAGTACGTAATAATGTTTTCACCTGAAATGCGTAGGTTTCAAATCTCACTATTTATCAGAAGCACCAAGTTAACGTATGCTTGTATAGAACAATTTACAAACGCTAAAATATGGTCTCAACAGATGAGAACTTAGTACAAAGTTGATTTAATTTCACACTTCAAATACAAACATTCTACAACCCTAAAAAAAAAAAATGAGAACATGGTCGATAGAAAAATGAAACATTTGTCAAACTTAGAGTAAGTTGAGGATGCAGTTACAATTTGAAAGTTGCAAAAAAATTGTAAAAATGGCAGACGATACTCAGCATGGTTTGAATTAGGGTTATAGTTAGGGTTTAGATGCACTTAACCGTTCAAAAACAAACAAAGAAAGTTGAAAAACATTCTCAAAAAAAAAAAAATGAAAACTGAAGGTAGCTTTCAAATCGTAAACTGCTTCAGCCATTTCTGGAACTCAGTATTCTCCATCAGTAAAATCCTTTTGGATAGCCATTTATTACAAGTACAAATTTAAAAAAAAATCAAAATCAGTCAGAGTAGCATGGGCGGACAGACAAACAGACAGACAAAGGGTGAGTTATTAATATGCCTTTCCTCAGTTGTGAGTATTTCATTGCTTTGCTGGAGAATCCTGTGTTCATTCTCAAAGATGATCGAAGCAATTTACAATTTGAAAGCTGAAAAAAAAATAAAATGTAAAAAGGCAGACGACTAGTAGTGTCAAAAACCTATCTAAAGAATGCGTGAAAAAAAAATTGAATAATTCGACCTCCTATTTTTACAAAAAAATTGAATAATTCGACCTCCTATTTTTACAACTACCTGAAAATGTAACTAAAAATAACAGCAAATTATTTGTTTTTTGAAATCGGTTTCCTTTAAAAAAGATTTGAAGAAAAGCAACGAAATTTTACTTACTTCGGTTATAAAAAAATCGATATAAATTCGAAAAAAATCACTTACCTATAAAAAATACTATTGAATGTTTAGTTCTATTCTTCATTGTTCAGAATTTATCTATATTTATATTTTAAATTCTATTTATTTTTAAAATAAAAGAATTTTTTAAACAACTGTTTGAAAAAAACGCGATAACACAAGCATTTTACGTCTTCACTGAAAAAACGGAACTACGGATGGACAGAAGGCAGTAAAAACAACACGTTCACGTTAGCCATGTAGCCTTGTGTCTGAAGAAATATATGTTCCTATAGGTTAAAAATAGTCAAATTTTACTTATAAGATTTTGCCTTAAAAAAAAACATTCAAGGAATTTTTTTCTTTTCTCAAAAAAATAAATACATTTTTGATTTATTATATTTTCATTCTTCTTTATCGAGTGATTTTTTTTAATATCTAAAAAAGAAAACATTGAATGAAATAGAACAAATTGTCGTCATCGTTCATTACTTACTGGACAATATAAGCAGAACATAGGCTTCCAATTAAAAAAAATCAACGTGTTTTTTTTTAAAAGAAGGTTTTACACTTTGGACTTTACAGGTAAATTTCCAAAAAACACTGCTTTTTTGTTTTAATTTACAAAACATTATTTATTGATCTTTTATCTTCAATTTGTGATATATAAAATTTTGGTACATAAATTAATTATTAAAATTTTAATAGACATTTCAAAATGGGGTGGATCTTAAAAAAAACGTTGTCTAAAATATTATTCTGAGTTTATTGGAAAGAGCGTAAAATTTCACATTGACCCTGAAAATATCGTAAACATTAAACCAATAGAAAAATTTTTATAGATTTTTAAAGTTTAAATATTAAAAAAAAAATTAACTTGCAAAATTCAATTGATTTCATTACGTAAAAAAAATGGCTGCATGAAGGTGCGCCAGCACTTTATAAACACTGTTTATTTTTCAAAAATAAAAAAATATTTCTATTATTTTTTAAACAACTCTAATAGTTTATTTTTTAAACAACTCTAATAGTTTATTTTTAAACAACTTTAATAGTTTATTTTTTAAACAACTCTAATAGTTTATTTTTTAAACAACTTTAATAGTTTATTTTTTAAACAACTTTAATAGTTTATTTTTCCATAAAGAAAATAAACAACCCACTTTTAAAAGAGAAATTACGAGTTTTTTTTATATTTTATTCGCAGTTTCGTTATAGGGGTGTCAAAAATTCCCCCCAAAATTCTGATACACCTAGCAAACGACACTTAGTATTGTTTGAGTTAGGTTATGGTTAGAGTTTAAATACATTTAGTCCCTCGAAACAAAAAAAAAAAGTTGAAAAAACGTCCACATGAATAAAAAAAAAAGGGAGGACAGAAAGTTGTTTTAAAATCGTAAGCTGCTTCAGCCATTTCTGGGACTAGCTCAGCATTCTTCATCAATGTACTACCATCCTTTGGATAAACATTTATTACAAGTATCAATTTTTAAAAAGTCACAACTAGTCAGAGTAACTTTTATAAAGTTTGTTTTTTTTTTGCTGCTACTGCTGTTTTCTTTTTTGTTTTTTTTTAACCGGTTCCTTTTTGGTAAGTAACAGCTCCATCAGAACCGTTTTGTTTCAAAATTTCAAGACCATTATCAAATTAGTGCTGTTATAAAACAATGGCTCTTCTTAAAAAAAAAATCAAAATATGGAATTTCAATTAAAACTAATAGTATCTACTTAATTATTATGTCGAAATTCGTAACATATTAAAAAATTACGAAAAACCATGAGATAGAAAATTAAATGTTAATAAAATAGATTTCCAAATTATGAGTTACTTCAAAATTGTCAGATTGCCGCTTTTAAAGCCAAATATCGCGAATTTGGCCTTTTTTTAAAGCAGTTTACCCTTAAAAATTTTTACTCTGTTTTTTTTTTTATTTAATTTTATATATAAAAAAAAATAAATCCCCCACTCTAAATTCTGAATAATTGTTTTTTTTCTACAATACGTAATCACCGAAAAAAGTAGAATCCTATATGAGGAGGGGGGAGTAGGTGAGGGTACTCACTTTAAAAAATATGAAACCAATAGAATGAATTAATAATATTCCATAGAAAAAGATTTTATAAAAAATTTAATCTCCTCCAAAAAGTTAAAGGCATATGAGTTCAATTTCATAGGAAATGTTTGGGAGTCAACATCTTCAATATAGTCCATAGTCAACATTTTCAATATAGCCCATAGTCAACATCTTCAATATAGCCCATAGTTAACATCTTCAATATAGCCCATACTCAACATCTTCAATATAGCCCATAGTCAACGTCTTCAATATAGCCAATAGTAAGCATCTTCAATATAGCCTATAGTTAACATCTTCAATATAGCCCATAGTTAACATCTTCAATATAGCCCAGAGTTAACATCTTCAATATAGCCCATACTCAACATCTTCAATATAGCCCATACTCAACATCTTCAATATAGCCAATAGTAAGCATCTTCAATATAGCCTATAGTTAACATCTTCAATATAGCCCATAGTTAACATCTTCAATATAGCCCAGAGTTAACATCTTCAATATAGCCCATAGTTAATATTTTCAATATAGGCCATAGTCAACATCTTCAATATAGCCCATAGTTAACATCTTCAATATAGCCCATAGTCAACATCTTCAATATAGCCCATAGTTAATATTTTCAATATAGCCCATAGTTAATATTTTCAATATAGCCCATAGTTAACATCTTCAATATAGCCCAGAGTTAACATCTTCAATATAGCCCATAGTTAATATATTCAATATAGCCCATAGTCAACATCTTCAATATAGCCCATAGTTAATATATTCAATATAGCCCATAGTCAACATCTTCAATATAGCCCATAGTTAATATTTTCAATATAGCCCATAGTTAATATTTTCAATATAGTCCATAGTCAACATCTTCAATATAGCCCATAGTCAACATCTTCAATATAGCCCATAGTTAATATCTTCAATATAGCCCATACTATACATCTTCAATATAGCCCATAGTTAATATCTTCAATATAGCCCAGAGTTAACATCTTCAATATAGCGCATAGTCAACATCTTCAATATAGCCCATAGTTAACATCTTCAATATAGCCAATAGTAAGCATCTTCAATATAGCCCATAGTTAACATCTTCAATATAGCCAATAGTAAGCATCTTCAATATAGCCCATAGTTAATATCTTCAATATAGCCCATACTATACATCTTCAATATAGCCCATAGTCAACATCTTCAATATAGCCCATAGTATACATCTTCAATATAGTCCATGGTCAACATCTTCAATATAGCCCATAGTAAGCATCTTCAATATAGCCCATAGTTAATATCTTCAATATAGCCCATACTCAACATCTTCAATATAGTCCATGGTCAACATCTTCAATATAGCCCATAGTCAACATCTTCAATATAGCCCATAGTTAATATCTTCAATATAGTCCATAGTCAACATCGTCAATATAGCCCATACTCAACATCTTCAATATAGCCCATACTCAACATCTTCAATATAGCCAATAGTAAGCATCTTCAATATAGCCTATAGTTAACATCTTCAATATAACCCATAGTAAACTTCTTCAATATAGCCCATAGTTAATATCTTCAATATAGTCCATAGTCAACATCGTCAATATAACCCATAGTATACATCTTCAATATAGTCCATGGTCAACATTTTCAATGTAGCCCATAGTTAACATCTTCAATATAGCCATATTTATTTTGTATAGTATTTATACAGAATATTTTCCATTTGCCCTTTATTGGCCAATTTTTTCCTGAAAAATTTGGCCTTAAATATTTTTTTTATACTTTTGTAACCCGAGATTTTACGGCTTGTGTTTACGGTCACGATTCCAAACAATATGGCCGGCCTTTTTTTCATGACTTATGAATAAACGTGGTTTTTATAATAATGCAGTGATATTTATCTAATTGCGACATGACAATTAACTAGATAACGTTGCTTATCATTGAACGTGACAAAAAAAAGTATCTATTTTCTTTTTTAATGAAAACTCAATTTTTCGACTACTGGATTTCGTTAAAATAATGAAAAAAAAATTAATAACACGAATTGACATTTTCTATTTTCACTCTTGGAAAGAAAAGTCACCTCTGGTCCATAATGTTGATAAAGCTATCAGCATTATAGCGTATAAATCCAAGGTATCTATTGTTGGCATTGGTTTCCCCGATAATTTGCTAGTCATAATTCTTTCTAGAAACAAATAGGATACTTACGGGAGATACCACATAAAGGTTGCCAACATCATAATGAAAGTATCCTGTATATCAAATTTCGAGTTTGTAGATTAAAAATGAACAGAGTTATTGCGAAGGAAAATGTACACAGACACACAGACAGACACACAGACACGTTCACTTTTATAGATAGATAGATAGATAGATAGATAGATAGATAGATAGATAGATTTGTTGGGGACCAGTTTGTGGAGTCTTCGTTCCAATGACGTCACAGCACATTGGAAAGCTGTACTTATTTCAATGCAAGACCGATTCTAGGTTTTAATTGCTATATGAAATACGTCGATTAAAGAGTATAAGTTCACGTGGTGACGACTTCCTGTTTTAAAATCGAAAGCCAACAAGCGATATTAGTAAAAAAAACAACAAAAAAAAACACAGTTCCTCATTATTTTTTTGACCCATTAGATTTGGGTGGAATTTTAAATTTCACTAGTTTGTAAACATTTGAGAGTTGAGAGAGTTAACGAAATTTCTTTTATCACTAACTCTAAGCTCGTAAAACCACAAGCAATCGCCTAAAAAAGGTAGAACGCCCTCTCTAACAAAAGTGTGATTTTATTATCTATCTTATCCTATTTTATATTCTGTAAAAATTAGAATGTGTGTGAGAACACTTCTCAACCTATATACTCAACGAATTTTTTATCCACAGACTTGAAATTTATTATATAGGGTTTTCAGACATGTGGAAAACCTTTTAATTCGTTCTCATCCGGAAGAAGTTAAAATTGAAAAAAGTGGTACGTGGGAGACTACCGGATTTTTTTTTTCTGTTTCCAACTGTTTACGACTGCGCATGTGTGATCGTTAAATATGACAGCTTACTTATTTTAAGTATGATTTGGTCAAGCTAGTGTAATGATTCATTGTCATTAGGTTTTAACTGGGAGTATTTTTTTAATTTACTTACAAAAAGTGAACTGTTTCGAAAAAAACGTAATACTCGTATGCACATGTCTCAGTTTCTGCCTATTTTTTTTTATTTTCATATTTTTTAAAGAATTTAACGTTACGTTTAAAACCTACGATATTTCTGTTTATAATAAATAAAAATTCTGCACTTATTAAAATATAATATTAGTGCATATTTTACGACCGGGCAACGCCGGGCGGCCTGATAGTATTCTATAAAAGTGAGAATGCGTGTGTGAGGACACTTCTCAACCTATATACTCAACTAATTTTTTATCTACAGGCTTCAAATTTGGTATACAGGTTATTAAGACATGCGGGAAACTTTTAAATCCGTTTTGATTCGAGAAAAGAGCTTCTAAGAGATCAAATTTTAAAAATTGGTACGTGAGAGACGTCAGATTTTTCTCTGTTTGCTAACTGTTTCACGATTGCGCATGCGTGAATGGTTCACGTTACAGATTCCTTATGTTAAGTATAAGGATGGAGTACTGCTGCCACATCTGGGCAGGAGCCGCTAAAAACAGCCTATCCTGCCTTGACAGAGTACAAAATAGACTCCGTGGCTTAGTGTGGGATACCCTTTTCTCTTCCCTGCAACCTCTCTCCCACAGAAGAGACGTTGGCGAGCCTGTCTTTGTTTTATCGTTATTTCCATGGCAGGTGCTCGTCTGAGCTCCAATCTCTGCCTCCCCCCTCGCCAATATTTCATGAAAAACACCCGTCTAGCTGAAATCACTGTCATTAATTTTCTCCAATCTTTATCTGTGCCTAAATCAAAATATAGATTCCATGAACAAAGCTTCTTTCTTAGAACTGCACTCCTGTGGAACTCTCTTCCGTTTGCCTGTTTCCTACCTGACTACAACTTGGATGTCTTCAAGTCCAACATAAACAAATTCCTGATAAACCGCCCCCTTAAGTAAGACACTTTATCAAACCTCCATTACTAACGATTACTACGATATTAACCCATCGCAATAACCCTTATCCCCGAGTGGGTTCTGGGCCTTGATAAGTGGTGACTACCATGTAAAAACAAAAAACAAAAAAGAACAAAAAACATCTTTTTTTTTAATTAGCATGTCATGCTGGGCTTTACTCACTGTATTTGGGGTTCGATCTCAGCTCATGCATTTTCTTTTTACTTACAACTAGTGAACTGTTCAGAAAAAAAAATACTCACATACACAGGTCTCAGTTTTTTTCGTTTTTTTTTTTTTTTACTTCGCTTTTTTATAAGGAATTTAACGTTACGTTTGATACGTATTTCTGTTTATAACAATAAACTTCTCGCTTACTGCATCCAACCACAGTAAACGAATATAAACCGTACTGATTTTTATTTGGGGAAAAATTGGATGACTGACCTAATCACATCGAGGTGGTACCCATTATTTGATAATGCGTCAGAAATAATTTTCAATTCTTCATCCAATTTTCTTTTAGAACAAATCATAAGAGCTCGATGCGTTAGGGTCCCAATTAAATTAATCTTTCGTTTTGGTAAAGCAAAACTAATCACAAAATCAATCCTACAATCAATCGATTTGATTGAAAAATGGCCGATTTCACCGATATCGATGATGATACAGATAGGAGTTGGGGTGAATATTCGTTGACCATTATTCAATCTCGGGCAACGTCGGGTCTCCCTGCTTGTACTTTATATTTCCATATTTTTTATTTTTATTATTATGGCGTCAATGCGCCGTGCAGCGTGTGCCCAAATCACCTAGCAGCGATAATGATTCGCGAAAGAAAATGAGTTTTTATTTTATAACTGACTAGCAGGTCGTCCGGCATTGCCCGGTCGTGAAGCACGCATGAATATTATAATTTAATTAATGCAGAATTCTTATTTACCATTAATGCAGAACAAGCGGTACCTGTGGAAATTCCACAGGAGACTCATTCATATGTAATATAGTTATGTTGGCATTCTGTGGATGTTAAGCGTAAATGGAGACGGTCTGGTATTATTGTAGCTCTTTTGTTAAAGCTGCAAAAGTATTTTTCTAAGCTAGCACGAAAGGCTGGCAAAGTCCGGTCGTAAAGTACGCTTAAATATGATAAACATATTTTTTTTTTCATAAGTTTTTATTTCGGTTTCGATTCGAGCTAATGCACCCAAGTCATATGGATATATTTTTTTTATTTTTGAAATCTTTCAGATTTCGTATATACAGGGTGACCCCCCCCCCCAAAAAAAAAACATAGAAAGTATATCTAGAACATATGCTGTAGAACGGAGGGGATAAAAAAGGCCAAAGACCCTAATGTTTTGATGTGATGTTTTGAATATAATAAACTAGTTATGGCCAAAGTTTTATTTCATTCGGACAAAACACTAAGAAACGGGGCCTAATTAGAGTCGGGTCCCGTTTTTTTTTGGGGGGGGGTTAATTCTCTATCGATTTTTATATGTTATAAGGTTGTGAATCCCGGCGTGTGTACAATCCAAATGTAAGGTAATTTGTAAGTTTTTGTTACCAATACAATCAAGTAAAGTACGCTTAAAGATGATATTTTAATTCTTCAAGGAAAGCTAAAGACGCGTTACATTCTCCTTAATACTTTAACGCTGGATGTACGCTATTCAATAAGGAGAAAACACGATGTGCCTCCATTTCATGATTAAATTAGCAAAAATGTGTCATCTACTTATCTAAAGTAGACTAACGGTTTTATGGGTCCAGATAATAACTGTTTCTCATGGAAACCCACAAAAATGTTCGCCATTGTTGGACCCCGGACTGGAGACGGTCTGGTATTATTGTAGCTCTTTTGTTAAAGCTGCAAAAGTATTTTTCTAAGCTAGCACGAAAGGCTGGCAAAGCCCGGTCGTGCTATCCCATCTATGTGTCTATAGATAAAAGATCGTGAAAGCTGAATGCAACAGATGTAGTAGCAAATCTAATTAACTCAACAAATATGGTTTCAGGAATGGGAGGAGGTGATAACTGACTACGATATAAAAGATTAGCACAGATATCAATAGTTTCCAAAATAGGGAGGCAAGTTACTTACTACCAATCATACGGGTCTTCCTGCAATTATTGCAGTAGCTGAAAAAATGCGAAGCTCGCGGTTTGTTTACAAACAAACGTTTAAGCACTTTACGAGTGGCGGACGGATGTTTATTTAAATAGACATTCGGACAGATTAGTTGCGGCCACCATTTCCGTAGTCAGGGGGTAGAACTGCCGACTGTCATCACGACGGTTCTAGGTTCGATCCTCGGCTTGGGATAGGTGTTAGTCGAACGGCACTTATGAGTTGTGAAACAACGAAACAGGACTGTATGTCGATGACTAAAGTATATATATATATATATATATATATATATACTTTAGTCATCGACTATATATATATATATATACTAGCAAAAGTACCCGTCGTTGACTGGGTTCAAAAACAGCCTACAGAAAATGGACTCTGATTTATGAAAGTATGATAGGTTATGAAAAAGAAGGGGTGTAAAGAGATAGCTTCGAATTTCGGGGTATCAAAACCAAAGCAACTTATAATGAAAGTAAAAATAAAATAGATAAACCCCATAATTTATTATACGATACCTGTTCACACTGAAACACTTATCGCAATATTCTGTGGATCTATATTAAAAAACCTTGTTAAACTTTGTGACATATTTCCATTCTATTGAGGTCAGGTGCGAACGAACACCCCATAATTTTATTATACCATATTTCTTCAAACTGAAACATAATTATCAAAGTATACTTACGCAGATAGATATGAAAAGTCTTTATTAAAATCTGTGCCCATTTCCATTCTATTGAGGCCAGGCGCAAACGCAGACCCCACAATTTTATTATATCATCCCTATTTTAGTTTTAAAAAAAATACTTATCAAAGTAATATTATGTACATCTTTATCAAAAACACTTGTAAACGTTTTTTTTAATTTTAATTTTTTTATTTCCATACTTTGTGGACCAGGCGCGAACGCAGACCCCACAATTTTAATGAACCACTGTTCTGCCAGATCAAACATACCCATTCCTGTGTCTCGATACATTTTCTATCATTATATGTAATCAGTTTTTTTTTAAATAGTCAACCATATAAGAGCCTATTCGTGACCAGACACACACACATTCGGCTTTATATATATATATATATATATATATATATATATATATATATATATATATATATGTTCCTCCTGCAGGCCGCCTTAAATCTGTAATCACACAGAATATGACTCGTAAGAAACCAGTTCAAATAACAAGATCTGCTGCTATCAATAACAATGAACCAGTCTACATATATAATCCAAACCAAAATACTAATCGCAATACATCCAACCCACCCGGTCGCATCAGGAGAAAGAAAAATATTTGGTTTAATCTTCCATTTAGCGTAAATGTCAAAACTAATATACCTAAGGAATTCTTCAACATTGTACAAAACTCTTTCAAATACCCACACACATATAGTTCTATTTTCAATAAAAACTCAATCAGGATTTCTTATTCAACAATGCCTAATTTAGCACAAAGAATCTTAACATCTAATAACAAAAAAATTATTTCAGCCCAAAAAATCCCTACGTAATCCTCTCATAACAGACACTAATATTTCGTCTTCAAGTTATCTTTCTTCCCATCCTCCATCTGATATAGTTACTAATCCAATATACCACTCGAGCAGCCCCTGCATCTACAATCATACAACTAGAAATAATAATAATAATAATAATAATAATAATAATAATAATAATGAGAATAATAATATTTCTTCTAACAGCCATCCTAACACAAACAACGCTCATTATCTCCTCCAAAATAGTCCTCACAATTTGTTGAACACTATGAAAAAAATTCAAACTATTTAACTCATACAAATCAGCAAATTAATATTAATATCAGACCTCGAGCTTTTAATAAAGTACATACATATATCGGTGCTACTTCAACATTAATCAAGAAAAGAATATCAAACCACATTTCTTCTTTTAACAACCATAATTCTAATAATAACCAAGGAACTTCTCTAACCACTTTAATTAAAAAAAACTTAACTCTAACAATACCCCCTTCTCAATCCAATGGACTATTATAAAAAAGTTAAGTCTTATACTCCAGGCTCTAAGTCATGTCGCCTCTGCACAACCGAAGCTATAACTATAATTACTTCCCCTCAAAGTAACAATATAATAAATTCTAAAAACGCACTGAACTCTTTCTGTAAACATAAGTCCAAATTTAATTATGGTAATTTTGAAATTACATAGTTATTACTTTAGCCTTTCAGATAGATATATAAGTCTTCTTTAACTTTATCGTTTTTTCTACATACTTTCTTAATACTTTATAACTTAATAATCCTTTTACTTCTTTATTTCTTCTTTGTTTGGCCGGGTTTTTATCTGCAATTTCCGTCTTAGTCTTTAAATATTCCTATCTACCCATACATCTATATCCTGCATGTATATTTACTTATATTTTACTATATGCATTTACTTACACACTTACTTGCTTTATCCTGAATTTGCAGATACCGGCCATCCTCTCCCCTTAAAAATTGTTTTTTATTTTTATATTTTATTATTTATTTATTTTATTTATTTATTTATTCATTTATCTATTTATTTTTCCCATTTAGTGTCTTTTAACAACTCTTGCTGACATTTTCTTAAGTAATAACCTGTACATTTCAGTTGACCTATTTTTTCGCCTTATATATTTTTTCGCGCCTTTTAACATCCTTTTTGTCTCGGTCAGTTTGACATCTGCTTTTCTATCTTACATTTAATTCTATCACCTTTTAATTTTTTTCCTCTTCTTCCCTGATCTTTCTTATTATGTTTCGACAGTCGTGTGAAAAGCATATCTTATTTTTCTTTTATTAATAGTATTGGAATTTTCCCCTTTTCTTTTCTTTGTACATCTTTATGAATTATTCCATGGATTTCGGCCTTTTGGATTATTTTGGACCATCTTCCAATTACGTGATTTCCTTGGATTTTACTTGTGCAAATGGAAATTCAATTAACTTTCTTGGAGTTATATTTTTGGATTTTAATGTCACTGGATTATTTACCTTTCACCAGACTATCCATTCCCGTGTAATCACCCTTTTCTTCACTATATTCCCTCTTCTTATATTTCTTCACTATATTCCCTATATTAAGTAAGATTTTTGATTTACTTGTAGTTTCATCAAATACTTTTGTATGCAAAATCCGATCCCGTATTTTGCTAATTCCTACCCTCTGATGAGAAGGACAGTATTTCTTCGAAACTCTGCGGATTAAGGACTATCCACTTATCAAGTGTTTCCTTTTCAGATTAAATATGCATTTAACTCTGTTTTAAAGCGTTTTTAACATGTTTTATTAACTACTTGTTCTTATATATATATATATATATATATATATATATATATATATATATATATATATATATATGCCACATTTAATATGGAAAATTCGTATGAAGCACTCATTGCCTAGAGTATATGTGGTATTATGATCACTAATCCCTATTAAACCCTGTTAACCCTTTACTATGCATCGAACGGATATCATAATATTTAGTTCACTGCACTTTATCATAAAATTTTTTATCAAGATTCGACCAGTAGTTTCTGAGAATAATTGGAACAGAGATATACACACATACACGCTTATATATATATATATATATATATATATATATATATATATATATATATATATATATATAAAGGAGATTAGAATAATAGTCTAAAGAGCTAAGTGTATTTTAATGTAATAGTGAAATTACTAGTTTAATTAAAATACAGGAAATGCTCGTTGTAATTTAGATATATAATAAGCTCGATAGTTAAATGTCCTAGAGCTAATTCAATATTAAGTAATGTGATTTATAATTTAAAAATTTTAAAAATTTTAAAATTTAAAAATCAAAATTTAATTAAATTAAAAATCAGTTTCATAAGAAGGAACAACAAATTTAAAAATCAAAATTTAATTAAATTAAAAATCAGTTTCATAAGAAGGAACAACAACTTTGTTGTTGTTCCTTCTTATGAAACTGATTTTTAATTTAATTAAATTTTGATTTTTAAATTTTAAAATTTTTAAAATTTTTAAATTATAAATCACATTACTTAATATATATATATATATATATATATATATATATATATATATATATATATATATATATATATATATATATATATATATATATATATATGGTGGAGATGGTAATTAATAAAAACTGAAGAAAGTGCTCAATACTGTTGTAGAGCAAATATGCGTTTTATTTTCTTATTACCGTATCTTTCTGTTAAGTTACATTATTGTTTGGGCTACACGGCCGTTTTTTTTTTTTTGCCGTCTGTGGCGTCCTCAGACTTTTACAGTTTCTGTAAAAGTCTGAGGACGCTACAGACGGTCAAAAAAAATAATGTAACCTAACAGAAAATAATGTAACTTAACAGAAAGATACGGTAATAAAAAAATAAAACGTATATATATATATATATATATATATATATATATATGTGTGTGTGTGTGTGTGTGTGTGTATGTGTGTGTGTGTGTGTGTGTATGTGTGTATGTCACTATTTTCATGTTCATGATTAAAAGTGGGAAATAAAAAAAACGGCATGTGCCACGACCTTTAGCACTGACTCAATCAGTATTCTGAGTCATGCTCGTTTGACCTATCATCTGAAGATCTCGAAGACTATTCACGTTCGCTTGAAGGAGCCTTCTCTCTGCAAGCAGAAGGAATGTCTCTTAGGTTTGAACGTGATCAGTCTCTAGCTGATATCATACGTATCGGTATTTTAGACATATAGTCTACCCCGGGGGGGAGTTCTAATACACTATAACGCTATTTTTTAAACGTATCGTCTCTCATTTTATTTTAAACATATCGTCTCCCCTTTTGATTTAAGTTGGAGAAATACGAAACTCGCACCATTTACGTAAATCTCGTCGAGCCACGCATCGTTCCGGTATTTCAAAATAAAACCGCGAAGAGACTATTCCTTCTCCAACTTAACAACATGGAAAGAAATAAGAAGAAATGTACATTCTAAAGATGGAGATGCTCCAAAATATATAAATTTCAAACAAGTAAAATATTTATTTTAGCCTCATAATACTGCGTTGTTATTTAGCTTTCAAACGTATATGATACGTCTTCTATTTTATTCAAATTAAATCAATGTTCCTATTACGGAATTCATTCTATTTACGTAAATCTTCCGGCATTTCAAAATACAACCTCTGAGAGACTGTTCTTCTTTCTCCAACTTAACAATATGTCAAGAAAAAGAATAAGAAAAGAAAGAAAAAAAGAAAGAAAGAAATGTACAAAATTCTGCTCCGAAATATATAATTTTCAAACAAGTAAAATATTTGTCTATTTTATTTTCATAATACTGCGTTGTGATTTGGCTTTCAAACGTGTATGTAACGTCTTTTATTTCAAACGTGTATGATACGTCTTCTATTACATATATATATGTACACACACACAACACACACACACACATATATATATAAAGGGAACTTTGTGTGTCTTTAAATTTAAATATGTACATATAAACAATACTTGTATAAAATTATTTATATTATAATAACTATAAATGATTAACTGATGCAGTTAATATATATGTATATATATTATATATATATAATATATAGAATAAATATATAAGTAATATTTTATTATATTTTATATATTTTTTCTATTTTTTTATCTCTATTATTATATAAAAAGGAACTTTGTGTGTGTATCTGTGCATGTGTGTGTGTGTGTGTACGAGAGAGAGAGAGAGAGAGAGAGAGAGAGAGAGAGAGAGAGAGAGAGAGAGAGAGAGAGCTCCATATCGACTCGAAAAACAACTGGGTCGATTTTTATGAAATTTTACACGAAGACACATTATGTGCCTGGCAGTGTTCTTAGATACGTTTTGGATCGAGAATGATTTCAATAAGTATCGATAATCGATAATCGATAATCGATAATCAAAATAATCCAATGAAAGAAGAAAAAGTCGATTTTGACCAAAGTTAACACCTTAAACACCCTAACATCACAAGTGCTTTTGAGATGTTTTATTACCACACAAGCCGAAAGGCCCGACATATAAAATCAACAGTAAGTTCTTTGATATGACAGAGGCGCGTTCGAAATGAATGTTCCTTTTTAAAGCATAATTGCAACATGATACCTGACTTATTTATTTTAAACTTAAATTCAAGCTATTATCAGCGCACAAGCAGAAAGGCCAGGCATATAAAATCAACAGTGGGTTCTTTGATATGGCAGGGGTGCGTTCGAAATGAATGTTTTTGTTTAGAGCACAATAGAAGCATGATACCTGATTTTTGCATTTTAAATTTTAATTCAAGCCATGATATAAAATCAACAGTATGTTCTCTACAGTGCAATGTAGATTACAATATATTGTGAACTAGGTCACTGTGTAGAAGCATGTGAAGCTTCTTCCCGGTGCACCGCGATGAGTTCCCAACTAGAGCGGGCAATTAATCGATTTGATTGAAAAATAGTCGATTTCACCGATTTCGATGGCAATAATAATATGAGAGAGGGAAACATTTGATAATTATTCAATCCCGGGCAACGTCAGGTCTCCCTGCTAGTATTTTATATTTCTTTTTTTTTTTTTTTTACGCGGGGGGGGGGTCACCACATATCAATGCCCGGAAGCCACTCGGGGATAAGGGTTATTGCGTGTACAGTAATCAATGGGATAGTATCGTCGTAATCGTTAGTATTGGAGATTTGATATCTTATTTAAGAGGACGGTTCATTAGGAATTTGTTTATGTTGGACTTGAAGACATCCAAGTTGTAGTCAGGTGGAAAACAGGCAAACGGAAGAGAGTTCCACAGCCGTGCACTTGTAAGAAAGAAGCTTTGTTCATGGAATCTACGTTTTGATTTAGGCACAGATAAAGAGTGGGGAAAATTTCTATATTTTTAATTTTATTATCAAGGAGTCAATACGCCGTGCAAGCTGATTGGTCAGTGTGTGGCCAAATCACCTAGCACCGATATTGATTCGCGAAAGAAAATAAGTTTTTTTTTTATATTTTATATCTGACTAGCTGCTAATTAATACAGAATTCTTATTTACCATTAATGTAGAACTAGCGGCACCTGTGGAAATTCGAAAGAGGACTCATTCATATGTAATATATTGATGTTGGCATTCTGTAGATGTTCAGTGTAAATGGAGACGTTCTCATATTATTGTACCTATTTACTATGCCTCCCCACGGGACAGAGTTAGACACCAGGGTCGTTTTTTAACGTGGAGAAAAGGTACAAAAATAAAAATTGTCTCAGTCGTGAAGGATTTCTCCTCCACCGAAAGAGAACAAGAAAATGAAGTGCAGCATCTGAAGAACAGATGGTATTTATTTGCTCCCCCACTGAGCAAATTAGGCACAAGACCGTTTTTAATGTGAGGTAAAAACCAGCTCCCCTAAAAGTAGGCAAAAAGGGGGCACTCTGGTTACCAAAAATAATAATTGTCCCAGTATAGAGGGTTTCCCCTCCATTGACTGGTACAAATTATCTTAAGTGCAGCATCTGCCGGAACAGATGGTATTTATTTGCTCCCCCACTGAGCAAATTAGGCACAAGGCCATTTTTTATGTGAGGTAAAAACCAGCTCCCCTAAAAGTAGGCAAAAAGGGGGCACTCTGGTTACCAAAAATAATAATTGTCCCAGTATAGAGGGTTTCCCCTCCATTGACTGGTACAAATTATCTTAAGTGCAGCATCTGCCGGAACAGATGGCATTTATTTGCTCCCCCACCGAGCAAATTAGGCACAAGGCCGATTTTTAATGTGAGGAGTGAAGGGAGGGGGAAGGGAAAATGGGGACCAGCTCCAGAGAGGTGGGAAATGGGAGCTGGTTAAAGGTCAGGAATGTGGGGTTGCCCCCACATCTGGTCTTTGCTTGCAGTATCTTCCGGAACAGATGGTATTTATTTGCTCCCCCACTGAGCAAATTAGGCACAAAGCCGTTTTTAATGTGAGGTAAAAACCAGCTCCCCTAAAAGTAGGCAAAAAGGGGTCACTCTGGTTACCAAAAATAATAATTGTCCCAGTATAGAGGGTTTCCCCTCCATTGACTGGTACAAATTATCTTAAGTGCAGCATCTGAAGAACAGATGGTGTTTATTTGCTCCCCCACTGAGCAAATTAGGCACAAGGCCGTTTTTAATGTGAGGTAAAAACCAGCTCCCCTTAAAGTAGGCAAAAAGGGGGCACTCTGGTTACCAAAAATAATAATTGTCCCAGTATAGAGGGTTTCCCCTCCATTGACTGGTACAAATTATCTTAAGTGCAGCATCTGCCGGAACAGATGGTATTTATTTGCTCCCCCACTGAGCAAATTAGGCACAAGGCCATTTTTAATGTGAGGTAAAAACCAGCTCCCCTAAAAGTAGGCAAAAAGGGGGCACTCTGGTTACCAAAAATAATAATTGTCCCAGTATAGAGGGTTTCCCCTCCATTGACTGGTACAAATTATCTTAAGTGCAGCATCTGCCGGAACAGATGGTATTTATTTGCTCCCCCACCGAGCAAATTAGGCACAAGGCCGATTTTTAATGTGAGGAGTGAAGGGAGGGGGAAGGGAAAATGGGGACCAGCTCCCGAGAGGTGGGAAATTGGAGCTGGTTAAAGGTCAGGAATGTGGGGTTGCCCCCACATCTGGTCTTTGCTTGCAGTATCTGCCGGAACAGATGGTATTTATTTGCTCCCCCACTGAGCAAATTAGGCACAAGGCCGTTTTTAATGTGAGGTAAAAACCAGCTCCCCTAAAAGTAGGCAAAAAGGGGGCACTCTGGTTACCAAAAATAATAATTGTCCCAGTATAGAGGGTTTCCCCTCCATTGACTGGTACAAATTATCTTAAGTGCAGCATCTGAAGAACAGATGGTGTTTATTTGCTCCCCCACTGAGCAAATTAGGCACAAGGCCGTTTTTAATGTGAGGTAAAAACCAGCTCCCCTAAAAGTAGGCAAAAAGGGGGCACTCTGGTTACCAAAAATAATAATTGTCCCAGTATAGAGGGTTTCCCCTCCATTGACTGGTACAAATTATCTTAAGTGCAGCATCTGAAGAACAGATGGTGTTTATTTGCTCCCCCACTGAGCAAATTAGGCACAAGGCCGTTTTTAATGTGAGGTAAAAACCAGCTCCCCTAAAAGTAGGCAAAAAGGGGGCACTCTGGTTACCAAAAATAATAATTGTCCCAGTATAGAGGGTTTCCCCTCCATTGACTGGTACAAATTATCTTAAGTGCAGCATCTGAAGAACAGATGGTGTTTATTTGCTCCCCCACTGAGCAAATTAGGCACAAGGCCGTTTTTAATGTGAGGTAAAAACCAGCTCCCCTAAAAGTAGGCAAAAAGGGGGCACTCTGGTTACCAAAAATAATAATTGTCCCAGTATAGAGGGTTTCCCCTCCATTGACTGGTACAAATTATCTTAAGTGCAGCATCTGCCGGAACAGATACTACACTTTGATCTTGTTTATATATTTTATTGAGAAAGAAAAAATTGAACATAAAAAACGTACAAAAAATTCAATTCAACAAAATTAGGCACAAGGCCCTACAAGAAATTGGGAGGGGGAGGGTACAGGGTCTTTTTCACTATGTAACAGATGAGACTTTGAAGTCTTACTCTTGACTGGCAACATTTACCAAAATACCTCAATCACTCTGTGGATCCTAATCTAACTAATAACCCCAGCGTTCAATGTAAAATTTAACTATGTACAATTTGTATATTCATTTCTGTATGTTGTGTGTGCATTTTTTTTTTTTTTTTTTTTTTGTGGATGTGTGTATGTGTGAGAAAATAAAGTTCGATTTCATTAGAAAGAGTTCTTGAATTAATTGGCATAAAATGTTCGTGGAGTGGGAAAAAACTAATGAAAATGTTCATTTCAAAAATAAGGAAAATCTACTAATGTGTTGTTAGTAAGACCCCCCCTGTACTATTCTATGTGGCTAGATCCCCCACTGTTTTCCGGGGAACCGAAAACAAGCAGAGCATCCCTAATGGGGTTTGGGGAAGTCGCCTTAATGGAGGTGGGAGAAAATAAAGCAACGGATGGAGGGGGTAGGAAGGTGACCTCTGAGTAGGGGGATGATCGGGGGCATCAGAAAATAAAGATGAGGAGCAGGGGGGTTGGGCAGACTCAGAGGTTCTCTAATACCAAAAAATAAAATCAGGAACAGGATCTCATTTGTACCACCAGTCAAGAGTTACTTTACTGAACTTATAATGCTAACCTAGGCGGGATGGGTTCCGTAGGACCCAGCACCGCCCATGCCATGCCTAAGGAGGGAACACGTATTGAAACTTGGCTCCTCGACGGATGCACAAACTAGTGCTGTGCACCCACCTCTTGTCAAATTCCACTCTAGGCAACCTCTTCCAATCGCATCTGATCTTTACTTTAAGCAAATGTTTAAAGTAAACGATCAGATCCCGATCAGGAACAGATGTCCCTTCGTGGACCAACTTGAGGCGCGCGATCCAAATGGTCATGCGCGCTACTGCTAGGATCGCCAGGAAAACCAAACTTTCCTCCCTGGGGAACGGCGGCTCCATGTTGTACACAAAAGTTCCTACGTCGAGATCGAGCAGACACTCGGCATCGATGCGAGCTGTTACCCCCTCGACGTACCTTAATAGGGGCTGTATCCGGCTGCAACTAAAAAACGCGTGCTCGATTGTTTCGGGCTCGCGTTCGTCACAGCACGGACAGAAGCGGCTGGTATGTTCTTTATACCGGAAAAGTACGTCGAAGAGGGGCAGCGCATTTCGGACCAGTCGCCAAGTCAGGGAGAATTCCGAGTTATTCAGAATCTCACGTCCCGGCGCCCAACGCCATTGAGAACGGACAACCTCCATCGACCATCCCATCCGCCTACAAAGTGGATCCTTCGCGGTCCCCTCCACTAAATCCCGATACAGTTTCTTCCTTGGCTGATCGAGGACATTGGTCCCCGGCAAAGCTCTAAGAGCGGTTCGGCATTCGGAGAAGAACTTGGACTCCCCCTTCGGTCTACGACGACCTTCTACCGAAGGGTTGGGTTTGAGGTTGGGAAACGAGTTCTCAACCACAGGGACCCAAGGAGCGTCTCCTTCAAGCGAACGACCCAGGAAAGCCAATCTCTCGGCGTTTCTATGACACAAGAGACTGGGCTGACCCAGGCCTCCCTCGCTCGGATTTTGAACACAGACCTCTCTGCAGACATAATGCTTACCCTCGTTCCACAAAAGTGAATCGAGGCACCCTTGTAAGCGGGTTAGTCGTTCTGCAGGGAGAGGAAGTACAGACAAACGGTAAAGGATGAGCGGAAAGACGTATGTAGCACACGCCTCCGCCCGACCCTTCAAGGACAATTTCCTTCCAATCCAAGTCTTTACTGACGATTTGACCTTAGACTGTACTTCCGACCAATTCTTTTCCAGCTGAAGTCCCGGTCCAAACCAGACACCGAGAATGCGGACCGGTCCATCGGTCCAGCTGAAAATACCTGGAAGCGAGTTTACCCCGGTCCAGGCCCCCAACCGCAGGCCAACAGACTTGCTACGGTTGAAGATGGCCCCTGTTACTTCTTCGTATCGAGCGAGCGCCTCGACCACCGCTTGAACGTCCGTGAGGCAAGACACGAACACGGTGACGTCATCGGCGAACGCGGAAACCCTGGCTCGTGTGCCTCCAGGGAGAGCTATTCCGCGCAGGACTGGTGTAGCCGCCTCGTCCCTTAACTTGCGAAGGAGGGGTTCCAACGCCAGGACATACAACAGAGGCGACAGCGGACAACCCTGTCGCACCGACCGAGAGACAGCGAATGACTCCGACAGCTTACCGTTGATCTGCACCGCTACCGTCGGCCTGTCATACAGAACAAAGATCCACTTGCGGAAGTCCGGATTAAATCCGGCGGCCTCTAGCACAGATCCTAGGAACCGATGGTCGACCCTATCGAATGCCTTGGACTGATCCAAACTGATCAGCGCGGCTTCGGCGTCGTCTTCTGTCCCCTCTATGATCGAGCGTATCAAGTGCAAATTGTCTTGAATCGATCTCCCCTTCACAGCATAAGTCTGGTCCGGTTCGATCAAGTCAGTGATGACAACCTGCCAAAATCTTTAACTCTGTGTTTAGCAGAGTCAAGGGCCTAAAATCATCAAAGTTTTCCCTCCCACCATGCCGTTGACCTTTCCTCAGCAATGTGATCACACCCTTGGTCACCTGTCCAGGGATGGAACCCTGGGCAAACCAATGGTTGAACATATCCTTCAGAATAGGGACCAACATGGGCGACAGCCTCAAGTAAAACTCGTAGGGTAAACCATCAAGCCCCGGGGATTTGTTATAGCCGACCTGCTTCAACGCAGTAATGATCTCATGTTCAGTAATAAGACCATCACAGCTAGCCGCCCGAGCCGCCGTGAGGCGGGGCGAGTCAGCCAAATAGCTGCCAAACTCATCAACCCTGAGTCCGGGTAGTTGGGTGAAGCGCACCGATAGATGCTCCCGAAACCCCTCGCAGATCTCCCGAGTCGATACTAAGGGGTGTCCTTCCAGGTTATGTACTTTACGAATGTACCCATCCGAACCGCGCCTTAAAGCAGCCTTACGCTCAATAGCGTCAACATTCACAGCCTCGTTAGAAACTTTGTTTAACCTAGCCCTAACTACTTGACCTTCATACCGCTCGCTAGCCAAGCGGTTGAGATCTTGTTTAGCTAGTGCTAACTCTAGGGGGTCCCCACCCTCCACCGCCCGGGTCAGCTTATCCTCTAAACGCTTCTTTGCCTTAGCCTTATCTATCGCGAGGCGTTGGCTATACTGGACAGAGAAGCGCCTAATTTTGGCCTTGAGACTAACCCACCACTTACTCCCTGTAACCGCCCCCACTAAAGCCCGCTGAATTAGCTCAGTGACCTTCAACCGGTAGTCCTCCAGCTCCAACAAGGTGCTGTTGAACTTCCAGTATCCGGCCAGTTTAGGCCTAGCACTTAAGCTCAAACGGGCCATAACAAGTTTATGGTCCGAGTGTCCTAGCAAGTGGAACGTGGGGCAAGATAGGAAGTCTACATCGCCTCTTCTAACTAACATCCGATCCAAGTAAGTGCTTGGATGGGAAGGCACTACAGGATGCCACGTCCACATCTCCCGCCCCGGATGATCCAGACGAAATCTGTCGACGAGATCGCACGAGGCCATCAGGTCAGACAGACTGCTGTCACACCACGCCGACCCGCTAGTCCCCCCGACCTTATCTATTTTGGGATCAAGGATTGCATTCCAATCCCCCATTAAAACTAACCGTTCCGGATCCACTAAGAAGCCCTCCAACCGTCGAAAAAAGGTTGCCCTCTCTACAGCAGCATTGGGAGCATAAACAGCAACAATCCGAAAAACACTACAATTAACAGCAACATCAACAACAAGCGCCCGCCCGTCCTCGCCTGCGTGAACAACATTCACCGACGCTGACAGGGTGCGACTCACTAGCAAGGAGATTCCACGACTATAGGTATTGCCATATGCTGAGTAGACATCGTAATCGTTTACCAGCACCTGACAATCCGCGTCACAAACAAAGTGGGTCTCCTGGATAGCGGCAATATCTACCTTGAGGGACACCAAGTCTCTCACAACGCGCGAGGCCTTGCTTCGACACCTGATGCCCCTCACATTCAATGTAGCCAAGTTCAAAGACATGATCACTTACCTCAAGCACTGTCACAGACGGGTCTGAAATCCTGGGCAGTGAGGACATGGCAGGCCTGGCCAAGGCTGCCGGTAAGTAAATCCGATGAAGGTGATCCATCCTTGGCCACGCCCCCCACGTCCAGGGGGAAGGTTAGTTTGAGTGCCCTGTATAGCGATGGGTGTACATACATGGGGATTCTACCCTCACATTTAAAGAAAATGTTGGTCAGTGAAGGATGGTCCCTATCCACCAGCTGCTGGCCTGGGATCGCATTCTTCGCTGTCTTAATCATTGCCCACATTCCTCCAGTCCTACCGTCCTTGTTGACCCTAACGAAAGTGGTCAACAAGGGAGCGTCCTTGAATTTAGTGGGGTCTGTTACTAGGTCTCCACCGACTTTTTCAAAGTTTTTGAGTTTATTGTACCGGACCTTCTGTTGTCCTTTAAGGTCCGGAGCCGGTTGGAGAGGGTCTGTTTCACAAATCCTGCTTCCTGGCAGGAAGGGGAGCTTTTTGGTCCGTTCAGTGCGGACTTTGGGAGTGGGGGAGGGGACCTCTTTTGGTTGATGGGGAGGCTGAGCGCTTGGGGAGGGGGTAGCCTGCTCGTTTTCTTCTTTTTGGCTCCTGTCACGGGATGAGGGGCGGGAAGAGTTTCTTGGGGCCTTTATAGGAGAGGGGGAAGGTTGTTCGGGTTGCTGGGGTGTTGGGATCACAGGGGGCTCATCCTGTGTTGTTGTTGCGAGGGAGTCCTTCTCAGTCTCAGTGGGGGTAGGAGGGTTTGCGCGTGTCTTGCGGCTTTTCCTCCTCCTGGCCCTCCTGATCTCTGTTGCGCTCAGGGCCATAGAGACTGTTGTTGTCTCTTCCTCTGCCTCTGACGCGGCCTCCTCCTCAGATTCTGGTAGTTTCCTCTTGTTTGAGGAGGAGGGTGTCTGTGTGTCCATTTTCTCCGTCTCGCTCTTCGGTTGTTCTTGGTCTTGGGTGACTGTCTGCAAGGATGGCTGTTTGTTGATCTTGCCTTTCTTTACGACCGTCACCCAGCCTGTCGGTGCCTCTGGAGGATTTGCGGCCGGCGCGGGAGCAGCGGCTTGATTTGTTGTCATGCTTGTTCCCGCCGCTTTTGTGGGCTTCTTCCCTCCGTTCCTCTTTGGACAGTCCTTCGCCATATGCCCTTGTTGTGTGCACAGCCAGCAATGAGGCCTCCTCCCTTCCACTATAAGGGAGAGTGTCCACTCTCCGAACTTGAGTGTGGCTGGGATGGCGTAGAATCCAGCCTTGTCCAGGACCATCTGTACTTTGTAGTCCCCGGTCATGATGTTTCTTAATCCGCGGACCGGGGTGACTTCCTCTACGTCTCCATACTGGCTTAGGATAGCCCCCAGTTGTTTGGCCTCCATATAGCAGGGGACGTTTAGAGCAGAAACATTTGCTCTCCTCTTGTTCATATAGATGGGTTGGAGCTTTATGTTCCTGCTCTGATGGCAGGTCCTGGACAGCCTGACTGCGTCTTCGGAGGTGGGGAGCAGAACATCCCACTGTGCGTAACTCCTTCTACAGATGTAGTTGGCGGGAATGTTCTGCTCCAGCAACACGTTCATCATGGTGTCCTTGTTGACGCCTGTCAGACCCCTTGTCTTGGTGTCTGAAGTTATCAGCGAGAGCACTCTTTTCTCCAGAACTTCCACTTGACCCGGGAGGGGTTGGATGTTGTTCCCCTGGGTATACTCCTTGTAAGTGGAGTCGAAGAGTGCTCTGTAGTCTTCGGGCGTCAACTTCCCTTGCTGCTCTTTGGGGCCCCATGCCGGTCCTCCATCCTGGTGGGTGTCAGCTGGACTCGGGTTGGGGGGCGTAGCTGGTGTTGTGGGGCTCTCTCTTGTTATGGGCATTTTTGGCTTCGGAACTGGGCCGTTACCAGGCAAAGTAGGCCATTGTGTCCTTGGCGTTGTTTCGTCCTGGCTTGGTTTGCTCTCCGGGCCGCTCCCCTTTCTTATTTTCTTCCTTTGCTGGGTGGCTGTCCCCTTGGGGGATGGAGGTGTCTCCCCTTCTGGTGCCGTGTTCCCAGCTGGAGCCTTGGTGGGTACTGTCAAGGGTGTCTCTCCTTCCAGCTTGCTTTTGTTACCACTGGCCGGAGAGTCACCCCTTTTCCGTATTTGGTCCTCTTGGGGAGTGTTGGGGGGCCAATCACTGTCTTCCCCGCCGAATAGTGAGCAGATGGAGGCTATTACATCTTCGTCCAGCGCCTCGGTTTGGTCCGCGGTGCTGTTTTCCTCCTTTTCTGTTGGGGAGTCGCCCTTTGGGGGAGCGGGGGATGGGTTCCCCGGTCTTCCTCCCTTGGTTCTGCCGTCCTGGGGTGTAGCTGGTTGGCTGGGTTCTGCACTTTCCCCAGCTAGTGAGTTAACGGCAGCTTTTTCCGCTGGGTTGCCCTCGTGGGGAGCGGTTGCAGGTGCTTTTTGGGGGGTCGCCGCGGGCTGCGGCCCTACCCTCCCGCTTTCTTCCAAGGTCGCCGCGCGCCGGGGCCCTACCTTGTTTCCTGGCGCCGTCTCGCCGAGAGATGCATCAGCTCCCTCACATAGGGAGTCGTTAGCAGTTGAGATGCTGCGCATTTGGGGTGACGTACCCCTCCTGCCTGGCATCGTGGCGGTTGCACTGGCCGCTGGCGCGGACCAAAGTGTAGTGGGGGAAAAGAAAACCCAGGGGAATGGAGGGGGAGGAGGGGGAGGAGCGGACTTTGAAGAAATTAGAGTTTTTGACTTCCCCTCACGGGGATGTCGGGTTAGCAGCTCAGATCCCCCCGCGAGGGGGGAGAGCAGAGAAGAAAGACGCAGTGGGTGCTAGCGGGTCAGAGTGCCGCGTCGCAATTAAGAGAGAGAGGGGATAGGCATCCCTGCCCACAGAGGGGAGCAGAAACGAAGCACCCGCCCTACCCCACGTCACCCTACCCACTAACTTACCCCAACGGAAGCGAGAAAGAGAACCCTGTCTGCTCGATCCACTGGGAGAGCAGCGAAGATAGACAAAGTTTGGGCCTGGCAGGTCAGAGTGCTGCTCAGGCAATTAAGTGTGGAGAAATTAGACCATCCCCTGTCTCTAGAGGGAAGAGACCGGAACGAAAAAAAAAAAAAAAAAAAAAAAAACGCATGCAAAAAACAACAAAAGCAGGTCTCAACTACCAGCTAGTGGTGTTGGTCCCGAGATTCCAGTCTCCCAAAAAAGGGGATCGGTTTCCGGGTCCAAGCTCCCACAAATGTGGAGTCGGTCCTTTAGGTCCTGACTCCCCAAAGGAGGGGGTCGGTCCTTGCTAACGAAAGTTAGTATGAAAACACCTTAACCTAGCCCGAAAGCCCGGTGGCGGAAAGTTTAGTAACTGAGAGAACAGATGGTATTTATTTGCTCCCCCACTGAGCAAATTAGGCACAAGGCCGTTTTTAATGTGAGGTAAAAACCAGCTCCCCTAAAAGGGGTCACTCTGGTTACCAAAAATAATAATTGTCCCAGTATAGAGGGTTTCCCCTCCATTGACTGGTACAAATTATCTTAAGTGCAGTATCTGCCGGAACAGATACTACACTTTGATCTTGGCCCGAAGGCCAAGAAAGATTTTCAATGCCTCCCCACGGGACAGAGTTAAACACCAGGGTCGTTTTTTAACGTGGAGAAAAGGTACAAAAATAAAAAAATTGTCTCAGTCGTGAAGGATTTCTCCTCCACCGAAAGAGAACAAGAAATTGAAGTGCAGCATTTGAAGAACAGATACTACACTTTGAGATATTAAATCTTTTATTCATGTTAAAAATACAGTCAAAATCAACGATGAACAAAAAAACTTAGGCACATGGCCAACTTGGCCAAAAGGCCAAGAAAAGCTTAAAAAGCTAAGAACAGCATCTATTAAGAACAGACCTTTGATCTTAACCAAAAAGGCCAAGCACAAAAGTGTTACGGACAGACCGACCGACAGTCAGACCGACGGATCTTTGATCTTGGCCAAAAGGCCAAGTTATTGTAACTCTTTTGTTAAAACTGCAAAAATATTTATCTAAGCTAACACGAACGCCCGGCAAAGCCCGGTCGTAAACTACGCTTAAATATGATACATATATTTTTTCATAAGTTTTTATTTCGGTTTCGAGTCAAGCTAATGCGCCCAAGTCATATGGATATAATTTTTTTATTTTTGAAATCTTGCAGATTTCGTATATATTATTATACAGTTAATGTTCTATCGATTTTTAAATATTATAAAGTTGCGATTTCAAAAATAAAAAAATATATACCCATATGAGCCTAAATCGAAACCGAAATAAAAAACTTATGAAAAAATATATGTATTTATATATAATTTGAGTCCCTTCAGCCATAATCGAAACCGAAACCAAAATTTATGAGGAATTCTTGATATAATCATTTATATAAAAAAGATAGATTACTGGAATGCTTTCACTTATAATCGAAACCGAAACCAAAACTTATGAAGAATTCTTGATAAAATTATTTATGAAAAGAAATGGAAGTACATAACAATTAAATGGTCCGGGTGTAAGCGTGACACAGAAACCAACACACACGCTATCGCATTAATATATACATTCTTATTTAAGCAGAAATACCGCAGGTGTTAAACGTAACGTTTAAATTCCTTTTTAAAAAATGAAATAAAGAAAAACAAAAAACTGAAACATATACATGCGAGTATTATGTTTCCTTCTAAACCCTTTTACTTCTTGTAAATAACACACACACACACAAAATATTCGAGCTGAGATCGAAACCAAGACCTAAAGACAGCGAGTCAAGTACGATAACCATTAGACAACTTGACACGATCTTTACAGGATGTTTTCAAACCTTCTTATTCTTAACATAAATAAGTTGCCATGTTTCACGGCCGCGCACGCGCATTCGTGAAATAGTTGAAAGATAAAAACCCGATCACCCGCCTCCCACGTACCAATTTTTCAGTGTGGACCCCTTTGGCAGCCCTTTTTTTACCGGATGGAAATTGATTCGAAAGTTTTCCGCGTGTTTGATTATCCTATATACCAAATTGCAAGTCTGTAGGTTAAAAATTCGTTGAGTATATAGGTTGAGAAGTGTCCTCATACACACATTCTCACTTATATATATATATATATATGTGTGTGTGTGTGTGTGTGTGTGTGTGTGTGTGTGTGTGTGTGTGTGTGTGTGACTACGATGCTAGCAGTTGATACAACAATATTCCGTGGGCGAAGGGTGGTTTTCTCTTGTCCAAACGTGGAACGAACGTATTTGTAGTCGCATATCGAAGCCAAAACATATTTAAAGTCATTTGGAATTCCAAAGGGGTTGATACGGTCAGCAAAATAATGGGAAAGCAGCCAGTCTATGCGACCGAGCGTTTTATTGGGAGACCATTAAGTTAGCAATACATGAATGGAGTCAGATATTTCGTGGGTGGGGGTGGGTCGTTGAGCGGTACATACCTGTGATTAAATGTGGTTAGTGTCGATAGCAGGAAAAAAGGGGCGGTTATTTCAAAAAAGGAAGGGAAAGAAAGGAGGAAAGGAGGGGAGGAGAAGAATGCAAGAAAGGGGAAAGGAAGGAAGGAAAGAAGAAAGTAATAAAGAATTGAAAGATAAAAAAAGGAATACATAAAAAGGAAGGAAGTAAGAAATTAAAAGCAAAGAGTTAAACGATAAAATTGTCGCCCTAGAAAAGGCGTCATGATTCCATTTCCGTTTGATGAAAACCGGTTTACATTTTTTTTTTGCTGCAGACCATCTACTAGTTAGCCAGTTGTGTACAAATCTCAAGAGCGATAGAAACCTTCTTTCATGTCCGAAAGTGACACAATGTTCAACGAGCGAGATTGGAGATGCGCCGCTGTACAACTCATGCTCCCTACCGATCCAAGTTATGACAACGGGACCATTGCCAGCACCCTCAGAATGCATCGCTGGATTGTCACGAATAACAGGGACGTGCCCAGGGTGATGGAAACAAAGTTCCCGGTCACGGTTATGGCCGTTAGTGTGGTTTCAAGCGAGGGCAACATCATGTCACCTCACATCTTCGAAGTCGATTTGAAAGTAAACACCAAAGTGTACCTGGATGTGCTGGAGAGTGTGGTGATCCCCTGGTGCAATCAGATAGCGCTTGTAAAGAAGGCATGCTCCCAGTTCCGGACCCGTATCCGGGCGGTGATTGCGGCTGAATGTCGCTACATTGAATAGATATCAGCTCTACTGCATAATCAAGTTACCTGAATTGATTTTTTAATAAAAGTTTTAAAATAGATAAGAGAAAAATCCAGGTAGTCCTCGACGGTCGCACATCTAAACAATATGATATAAATGCGGGAGTGCCCCAGGGTTCTATCCTTGGACCTCTATTGTTCCTGATATTCATAAATGACCTCCCCGACAACATTGCCTCTGAGATGGGTATATATGCTGATGACACTACACTCTATGGCAGACACGACAGGAAGACGAATGAACACATTTCTAAAGAAATGGCAGAAACACTAGAGGAAGACCTCCAATCTGTAGTGGAATGGGGACAAAAGTGGCTGGTCGCGTTCAATGCTGCCAAGACTAAACTAGTTTCATTCAATAATTACAAGAAACCCTCTCTACCACCAATAGCAATGGCCAACGACCCTTTATCTGAGAGTCCATCTTTCAAACTCCTTGGCCTAACGTTCACAGGAAACATGAGTTGGAACAATTACATTGAAGGCATTGCCAGGGCCGCTGCAAGAAAGGTAGGCTCTCTCTACCGTGCTAGAAAACTACTAACACCCGAAAGTATCCTGTACCTCTATAAGGCCACCATTCGCCCATGTATGGAGTATTGCTGCCACATCTGGGCTGGTGCATCTGCTACTAGTCTCTCGCTCCTTGACAAGGTTCAAAAGAGAGTCGCAAATCTGATAGGCCCTGAACTGGCATCTAAGCTTCAGCCTCTGTCCCATCGACGAAATGTTGCATCCCTCTGCCTGTTCTACAAGTATTTTAGTGGTGAATGCTCTGATGAACTGCAATCACTTGTGCCCCCACGACGCGAGCACCCTCGACAAACCCGACAGGCTACTAGATCCCACCCCCACACTGTAGAGGTCCCTAGATGTAAAAGATCTTTTTACTCCAATAGTTTCTTCCCCAGAACCGCAAGACTCTGGAATTCCATTCCAGGTCCCTGCTTCCCCAACAGTACTGACGTGCAGAAGTTCAAGTGTAACGTGAACCGACACCTTGCTGCCCAAATCCCTACATAGTACCCCAGTAGTTGTTGCCCCTGATAGTAGCCCCCTACACCAAAGTGGCAATTTGCCTTGTTTGGGGTGAAAATGTAATAAAAAAAATAAATAAATAAATAAATAAATAAAGCTGTAGTGTTGTTTTCTTTAGGGGTGACAATTTCATCGTTCCACCCTGTAACGAAGAAGAAAATCAGGTAATGAATGAAAAGAAGAAAGGGGGGGAGAAGAAATAAAGAGAATTAAGAAAGAAAAAAGAAAGAAAAAATGAGAGTGGGGAAAGAAGAAAGAAAGAAAATGAAGAAAAGTGACGGAAATAATGGAAGAAAAAGAAGAATAGGAAAAATGAACGGAAGAAAAAAAGAAACGGGAAAAAGAAAAGACGGTAAAGGAAGAAAAAAGAGAGAAAACTTAAAAAGAAAACGAGAAAGGGGAAGGAAGAAGAAAGAAAAAAAGGAAGAAAGAAAAAAAGGAAGAAATAAAGGGAGGAAAGTAAAGCAAGGAATCCAAAGAAGAAAGAATGCATAGAAACTAAGGAAGAAATAAAGAAAAGAAGTAGAGGAAAAGAAAAGAATCTAGGGAAAAAGAAGAGAGAAAGGAAGGAAGGAAGGAAGAAAGAAGAGAAATAAAAATGTAAGAAAAAAAGGATAAGAAGAAAAGTAGGGTCGAAAGGAAGAAATAAAAGGAAAAGAAAGATCAGTACAAACGAAAAAAGAAAAGAAAAAGAAAATAAGCAAAGAAAAAAGGAACACAAGTAAAAACGAAAGAAAGAAAGAAAGGAAAAGGTACTTTTGCAGAATTGGAACCAGGCGTAACTAACTGGCCGCTCGGGCGCTCGGCTTTACTCGGAACATGACGTCATGATGCACTCGGGCTTGAGTGTAATCTAACGTAAAATACCGATTAATACGTGGCAAGGAGCAGACGATCTTTAGGAAAAACATTGGGGGAAAAAAAATCAATGGGACCAGCCGGGAGCTTTTCGAGATTTACTTTTTCAAGTTTATGTGGAAACAGAAATTTGGTAAATGATCTTTTTGTTTTCATCTTAAGCCATATATCGGAAAACTACCCGATTGGGTTAACAAAGTTTCTTCCACATCCGCTGTCTCTTCTCACTACACTTTGGCATCGGCTGATGCGACCGTAGAAAAATCTACCCAATCCTTAGGTGGGGGGGGGGGCTGTCTTAATTCTATTTTAAAAAATCTGTTGCCCAGTTCCATTCTACAGAAAAAAACATATTCATGAAAAAAAAAAAAAAAAAAAAAAAAATTTTATTTACTTTACATTAATTACAAAAAAATAATAATAATACATAGAAAAAAACCCATAAAAATGCCCTTTTTTGAAACCTTTGTTAAAAAATATATGAAAAATGAAGAAAGAAATGATTTCTTATTAATTTTATTATATTTTGTTTGACAAAAAAAAAAAATTGGTTGAAAAAAATACAACTTTTTTTTTTTTCACATAAATTTTTTTTTTTTACAGAAATTGTTATGGTAGGCCGTTGTTTCTTTTTTATTTTCGTTTTATTTTTTAATCTGGTGATTTTATTATATTTAATTGTTTTATTCAGTATTTTTCTTGAGTAGCGTTGTTATGCTTTGATAATCGGCGATGCTCGGCGATGCTCGGCGATGCTCGGCGAAAGCTGGCGGTTGACATCGTGTTCTGAGCAAAACCGAACGGCCAGTTAGTTACGTTTGGTTCAAATTCTACACAAGTACCAAGAAAAAAGAAAGAAAATGAAAAGGAAGAAAAGTAAAAACGAACGAAAGAAATAAAGAAAATGAAAAGGTAAAAAAAAAAAAAAAAAAAAAAAAAAAATGAAAAAAAAGTTCAACCAAAAAAGAAAGAAAGAAAGAAAATAAGAAGGAGAAGTAAAAAGAAAGAAAGAAGGAAAATAAATAAATAAAATGAAAAAAGAATAGATGTAAAAAATGAAACAAAAAGAAAGAAAATACATTAAATGAAAAAGAAAGAAAGAAAATAGATAAACAAACTGAAAAGGAATCGATGCAAAAACAAACAGAAAAACACAAAGAAAGAAAATAAATACAATAAAAAAGAAGAAAAGTAAAAACGAAAGAACGCACGAAAGGGACGAAATGAAAGAAGTAAAAAAAAATGAATAAAAATGAATAAAAAATGAATTAAAAACAAACAATAAAAAGGTAATACAAAAAAAAAATGAATCAAAAAAGGTAATATATATATTTTTAAAAAAATGTGCGAAAAGAATGTCTGGAAATAGTTTCAGTTGCCCCCCCCCCCTCCCCTCCCCAAAATGGTCGCGTGAAAAGGGACGGGTATCGGAAGGAGGCGATAAAGTCCTAAAGGAAACAGGAATACAATAAACACAACGAAACGTTTGAAGTGGCATAAATGTTGGACGGGTCGATCGACCATCACTAATCCAGCTTACAGCCGAATGTTGCTTAAACACTGATGCGCGTTGATCGTGGTTTGTAGTGCTTAGGCTGTTGGGTGGGATCACCAGGTGCGTGAAAGGAAATTAGAACCCCCACCCAGGTGTTTATAAACGGTTACCATCCTAACCGAGTATTATATATTCGCTGCAGCCTGTCGTTTGATGTGCTTTTTAATCTATATAATTTCTGAATCGAATGTTGTCACTGGTCTATAATGTATACACATTAAAAACGACCCTGGTGTCTACGTCTATCCCGTGGGGAGACATTGTAAATAGATACAATATATACACATTAACCACGAATAAAACACAACACAGCTGATTTATAAAAAAAAAATATCTTGTTTATTCCACACTGACAACAGTTTTCGATTTAGTGTGGCATCAGTGAAGGCGCGTGGCGAGGGTTCGGTGCGGATGTTTTGGCAGTGAAAAAATATGTCAGCTTGTCCTCGTCTGTGACCAACTCTGTGTCAGCTTTCTGTTGTGTCGATTTAAATAAAAAAAATTTTATCCTGGAATGTTTAATATTTCCCATTGTCTATTGTCTCGACATTTTGGGCGATATCCTCTCACATATTTCTGGTCAAATTATCCATTTCAATAGACACCGATAGAAAGTCTCGTATTCCTCAAATGGAATTAATTTATATGCGTGCAACCCATCGAATGCCTCTCTTCCTGTGGTTACCTGCCAAATATCCAACACGAGGATGGAAAGAAACAATTAGCACACAGGTGTGTCCTACTGTGATACATTTTGAGAAATTTCGATAAGGTTCCCAATTCTACCAAATCACTATTTTCATAAGGCGGGGGGGGTGAAATGTTAGATATTGACTGGGCAACGCCGAAGGTGTGCTGGTTGACGATTGTTATTATTATTTAAGCCAAACGGTTTTGTCAGCTAATATGTGTTTTAGAATAATCAAATTATTTGGATAATTATTTACATTTAATAATTACCAGAAATGTTAACTTAAAAATGTTATAAGAATTTAGTTGACAACTTAGAAATAATGACATGTAGAAATATCAGGTGATTATCTTAGTGACGTATACTAATGACGTCATTTAGAAGGGAAGATGATTTTTTTTTTGTTTTTTTAGATACTAGGAAATTAGTGTTTAGAGCTTGAAGGAAACAGACAGAGAGTTGAGGAACCAACCGATTATAATGACTCAAAGTACCCGGGGAAACGAGGAGTCTAATGTCTGTCTAATGTAGGAATCTAGGACCAGCGTGGCAACTTTCTAAAAGAGGAAGAAAAAACAAGCACTATGGAATAAAAAGCTGTCGAAAATAAAACCCGGGGCGTTGTCGTTCTTGGGGAGAATTTGCATTAGTTTTCTATGAAGACAAGACCAAAAATGGATATGTTCCCGATTAGCCAGACGTTGAAACCTCAAATAAGTGTTATTTGTCTTGTGTGATGAAATGGTATTTATGTATAATATTGTTCCGCCATGAACTGTATTTAGACCATATGTGGGGGAAACTCCACATATAAGACCTTGGTCAATGTAGGGGCAACCCTTCATACCAATTGTCACTATCCAGCTCTCCTACTCCCCGCGGAGTTGGTCCCCATTTCCCTTTTACTCCTCACATTAAAAATCGGCATTGTGCTTAATTTGCTTGGTGGGGGAGCAAATAAATACCCTTTTCTTGGCCTTTTGGCCAAGATCAAAGTGTAGTATCTATTCCGACAGATACTGCAAGCTATGACTAGCTATGACTAGCTATGACTAGCAAAGACCAGATGTGGGGGCAACCCCACATGCCTGACCTTTAGCCAGCTCCCATTTCCCACCTCTAGGGAGCTGGTCCCCTTTTTCCCTTCCCCCTCCCTTCACTCCTCACATTAAAAATTGGCCTTGTGCCTAATTTGCTCGGTGAGGGAGCAAATAAATAACATCTGTTCTTACTACATGCTGTACTTATGTTTGTAACTTTGTGATATAAAGTGGGGGATCACTTTTCTGTATTAATTTAATGTAAAATTAACATCCACTTTACAACCAGTCAGTCTCAAAGCCATTCAAGTCAATCTCCAGATCATCCAAGTTGTTTTTGGAGGATTCCAGTTATTTTTAAAGCATTCAAGTCATTCTTAAGGTCATTCAATTCATCCTTAAGTTCATTAAAGTCATTCTAAGTCATTTACTTTTTACTTATTTAAGTCATTTCAGCCCATTTTTCGGTAATTTTAGTTTATCTTTAAGAATTTTATGTCAATCCTACATTCACGCATTCATTCATTACACGAGAGCACGCGACTAATGGCTATCGGCCTTGTTTTTTCTTGTTTTTTTTTGTTTTTTTCGTCCACATAAAAATCACGCGCGAACGACATATTCTGCCTAAAAAAACGAAACTGATTCTTTACCTAAATTTATTTTGCTTGTCACTACGAGATCAATATATTTTCGTCTCTTACAAATCAAATATCACATACGAGCGAAATATATATTTTAGACGTTAATATCAACAAAACGCAAGAGATGAACACTCCGAAATCTTGCGCGTATTTTAAAAACACGTTTTTTCGCCGTGATTTAATTCTTTCACAAGCGACACACGTGCGCGTGATACATTCTGCCTCGGCCTTTCGTATATTATCTGTGACAAAGTCATTAATCCACTGTCCTTCAGGTCCCCATTGACGCTCGTGTTGCCAGAGGAACGGGCGAGTTGGGGGGTAAAAAAAATCGCCAGCTTGAAGAGAAGGATGAAAAAGGTCAGTGTATATGTTATCAGTCTGCAGCTAGGCAATCTACTGCACCCGCATCCCACAACAGCTGCATCCCTCTTCTCTGGCAGGAGACAGGGTGACCCATCAACGGTTGACACATTTCAAGATGTCTAAGCTTTCTTGCATTTAATCTAAATTAATTATAATAAAGATTATACATCTTCATTACAATGGAAACTTGCTACGCCACAGTTGATAATATGATTTTGGAGTGGGGTGGCGTCTAAATTAATCTATCTATATATATATAAGCGAAAATGTATGTATGTATGTGTGTTTGTGTGTCCGCTAAAAACTTTCGACAGACTGGACGAAAATTCACAAACTCTGTATCATATTGAAGCCCGATCCTTCGCACAAAAAATATCGAAAAATTGGCCAAAAACGTTCATTTATTTCACCCCGAAATCGACAATTTTCGACAGGGAGGTCAACAAAAACCGCCCCCTCGTGACGACGACCGGTTTTACGCATGCGTCAGATGACGTCATGACCTGATTTACTTTAAAGTTAATGAACTGACTAAATTTCATGTACGTCGCGTTAGCTCAGTTGGTTAGCGCGTTGATTTATCTAAAAGTTTTGGGTTCGAATCGTGGTGTGAGATGTCTTTTTTTTTTTCGATGTTTTAAGTTTAAATATTGAACCATTGTTATTTAAGCCATTTTTCACGTAACGTTCGTTTTTCTGGTTTTTTTTTTTTTTTTTACTTTGCTTATCCACCCCTGACCACACGCCCAAAAACACCCTGGTACCCACCGATTTTTTAAATTTTAATATCGAAACAGGCTTATTTAAGCCATTTTTCACGTGTTTTTTTTTTTGGGGGGGGGGTTAACGTTCGTTTTTCTGTTTTCTTTTTTGTTTTTTCGATTTTTATATTTAGCATCGTTCGTTTGCCTTACGTTAGTTTTTTTGTGTTTTTTTTTTTCAAGATTTTGATTACCCCCCTCCCCGCTGAAGTTTTAACGCTCGTTTTTATGGTTTCTTTTTTTACTTCGCTTATAACAAACATTGACCTCATTTGCTGAATAGCTATTGCTTACGTCGTCGTCGTCGTCGTCGTCGTCGTCGTCGTCGTCGTCACGCTCTACGACTTCCGTGCAGGCACCTGTCAATTTGGTTCTTACTTAAATAAATTCAAACATCTTTCAGTAACTCATTCTGGCTGGCCGAACGGTTCATGTTTCTTTCATATTTTATTTTCAAACTTCGCCTTAGGGCTTCGGGTTCGAGCCCCCCCCCCCGGGTTTCTTTTTTATTTAAGAGCACACACACCTCCAAACACCTGGGCAATGCCGGGTACCCTCGCTAGTCTATATATATAAAAGCGAAAATTTGTGTATGTATGTATGTATGTATGTTTCTATGTTTGTATGTGTGTTTGTGTGTCCGCTAAAAACTTTCGACAGACACGACGAAAATTCACAAACTCGGTATCATATTGAAGCGTCATCCTTCGCTTGAAAAATATCGAAAAATTGGCCAAAAACGTTAATTTATTTCACCCCGAAATCGACAATTTTCGACAGGGGGGGGTCAACAAAAACGGTCCTCTCGTGACGACGCATGCGTCAGATGACGTCATGACCTGATTTACTTTAAATAGTTGAAGAACTGACTAAATTTCATGTACGTCGCGTTAGCTCAGTTGGTTAGCACGTTGATTCGTTAGCTAAAAGTTTTGGGTTCGAATCGTGGTGTGAGATGTCTTCTTTTTTTTTTTTTTTTCGTTTTTCGATGTTTTAAATTTAAATATTGAACCAGTGTTATTTAAGCCATTTTTCACGTAACGTTCGTTTTTCTGTCTTTTTTTTTTTTTTACTTCGCTTATCCACCCCCGACTATACACCCAAAAACACCCTGGTACCCACCGATTTTTTAAATTTTAATATCGAAACAGGCTTATTTAAGCCATTTTTCTGTTTTCTTTTTTGTTTGTTCGATTTTTATTTATTTTTATATTTAACATCTTCGTTTGCCTTACGTTAATTTTTTTGTGTTTTTTTTTCAATGTTTTGATTACCCCTCCCCCCCCCCCCGCTGAAGTTTTAACGTTCGTTTTTATGTTTTCTTTTTTTACTTCGCTTATAACAAACAAACCTGGTCATTGACCTCATTTGCTGAATAGCTATTGCTTACATCGTCGTCGTCGTCGTCGCGCTCGAGGACTTCCGTGCGGACACCTGTCAATTTGGTTCTTACTTAAATAAATTCAAACATCTTTCAGTAACTCATTCTGGCTGGCCGAACGGTTCATGTTTCTTTCACATTTTATTTTCAAACTTCGCCTCAAGGCTTCGGGTCCCCCCCCCGGGTTTCTTTTTATTTAAGAGCACACACACCTCCAAACACCCGGGCAACGCCGGGTACCCCCGCTAGTATATATATAAAGGGCAAAATGTGTGTGTGTGTGTGTGTTTGTATGTATGCCTAAAACTTTCCACAGAGGCGACAGATCCTCACTAGATTGGTATCATTTTAAAGTTCGACCCTTTGAATGACAAATATTGAAAAATTGGCCAAAAACATCAATTCCTTCACCCTCAGTTGGACAGTTTCCTACAAGGAGGGGTCGGTACTTTTGCGTCGCCATTTTTGCAAGACATCGTATCGGTTGGATTGACTTTGCATGGAGCATTGGTGGTCAAATTTTCTTTCACTTTCTTTTCCGCTTTCGCGTCACAGGTTTCAGTCTGCCTGCCTACTACCTCTTTTTGTTTTATGCCTCTCTCCACCCTTGCTGCCGACTGTTGTCTTGGCCCTCCCCCCACTACTTTTTTTAACATCTCTCTTCCTCCGCGGGGTTCCTTATTATACCACCTACACACACCCGGGCAATGCCGGATATCCCTTCTCTCGTTACTATCATTTTTTTTACCCCTCTCTTCATCCGGTCTGCCTACTGTTATTTTAACACCCCCCCCACGCACACACACCTCTCCACACCCGGGCAACGCTGGGTACCCCCACTAGTCTATAACATAAAGGGCAGTTGTCTGTATGTATGTGAGTACGTTTGTATGTCCAGTTAAAACTAAAAGCAATATAACAAATATCCACAAAGTTAGTATTTTCATAGTCGGTGTTGACCCGGATGTATAATGTCTAAAGTTTAGAAAAAAATATTTATTCTTTGATCCTAAACTGGTATAGATTTCGTCAGGAGGAGGGAGGGTCAGTTTCCCAGCTAGATTATGTACTAACTAAAGGGAAGTAACTCTTATCTTTTTTAATCGCGGCGTTATTTCCCTCACAAATTACAAATTTTCTGCTTGTGAGTGTACAGTGGAGAAAAAAGAGAATGAGGGAGATGGAACGGAAAATGGCGGGGGGGGGGACTAAAAGATAGAGAAGAGTTTTAATACAAATTTTAATTACACTTTTGCCCTGTGTAGTGCTGAGTAATATTGCTAGTCAATTACATAATAGGCAATTGTTTGTGTGTATGTGTTTTTGTATATCTGACTAAAAATTTAAAAACAAAAAAAAAAAAACACAATATTGGTATATTTTTGATCAGCGTTGCCCTGGATGAGTCTCTACTATTATATAAAAGGAACTTTGTGAGTGTGTGAGTTCATTCCCCATATACTCGAAAACGGATGGGCCGATTTTGATGAAATTTCACACAAAGGTACATTATGTGCCTGGCAATGTTCTTAGCTAGGTTTTGTATTTGGAATGTCTTTGATAAGCATCAATAATCGACAATCGAAATAATCTGATCAATAAAGGAACAGGCGATTTTGACAAAAGTTAACACCTTACATAGCCTAACATCACAAGTGCATTTGAGAAGTTTTATTACCACACAAGCTGAAAGGCCCGAATATAAAGTCAAAAGTAGGTTCTTCGATATGACAGGGGCGCGTTCGAAATAAATGTTTCTGTTTAAAGCACAATTGTACCATGATACCTGACTTTTTTTTAATTTAAACTTAAATTCAAGCCATTATCACCGCACAAGCTGTAAGGCCAGACATATAAAATCAACAGTAAGTTCTTTGATATGATAGGAGCGCGTTTGAAATGAATATTTCTGTTTAAGGCACAATTGAAACATGATACTTGACTTTTGCATTTTAAACTTTAATTCAAGTCCTTATGTATATAAAAAATAATTTTATAAAATCAACAGTAGGTTCTCTACAGTGCAATGTAAACTAGAATGTATTGTAGATTAAGTCACTGCAATAGGTATGGAAGCTTCCTCCCTGTGCACTGTGATGGGTCCCTAACTAGAGCAGGCAATCAATCGATTTGATTGAAAAATGGACGATTTCACAGATTTCGATGACAATAAAAATATTGAAGTGTGAAATATTTGTTGATCCTCATTCAATCCTGGGCAACGTCAAGTCTCCCTGAAAATGTTTTTTTTAAATTTTTTTAAATCTATGAATCAGTTAAAAAACATTTAAACTTAGACGAGATTCAAAACCTGATATTGACAGCATAAAAATATTTTTCGTATTATTTGGATTCATCGGACTACTGTTCTCATCTTGAGTGTCATTTTCACAATGTTTCGGTAGATGTA
>NC_136517.1:85767494-85882494 GCF_053919585.1 Euprymna scolopes | reverse complement strand
TCCTTCCTTCTTAAAACTTTTTATATCACGTCTAAATGATAATATCTACGAGTTAACAATGGGGGTCGCCTGTCTATTTAATTTGCTCGACTTTGAAAAGATAAATATTCAACATTTTTCGATCGCCGCATGTGCATTAAGCTTTTTTGTATAATAAAAACGAAACTAATACTGGCGGCATTTTTCCGGAAACGTCCGAAAGCAATCAGCTTTGGTGGAGTTTCTCCTTATATCAGACAATTGCTATTCAATTTGGACAATCCCCTTTTTATGGGGAGCTGGTTTTCCCCACAACATCTTGGGGAAACAAAAAAAATAAAAAGTCCTACCCTGCAGTAAATAAAATACTGTCCCACAGTCAAAGTTGACCTCATTAAAAACGGGCACCTGCCAACTTTTAATATTTAAATAAATTCAAACATGTTTCCATTACTATTTCGTGGTGGGCCAATGGTTAATGTCGTCCGTTTTTGTTTTTTTTTTTCACACTTTAATTTCCAATTTCGACTCAAGGGTTCGGGTTCGATCCTTCATACTTACCTATCAAAACTTTTTTTATTTTAATTTTACCCCCCCCCTCTCCGACACAAACACCCGGGTGTTTTGATTTACCCAAAACCACACACACCTCGAAACACCCGGAAAACGCCGGGTGCCCCCCCCCGCTAGTATATATATAAAGTTAAAGATGCTTAAGAACTTTATTACATTATCAATTCAATATCGGTTGGTTGATTGGTTGGTTGGCCGTTCATCGTCAGACGCTGTGGTTGAGTTCTCTCCTTTCACATATGCATCGATCAGCAGACATGGGCTTCTCACAGCTGCAGGGTAGATCTGAAATCAACTGGGTTACTCACTACTATCCAAGCTATCAATAATCAATAATCAATGATAAATCGGGGGTCTTTTCCTTATAGACGAAAATAATTATCCATAAAATATCTCCAGCTACAATCGTGCAAAGAAAAAGATAGATCATTTGGGGTTCTAGATGCAGGATTTTCGGCTTAAAACAAAGTTCAATTAGTTTTCTCATACTTAAGAATTTCAAACTAACTTTCAAGTTCTCCGAATTCACAGAGCATGGATCTATATTAGGTCGGGGTGGGTGGGTGAAGAAGCCAGACAGGGCAGATCAACTTCTTAAATTGATATGGTGCTGGTGGACTATAGACAATTCTAATCACAGATTTACCCCTAATTTTTGGAATAATGCTGTTACTGCAAGTGATGATAAAATCAACTTTTACCAAACATTTTCTATCTGGGTCTAGTCTTGGTAAAAAATTTCTGACTTTTGCCTCACTGCACAGACCAGCAAAGCATTTGTCACAACTTTGACAGCACAGAGCACAAGCAATGCTTATGAAAGAACTGCTGAATGATTGGTATGAATATATTCTCACTCATAGATTTCAAAGTGATCCTCTCGAAAAGCGATTTTCACAGTATCGTCAAATGAGCGGAGGGAGACTTTTAGTAGGTCTTCGTGAAATTTATAGCAGTGAAAAGATTTTAATCTGTAGATCCCTTTTAAAAGAAAATATTAACATTTGACAGGAAAACCTCAATCCATTGTCAAAGAATGAAAATTATAATCTTCTGGATATTTTGTCCAAACATGAGTCAGAAATAAATTAACTATGTTTATCACCTGACAGCAAAGAAGTAGCATATTCAATTGCTGGTTATGTTGCAAAAAACTTTTGAAGCGCTTTAACTGTGATATTTGTTCTACTTTTATGGTTGGCAATGATATGGAGATCACTGAGAATCATTATCTTAATTTATTATCTCAAAGAAATTTGACAATCCCATCCACTCAGATTGCTGAATTTATTTGTTCTTGCTTTGCAATTTTGGATTTTCCTTCTCAATTCATTGAAAAACATGGTCAGTCTACAACTAGGAAGTCTGCAGAAATAATTTAAAAAACTTATTCGCCAAAATATGTATTTACATGTGAGAAACACATTGAAAAAGTACATAAATTTGCAACAAAAATTGTTATAAATATATTGTATAACAACAAGCAAAAACTTTCTTCAGATGAAATTAGAAAAGATTCATTAAAAATTTTTGAAAAAGCAGCAACGATCAAAATAAAAGTGAAATTTACTGTTGAACATTTACCTTTATTTACAATTTTTATTGAATTTCTTGTGCTTTGTAAAGATACTTTAAAATTCCTCTTGTAAGAAAGATAGCAGTTAATGATTTGATAATTTTGTAACAGAGTGAAAAACAATTTACTTGCTATCCAATCTTTATATTCATGTGTTTTGTAAATATTTTGATATTCTTAAAAAAAAAAGATATTCTAATAAAATCTTAAAAAAAAAACAAATAACCTGTTGAAGTCAAAGCAAACAATTTTTCATATTTATAAACAACAAAATTATTGGAAAGATCAGGGGAGACAACTCAAAATGAATTTGTTTTTGTTTTGTTGTGTATTATAAAGAAATAACAGGGGAAAATACATCTAATTAATGGAAACATTTTACTTTGGACAGGATAACAGTAAAATATGTAAGTAGAACTCATTTAAGCATTATTTCAAATATTAAAACCTGAAATAATTATTTAATTATCTAAGCATTAACATCTGAAATGTTTGAATAGAAAACAATTTCTGAGTTACCTCCCTTTGTCTTAGTTTCAATGGCCTCTTTGAAAATTGCCTTTCAATGTGACATATACGGCCGTATTATTATAGTAGGCCATGGGCGGGGAGGGGGAACAGAAACTGGCTTGCAGCGCCAAACTTACTTTGACCTTAAGGCCAAACATCACGCGACTTAACTTTCTCGCTCATGTCAATTTCACTTTATAAACGTTAAATTAAGACACTGTTTGTTTCACTTCCTCTCTCCTCGTGGCCGAGATGGTTAGGTGTCACGTTTTTTTTCCCCCTTTTGTTTCCACCTTCACGTCAAGGCTTCAGGTTCGAGCCTACCTTCCTACTGAAACTTATTTTTTCTTTTACACCTCCAAACACCCGGCCAACGTTTTTTTTTTTTTTCAAACAGGGTTGTTTTGATCTACCCATCCCCCCCTCAAAAAAAAAACACACACACCTTCAAACACCCGAGCAACACCGGGTATCCCCACTAGTATAATATAAATCTCGCCCGTATGTATGTATGTATGTTTGTATGTATGTATGTCTGCCTAAAACTTTCTACAGAGGCGACAGATTTTCATGAGATCTGTATCATTTTGAAGCTCGGCCCTTCGGATAACAAATATCCAAAAATTGGCTAAAAACATTAATTCCTTAACCCTCAACAGGGCCCTTTTCAACAGGGAGGGGTCGCTTTTTTCGCTGATATTTTCGAAAGTCATCCCCTCTTTTCGATTGACTAGCCTTAATTTAAACCTTCGCCACTTCTGGTTTGATGATGGATGCAATGGCAAAGATGTCATGCTTTTTTTTTCACTTTCTTTTCCTCCTGTCTGATACAGGTTTGAGCCTGCCTGCCTGCCTACTACCATGTTTTTTGTTTTGTTTTGCTCAACACACACCTCCAAACACCCGGGTAACGCTGGGCACCCAGCCTAGTATATATATATATATATATATATATATATATATATATATATATATATATATATATATATATAAATGAAAGTTGAGGAATAAAAACTATATATAACTTTCTTATATCATCAGAGCATTAAGGAAAGGGGAAATTTAAGAAAAAAAACTCATTGGGCTACGGCATTTCGAAGCTAAATGCTTCTCATCAGAAGAGGAGAATGACCAGAATTATATAAAATGCAAATATAGAAAAAAAAAAAAAAAAACTGGCTTAATGACATTTAGAAATGAAATGAGAATGAAGGTTGGTTGATTGGTTGTTTTACGGCATATCAACCCTTTTCAGGTTATTTAATGCCGAATTCAACGATTTTCAAGAAAAACTTTTTAATAGAATATATTTGTTTTTTTCAAGTCAGTTTCTATTTAACCCATAGTTGGGACCCTAACAGGTACTACCACTCCGGGTCAGAGTGGACCTGGGAGTAATGGCAATTAAAGAGTGGCTCCACACTCCCCAAAGCCCGCAAGCTGGGGCCTCACCACTGGATATAGTTTAAGATCATATCCAGGACCGAGAATGAAGGAATAGGATAAATTGGTAAATAGTAATTAAAAGTAGATACAACATATAAGGGTATTTTTTAAAAAATATATATAGGCCATTATGAACTGGAATCATCAAAAATAAATCTATATATAGGCCAAGTACGTCCAAGGATGGAATACTGTTGCCATATCTGGGCAGGAGCTGCTAAAAACAGCCTATCCTGCCTTGACAGAGTACAAAATAGACTTTGTGGCTTAGTGGGGGGATGCCCTTTTCTCTACCCTGGAACCTCTCTCCCACAGAAGAGACGTTGCGAGCCTATCCTTGTTTTATCGTTATTTCCATGGCAGGTGCTCATTTGAACTCCAATCTCTAGTCCCCCCTCGCCAATCTTTCATGAAAAACACCCATCTAGCTGAATCCACCGTGAAAAATTTCCCCCACTCTATATCTGTGCCTAAATCAAAACGCGGATTCCATGAACAAAGCTTCTTTCTTAGAACTGCACGCCTGTGGAACTCTGTTCCGTCTGCCTGCTTCCCACCGGACTACAACTTGGATGTCTTCAAGTCCAATGTTAACAAATTCTTGGTGAACTGCCCCCTTAAGTAAACACTTCATCAAATCTCCACACTAACGTAATGTACTTGCAATAACCCTTATCCCTGAGTGGCTTCCGGGCCTTGATAAGTGGTGATCACTGTGTAAAAAAAAAAAAAAAAAAGACTGAATAATAAAAGAAAGGAAAAAAATGGGAAAGAAAGAAGAGAAAGTGGAGGAAGAAAGGGAGGAAATAGAAACAGTACATATGAGATATGGAAAAATCATGGATTACAATAGAAAAATACGAGCATGAAAAGTAATATGGTTAGGCTTAAACATGGAAAAGTAAAGGACTAGTTGTTAAAATTGGAAAAGAAAAGGACAAGATATTCTAGTAAGAAACATAATAAATTTATAATGTAAAATATTGCAGCATTAACAATTGATTATATAATGTTATATATTGAATTAAAAAAAAAAATCTTAATGCTGCAATATTTTAAGTTATAAATTTATTATTTTTTTACTAGAATATCTTGTCCTTTTCTTTTCTAGTTTTAACAATTAGTCCTTTACTTTTCCATGTTTAAGCTTAACCATATTACTTTTCATGCTCACATTTTTCTATTGTAATCCATGATTTTTTTCAGGCTTCCAGTAAATTCAATAGTTCATTTGTTTAATTTCAATCTTATTTTTTTTTGCCCCCATAAACACATACGTAATAACAATGTACGACACTCGTCTGCTTCCAATAAAATCCCCCCAATTATCTCCCTTCCATGCTTTCATTAGTGAATTAGTAGCAACAGTAGTCACTGAAGCGACGTGATTGCTATGGAAACCAGTCATACAAAACGTCGCTCACCTCCTTGTATATTTTTTTACGAGTTTGAACACTAGAAAATTCATCATTGAACATTTTTTTTTTTCACAATATAGTCGAGAGAATGATCGATCTATAAACTTTAATAGTTGTTTGAAATTTGGTCGAAAAATGAGTGAACGGTGAAGCTTTAAAGCAGTTCTAAATGACTAAAACTGCCACGTAATCATGTATTCAAACACTACCGTGTTTGAATGATAAATAATTTATTTATATATGTATTTCCGTACCCCCTATTTACTGCCATAATGTGAGTCGGTGCAAATATGCATTGTCTCATTGAACGGTGCATTGGAAAAGAGAGTAGAGACATCAAACGAATGCATAAAAGATTTGTTAGAACCCGAATTTAACCCACACAAACATCCAACAAACTGAAACGAATCAGGTATGTAGTGCGTAGTATATAAACTCTCACAGGTTGCAAGATTTCTAAAAGCATCTGAACCCCTCCTTTTTTTTTTCTCCCACGCATTACTATTTTAATCGTCTTATACACGGATATCGAATTAAATTGTTTATTTTAATAGTTGTTTTAGTACCTTGTATAATAATACAAACAAAAATTCACCTTTGCTCTTTATTATTACCAATAATATTGTTTCATTCTATCGATTTTCTCCTGATGAGATGATTTCTGCTGATCATGTTTAAAATGTTTGTATAATTTTGTACCTCTAACCATATATAAAATGTTTAGAGGTTTTATATATATATATATATATATATATATATATATATATATATATATATATATAGTCTTTGAAGTTTTTAACATTTGAAACCATACAAAAAATTATTTTTTATCATTCGTTAAAAAAACATCTAGTCAGTAAGTCATTTAATCACCTGCAATCACTGCATCAACTCTCAAATTTACTATAATACCAATTTTTTTTTTTTTTTTTTTCAAGGGATCATCAGTTGTTTACCATGAAACACTGTTTCGGGGATTTAATATATATATATATACTAGCTGTACCCTGCCACGCGTTGCTGTGGCTTAATTTCGTGTAATGGAAAATTCTAATAAAAAGAGGAAATGCATGTTTCTTATATTCTTAGTACAGCAATCCACTCCAAAAAAGTAAAAAAAAAAGGCGAAAATGAAAAAAAAATATGGTACTCTTGCAGAATTGGATCCGGATCCTCGGGAGTTACCATCAATCATGGCTTGGGCTCGACCAACATTCAGTGGATTAAGCCGAAAGTTGCTAAACCATTGAAACGCTAAATAGTTTTCTTTTTTATTGTATTCAAAAATGTGAGTTTTTAATTAATATTTGGGTAAGGGGGGGGGGGGTTTACTATACACAGATTCGAAAAAGTTGTCCAAAAACGAATAAATGAAAGCAAAGGTAAGGTAAATTACGTTTCTATCTAACTGGATAATTTTTTAGTGTTTTTATTTAATGTAAAATGTTTAATCGGCTCAAAAAACTCAGTGTTTATCTATGTATTTGAAAAAGATGAATGGTCGCGGACTCTGTTGAATACGTTAAGTTTGGGAAAATCAGTTAAAAACTATACAAAACAGTGTCAGACACCTACTGATTATATGTTATTGTGACATAGGCTGACATATTCGGTGGGTTTCTGATAGTATTTTGTATATTTTTTTTAGTTTTAAATCATTTCTCAAACTTAACATCATCAACGGTGTCCATCACCATTTGTATTTTTCAAATACACTGATAAACACTATTTTTCGAGCCGACTAAACGTTATAGTAAATAAACGAAAAAGTTGTTGAAAAATAAATATAACAAATAAATGTTATTAAAGGCAAGATAAGTTACTTTTTTACCTAACTGGATAAGATTTTAGTGTTTTTATTTAGTGTAAAATGTTTAATCGGTTCGAAAATGTAGTGTTTATCTGTATATTTGAAAAATACAAATGGCGGCAGTTGAACACATTACGTTTGGGAAAATGAGTTAAAACTAAAAAACTACACAAAATACTGTCAGGAACTCACTCAATATATGTTACCGTGACATAGGCAGACATGTATTCGGTGGTTTTTAACAGTATTTTGTATAGTTTTTTAGTTTTAACTCATTTTCCCAAACCTAATGTGTTTAACACAGTCTGCCACCATTTGTAATTTTCAAATATAGCAGTAAACGCTGTGTTTTTTTGAGCCGAATAAACATTTTACATTAAAAAAACAAAAAAATTATCCATTTTGGTAATAAAGTAACATATCTTGCCTTTGATAATATTTGTTATACATTTATTTTTTGACAACTTTTTCGAATCTATATGTACAGTAGTACAAACCCAATAAAAACACTAAAAATTATCCAATTAGGTAGAAAAGTAACTTACCTTGCCTTTGAAAATATTTATTTGTTATATATTTGTTTTTGTTGACAACTTTTTCAAGTCTTTGTGCCAGTACAAACCCAAAGGTGTATTTTTCTGTCTAATTTTATTTTTGTTACCGCGCTTAAATTTAAATTTCACGATATCTTTTTGGGGGAGGGTATTTTTTTTACATTAGGTTCACCGCCACAATTTTCGACTATGCTGAATAAGAAAATCTCATTTAAAATTTGCAGAGGCAATTAGTTTTCGAGATATAAAGACCTGTACTATGCACTATAATTCACTGACGGCCATGAATAAACACTCCCAACCTCCCCATATTAAGAACGGCTTTCGGAATAAACAACACCCATGCCTAACCACATGTTTTAACCTTTTACCTGTCTTTCGTCTTTTAAAAACGGCTTTTGGAATAAATACCACCATTCTCCCCACGTTAAGAACGGCTTTCAGAATAAACACCCCCAACCTACCCATCTTAAAAATTGTGGAGGTGGACCTAATGTGAAAATTTACCTTTTGTTTTTTTAATAAATTGTTAGTTGAAAGCACAGAATAGTGACAAAACACCATCCCCTCCCCTTGGTAAGAATAGCAAAAAAAAAAATAATGGTTTTCTTGGTAGAAACCTTTCTGTATTTCACCTAACAATTTCTGGTGCTAATGAACTTATTGATCCGCGCTATTTTTAAATCGTATTTCCAAGTTTAATTAAAGTTTTATGATGTTTTTTCATTCAATTGTAAGGTTAAAGTACAGAATAGATACAAAACACCCTCCCCTCCCCATATTAAGAATGGCTTTTTAAATAATAACGCTATTATTTCAGCACGGATCACTCTCTACATGAGTACCTAATATTTTTTTCAGCCATTCTTACCATAGAGAGAGGATTGGTGTTTTGTAACTATTCTGTGCTTTTTTAACTAACAATTTATTATTAAAAAAAGATATTGTGAAATTATAAAAAAATAAAAAGATATTGTGAAATTTGAATTTAACTTGAAAAAAAAACCCAATGTGAACGGCGCGTTCAACATTGTAGCCGGACCTTATTTGGCAATAAGGTCACGTTAGTCAATTAATGGGTGCTAATGCACTTACTGATCCGCGCTATTTTTTTAAAATCGTATTTCCAAGTTTAATTAAAGTTTTATGTTTTTTTGGTATTTTTTTAGATCCACCTCCACAATTTTCTTTTAAATGACGACTTCTCAAGGTTTCCGAATATGCTGAATACGGAAATCGCATTGAAATTTTGCAGAAATAAGTAGTTATCGAGATATAAATAGTTGTTTTATGCATTGTATTCTTTGGCGGCCATCTTTGTTACACGCATAAATTTGTTTATGACGCGTGCAAGCATGTAAAAAAGATGGCTGCCAGAAATTACAATGCATTATACAAATTTTTAATATCTCGATAACTACTTATTTCTGAAAAATTTCAATGCGATTTCCGTATTCAGCATAGTTGAAAACCTACAAAAGTCGTCATTTAATAGAAAATTGTGGAGGTGGACCTAATCTAAAAATTTACGTTTTTTTTTTATTCAATTGTAAGGTTAAAGTACAGAATAGGTACAAAACACCCTCTTCTCCCCATGTTAAGAATGGCTTTTTAAATAATAACGTTATTATTTCAGCACGGATCAATAAGTGCATGAGTACCCAATTTCTTTAAAAACATTCATATTTTCTTATATAAAAACAACTTCTGTAAAAAAAAAGGAAAGAAAAAACGTGCACTTTCAATTTTTGTTAAAAAAGTTTTCTTAAAAAAAACAAAAAAATACGGTAAGAACAAAACGTTAATCGGTATTCATGCAGAGAGTGATCCGTGCTGAAATAATAACGTTATTATTTAAAAAGCCATTCTTAACATGGGGAGGGGAGGGGGTTTGTACCTAATCTGTACTTTAACCTTACAATTGAATAAAAAACATATCATAAAACTTCAATTAAACGTGGAAATACGATTTAAAAAATAGTGCGGATCACTCTCTGCATTAGCACCGAAAGTACAGAATAGTTAGAAAAAAATCCTCCCTCCCCATGTTAAGAATGGCTTTCTAAATAATGTTAATGCTTCAGTACTGTTCCTTGTCTGCTTAAGTTTAACTTTTGTTTATTAAATTGTTAGGTGAAAGTCCAGAATAGTTACAAAACACTCCTATTCCCATGTTAAGAATGGCTTTCTAAATAATAACGTCATTATTTCAGCAGGGTGGCTTCTCTGCATAAGTACCATGTTTTGTTTTTAAATTGTTAGGTGAAAGGACAGAATAGTTACAAAATACCATCCGCATGTTAAGAATGTCTTTCTAAATAACATTATTTCAGCACGGTATTTTCTATGCATACGTACTATCTATTTTTGTTTATTAAATTGTTAGGTGAAAGTATAGAATAGATGCAAAACTCCCTCCTCATGTTAAGAATAGCTTTCTAAATAACGATAGTACTATTTTTTGTTTATTAAATTGTTAGGTGAAAGTATAAAATAGTTACAGAACACCCTCCCTTTCTCATGTTAAGAATGGCTTTCTTGATAGCATTATTTCAGCACAGTACCTTCTCTGCATAAGTACCATCTTTTGTTTATTGAATTGTTAGGTGAAAGTACAGAATAGTTACAAAACGCCCTCCCCATGTTAAGAATGGCTTTCTAAATAACGTTATTATTTTAGCACGGTACTTTCTCTGCATAAGTACCATGTTTTGTTTATTAAATTGGTAGGTGAAGTACGTTACTCATGCAGAGAGTGATACGTGCTGAAATAATAACGTTATTATTTAAAAAGTCATTCTTAACATGGGGAGGGGAGGGTGTTTTGTACCTAATCTGTATTTTAACCTTACAACTGAATAAAAAAAAACATATAATAAAACTTTAATTAAACCTGGAAATACGATTTAAAAAATAGTGTGGATCACTCCCTGCATTAGCACCAAATATTATTTAAGCAAGTTACCAATCCGTAAAATTTATTCGAAAAAAAAAAACTGTACTTTTACCAAACAATAGTGTTAATAATAATAAAAAGTACATATTTTCTTATATCGAAAAATAAAAAAAAACAAAAACAAAAAAAAAACGACTTCGACTCAAAAAGCAAGCGACAAACTTTTTTTTTTTTTGCCTGATATAATAAAGAAAAAATGTTTAAATTAAAACATTTGGAAGATAAACAAATGCATTATGTTTTTTTTTTACTTATCGAGTAAACAGAAAATAAATCTTCTAGTTAGTTTCGTCCATTCGTGGGTGTGAAATGAATTGAACCGGAAGTTCAGTTCTATCAACAAAACAGGTTCACACTAACGGATTACGAAAATATATTTATTTTATTTAATATTTTAATAATTGGTGATGTCAATTTATTTTAATAACATAAAAACATCCCTCGACTCTAAAGATGGGTTGTCTGAAAATTTCAAATAAATTGTTAATGTAGAAATATAGTTGTATAAACTTTGAACGAACCAAAAATTACATTTTTATATATATATATATATATATATATATATATATATTAGAAGAAAAAATTTAAGACCAAAAATATATTTTACATTGATTCATTTATTTATTTATTTATTTATTTTTTACACGGAGGTCACCACTTATCAAGGCCCGGAAGCCACTCAGGGATAAGGGTTATTGCAAGTACAGTACGTTAGTGTGGAGATTTATTGAAGTGTTTACCCAAGAGGGCGGTTCACTAGGAATTTGTCAACGTTAGACTTAAAGACATCCAAGCTGTAGTCAGGTGGGAAGCAGGCAGACGGAACAGAGCTCCACAGGCGTGCAGCTCCAAGAAAGAAGCTCTGTTCATGGAATCCACGTTTTGATTTAGGCACAGACAAAGAGGGGGGGGATTTTCACAATGGATTCAGCTAGACAATAAGACAAATTGAAATTTCCTTAATCCACAGAGTTTCAAAGGAATGCATACTTCTCATCAACGGAAAGATATCAGCAAATGAATATTTTAGCAAAACTATGAATTTGTTGGTACTGGCATTAATCGAAACAGCATTACATGAAAGCTAGTTATAACTGAAAAAAAAAACAAAAAAAAATCGTTTTAGTGAAAAGAGTTCATAAAACGGGGAAAACATTTTTAAATAAAAGGATACATTAAAAGTCAAGAATTAAAAAAAACAGATATGGAGAATCAATTATTATCAATACAAAAAGACAATCGAGGGCACCATGTTCCTATAAGAAGAATCCGGAATTTTGCTGTTGACACGCAAAGTTAAAATCCAAAATGTGTGTAACAATCCAAAAATATGTAATCCAGGTTTGCAGAAAAATCTGTTTAAATTATTTATTCTCTCTCCTCTGACCGTGAGCGCATGGTACAGTGGGGGAAGACGTGGCTGGTTACTTTTAATGCATCTAAAACCAAACTCCTATCTTTACATCATCAACGCTCTGATCCCCATCTGGCATCGATTGAAATGGATGGCTCTCGTCTAGGAGAAGCCCTATGTTTTGACAAGCTTCTGGGTTTGACCTTTACTCCTGATCTGAAATGGAACACGTACATCAAGTCTGTTGCCAAGGTCGCTGGAAAGATGGTGGGATCCTTCTACCGCTCCAGAAGATATCTCACTACTGATGCAATTCTCTATCTATATAAAAGCCAAGTACGTCCAAGGATGGAATACTGCTGCCATATCTGGGAAGGAGCTGCTAAAAACCAGCCTATCCTGCCTTGACAGAGTACAAAATAGACTTTGTGGCTTGGTGGGGGATGCCCTTTTCTCTACCCTGCAACCTCTCTCCCACAGAAGAGATGTTGCGAGCCTATCCTTGTTTTATCGTTATTTCTATGACAGGTGCTCGTCTGAACTCCAATCTCTGCCCCCCCCTCGCCAATCTTTCACAAAAAACACCCGTCTAGCTGAATCCATTGTGAAAAACTTTCCCCACTCTTTATCTGTGCCTAAATCAAATCGTAGATTCCATGAACAAAGCTTCTTTCTTGGAACTGCACGCCTGTGGAAATCTGTTCCGTGTGCTTGCTTCCCACCGGACTACAACCTGGATGTCTTCAAATCCAATGTTTACAAATTCCTAATGAACTGCCCCCTTAAGTAAACACTTCATTAAATCTCCACACTAACGTACTGTACTTGCAATAACTCTTATCCCTGAGTGGCTTCCGGGCCTTGATAAGTGGTGACCACCGTGTAAAAAAAAAAAAAAAAAAATCCGTTAAAGATTTTTTTTCTTTTAAGGACAATTCAATCGGCATAACTACACCTATAGCAGGTAAAAATGGTTTTCTTATATATTTACATATCATTCAACCATATATTCAAACACGGTAATGTTTAAATATATGGTTAAGTGGTTGTTTTAATCATTTAGAACTGCTTTAAAGCTTAACCGCTCACTCATTTTTCGATCAAATTCAAGCAATTATTACAGTTTATAGATCACCTTATCTATATTGTGATAAAAAAATTTCAATTTTCGTTCAGTAAAACAAAAGTTATGATGAATTTTCTGGTTTTCAAAATCATAAAAATATGTAAGGAGGTGAATGACGTTTTTATAGCTGGTTTCCATAGATACCACGTCTCTTCAGCAACTATTCTTGCTACTAATTCACTGCTGTCGCAGAAAGAGAAGTAACAAGTGAAACAGAGAGAATAAAAGTATGAAAGGGAGATAATTGGGGGGATTTTATTGAAAGCAGACGAGTGCCATACATTGTTATTACATATGTGTATGTTATGTTTATGGGGCAAAAAATATAAGACTGAAATTAAACAAAGAACAAGTGAATTTACTGGAAGCCTGGAAAAATCATAGATTACAATAGAAAAATGCGAGCATAAAAAGTTATATGGTTAAGCTTAAACATGGAAAAGTAAAAGACTAGTTGTTAAAACTGTAAAAGAAAAGATAAGATATTCTAGTAAATATATAAATAAACTTAAAATATTGCAGCATTAAGAATTTTTTAAATTCAATTTATAACATTATATAATCAACTTTTAATGCTGCAATATTTTAAGTTATAAATTTATTCTATTTTTTACTAGAATATCTTGTCTTTTTCTTTTCCAGTTTTAACAACTAGTCTTTTACTTTTCCATGTTTAAGCTTAACTATATTATTTTTCATGGTCGCATTTTCCTATTGTAATATATATATATATATATATATATATACTCACTCTTTTTCCCATGTTTTGCTTAGTTTTGTCTTCTAATTAGCACTGAAATGTTTGAATAATAGAAAAAAAAGATCCTAAAATGTGCCAAACATTAATGCTATTGTTTTTCGTTTCCCTTTGCAAAACTCAATCATGTTATCCAAAGTCCAAAACAAAAACAATAATTTCCTTCTACATAACAAACAGAATAAAATAAAGCACTATAAATATTTTAAGATATATATATAAAAAAAAATTAACGCCTAAAGACATTTTTTTTTTCAAAATTACAACATTCAGCATTAAATAACCCAAAAAAGGGTTGATATGCCGTAAAATAAACCAACCAAACAAAAAACAAACAACAAAAAACAAACAACAAAAAACAAACAACAAAAAAGGGAGTATTTATTAGTTTTGATTTTTTTTATTTTATTAGCCAATACCAGTTTACAGAAATACGCAGATAGTACCATAGGTACTAACATATAAACTAAAAAAAAAAAAAATAACCGGGATGATACGTTTATTTAAATTTATCAGACACACAAAAAACAAAATGGTGAAAATGTTGGTTTACATTACATTTAAAGTTCGGTATGTTCATACAGTCAGGGAAACGGGGAAGGAATTCCAATGTTTAGTAGTCTGGGGAGAGAAGCTATTAGTGTAAAAGACTTTCGGGCGTCTAGGGACCTCTACACAAAACAAGCACAGAGATGTAACATTGTAGCAATGGAAAGGAGTTCGTAAACAATTATTGTTTTGTATTAAATCACTGGGAATGTGTTTTTCTAAGGTATTTTGTTTCATAGAGCTTTAAATGGTCCCATGCGCAAACAGTTGATCTGGTCAGGAGACAAGACTAATATATATATTTTCGCTCATCTTGCAACTGATCTAATCCTTTTCAACTGATCTACCCAATATTCTTCCCTTCCCCTTAAACTTTTTTTCCCATCATCTTTTCTTAAATGAAACAATTTTTAAACAACTGTAAGCCCCGGGGGGGGGGGGATTCTGGCTACCCAGGGTGACTTTGAGCCATATAAAAAGATAAATAAAAACAAAGATAATAATGCATAAATAACTCCGCAGTAAATATTTGCTGCTGCACTACAATGTATTTGGAAAATTTGGAAATTATGTTTGAAATGTAGAGATCATATATTATTTACTCGCTATTATTTATATTTTTGTTAATGGTTCAAAGTCACCCCAGTTTACAGTAGTGTAGAAGTCATAATTTTATTCCAAATTTGATTTTTATCATATACTACCATTCCAGCCCGGCGTTGCCCGGGTGTTTAGAAAAAAAAAAAAAAGCGGTCAATTTTTTTAACTTTGACCCCTATTATGACCCTTTAACATTTATTGTTTTGGGCTCAAATCAAGTTATTAAGTTAGATCCATGTCCAAGGAACCTATATCTAAAATTTCAAGTGTTTAGACCCAAAATTGACGGAGGAGTTTGGTAGAGTACTCAAAGGTCAAATCGTTGAACTTTGACCCCTTAACAGCCAAATTTCTGGCCGAAAACCAATCACATAGATTTTCCCAAATCTTAGTACCCTGTATATCAAATTTCGAGTCTGTAGATTTAAAATTGACAGAGTTATTGCGTAGGGAAATGTACACATACAGACAGACAGACAGACAGACACGTTCACTTTTATAGATATATAGATTTGCACTAAACTAACCTGATTTCAATAGTTTATCTATATTGCTTCTACATAAACTGTAAAAATTATTTATGGAGTTTATTAGTTATGATTAACTTATATTTAAAAATAAACAAGCCGAGCATGCAGAATCTCCTGCCACAAGTGAAAATTTACTTTCACCATGACTAATGTTTGTGCAAAATTAAAAAAAATCGAAATTGTGGTTATTGAAAAAAGTGCGAACAAATAAACAGATGAACGATTTGGGAGCAATTTTACTCTCATATTGCCCTCTAGGGAGGCAACCAGAGTCATCCTGGAAAATCTTCTCTAGCAAAAATTTTCTTTTCACCATGACTAATGTTTTCGTAAAATTTCCCCTAAAAAGTTAAAGCATGATTAGTGAGAAAAGTGCGAACAAATGAATGAGAGTGAATTACAAGGTCAAATCCCTCCTTTGTAGGGGGTGGAACAGTTATAAAGACCTATTTTCTCTTATGAATCAATGACCCCTTCCTTTGAGCTGTTTGGCACTCACTGGCCAATCAGCTAACAAGGTACATTAATTCATCGGTCCTTAAAAGACTACTTTTTGGAACTACAGTTAGTCATCAGTCAGGACCAGACCTCCAGCCAAGCAACACCTTCCTTTTCTCTCGCGTTCCCTGTCCACTGGACTCTATATGGCATTGGCGGTTCCCACCAGGCAACAACTGCGATCAGCTGAGACTTCAACAAGAAAAGCTGATTGACTCAACAGGCCCCTAAGAGAACTTTCATTCTTCCTTCTTCATCTATCACAGTCCTATTTTTGACTTCCTATTTTCAACTTCCTGCTGCATATAAATTCTATTTATTTGTTATTGTTAAAAGAAGTTTGTTTTTTATTCCGTGCTGGGTTCTTAATTAAATATATTTTATTAGTGGGTACAAAACAATTTTTTTTTTTTATTACATTTTCACTCCAAACAAGGCACATTGCCACTTTGATGTAGAGGGCTACTATCAGGAACATAAGCTACAGGGGTACTATGTGGGGAGTTGGGCAGCAAGATGTCGGTTCACGTTACACTTAAACTTCTGCATGCCACTACAGTTGGGGAAGCAGGTACCCGGAAGGGAATTCCAAATTCTGGGGAAGAAACTACTGGAGTAAAAGGCTCTCTTATATCTAGGGATCTCTACTGTGAAGGGATGGGATTTTGCTGCTAGTCAGGTTTGTCGGGGGTATTTACGTCAAGGTGGTACAACTGCTTGCAGTTCGTCGGAGCATTCACCGTTAAAATACTTGTAGAACAGGCAGAGGGATGCTACATTTCATCGATGGGACAGAGGCTGAAGCTTAGATGACAGTTCAGGACCTATCAGGTTGGTGACTCTCTTTTGAACCTTGTCTAGGAGTGAGAGACTAGTGGCTGATGCACCAGCCCAATTCTCTATCAAAATTCGTTAGACGCGGATTTTGTTCATTAAAGGAAACATAATAACATAATATTAGTTTTTATTTTTATTATGTGATTTTGTCTTTCATATTTTATGATTTACCAACTTTTCTATTTTATTACCTCCACCATGGACGCTACATTTTCAGTCGAGTTTGTAACTATATTGTTCGTCTCGCTTTTCAATAATTTCAATTTTGCTCATAATTTCTACTTGATCTATAATGTAGCTAATAAAAAATAGAAAGAAATAGAAGTGAAGCATCCGAAGAACAGATACTACACTTTGATCTTGATCTATAATGTAGCTAATAAAATCTTGTATTTTATATGTGCTTGACCTTTAACCTTTAACCTTGAGCTCGAAAAGTTCAATGAAATAGAGAATTTCAACTCTTACCCATCTGATGTAGAAATCTTTAAACAACACATAACACAAGCAGCATAGAATTTTGAAGATTTTTACAAAATTCTTAAAAATATTAAAAGAATAATATTCATATTGACTAGCAAAGACTGTAAAAATTCCACGGTTAATTATTAATATATCATTTTTAATAAACGCCGCTCGCGTTAAAAATAAATTCAATAATCATTGTTTTCATATAGTTTGTCTGATTTATGCCCTATAAACATTTTTAGCATTATTTAAAATTTTTAATTTAATAGTGAAAAAAAAAAAAATTATCTGAAAAAAAAATTTGTGCAGAATAGAACACTCAAGATGAGAACAGTAGTCCAAAGAATACAAATAACCAATTCTCATCTAAAAAATTTCAGAAACAAAGAAAGTTGGAGGTTACATCGGCCGGAACGTTGTGCAAATTACATCCAAAATGAAAACGGTAAGTAGAACCCCGGGATACGGTAGCCCTATAATACGTTTTTTTTTTTTCAGGTTACGATGTGGAATACTATATTTTTCCAGCCCCTGGTTTTACAGTAGTTTTCCTCAAAGAAAACAGAAAACCTATTAACATTATGGAAATTCCCCTTAGAGAGAGAGAGAGAGAGAGAGAGAGAGAGAGAGAGAGAGAGAGAGAGAGAGACACACACACACAAAATCTATACATATACATTATATATACAGTAGAACCCCGGGATACAGTGGCTCTAGGATACGTTTTTTTTTTTTTTTTCAGGTTACGATGTGGAATACGATCTTTTTCCTGCCCCTTGTTACGGTATTTGTCCCGCCTTACGATGTTATTTATAATGTTATTAAGTACTGTATTTTGTTACTAATTTTTTTATGGCGTATCCTGAGTTTCTACTGTACTGCAAAAAGATCCAAATTTATAACGTCATTAATATGATGAGGAAATTAAAAATTATACAGCCGTAATAGGATGAGGATTATTATACCGCCTTCTTTTGATGCCCGCAAATCATTCGATGCTGGGGGTGGGGGAGTTATGAATGATACACCTTGACGATTTCTGTGATGTCTTTGCGGCAGATCGGACACACGTCATGCTTGTTTAGTAACATGCTCGAACAGACGAAGCAGGTGACCATGTGATGGCAGGGGCAGAGCAGGCAGTCACGTACGCTGGCCATGCAGATGGCACAGTCCTGGTCATTGTTTAGGTACGAAACACCTGGAAAAGAAGGAAACAGATATTTTTTTTTTTTGTACTTCCTTTTAAGTTTAATCGACAGAAACAGAAAAAAAAATAAAAGTAAAACAAAACAAAAAATTAAAAAAAAAAAAAAACTTCAAACAAATTCTTTTATCCGATTAATTCAAGAAAATAAAGTGTTTCGCCATGATAACACCTCAACTGAATATGAATGCCATTTTAAAAAATAAATAAATAAAAACATACCAAGGTTTTCATGTTGTACTTATTTGCGAGGGAAAATAACTACGGTCCATCAAAATATTACGCAAATTTATCCAGTAGCTTTAGTTTTATAAACTAACCAGCAGGCTGCCCGGCGTAGCCCGGTCGAAAAACACGCATAAATATGATATATAATTGCATCTTGCACATTTATTATTATTAAAGTTAATTCTCTGCTGATTGTTATATTGTACCCATTATATTTAAAAAAAAAAAAAAAAATGGAAAGAAACTGAGACATGTGAGGCATTCGAGTAATTAAGGCTGAAGGCGGCTACATTGAATAGATGTCAGCTCTACTACATAATCAAGTTTACCTGAACTGATTTTTTTGAATAAAAGTTTTCAAATAAAAGCTGTAGTGTTGTTTTATTTATGGCGACAATTTTATCGTTGAACCCTATATCTGCATTAGGGGATCATGATTACTACAAAATTAAAATTCATAAAATAGAATGAGCAAATTCCTTTTTTTTTTTTTATTTAAATTTGAAAATAAGCAAAAAAAAAAAAAAAAAAAAAAAAAAGAAAAAAAAAGATTTAAAAAGCTGATACGAGTATATTTATTACATTTGATTCTTGTCTAATAGATGGATCAAAAGTTATGGGGCAAAACGTGTCATTTTGGGGCATTTTTGACCACTTTTGAGTCCGTGGGGATGCAACGGAAATTTTTACAAAAAAAAATTTTTTACTGTGCACATATATTTAATAATATACAATTTGTGGCAAAATTTTAGGAAAAACTAATGGACGGTTATCTGGCAATTGTCCAGACTAACAGACGCACGGACGCCACTGAAAACATAGGTCCTTCTCCGATAAATCGGGGGACCAAAAATCTGTAAAAATCTTTCATCGACAGTCTGGCAGTTCCTGCTTACATCATTTTTCAGTGAACAGGCCTGAATCTATTTATTTATGAAGGTCACAGACAGATGCAGAACAAGAGACTTTGATGATATGGTCATGCTGAAAGAATGGATGGGAGTTCTTTGGTTAGTAGGTTCAATTCATAAGGAAAGAGCAAGGAAGACGAGAGAGAGTGGTAAGGATGAATTTGGGAGAAAGAGGGACAAATAAGGACCTGGGAAGAGATAGATTAGTCTGGAAGTCAATTACTTGAAGCCATCCAACACATGCCAGAATATAAAATGGATGGTGATGATGTAGAACCAAACCCAGCAATAACAGAGTGCATTCACTGCACAGACCATGATCGTCCCTCTTGCTGAATCAAAATTGTCATTAGATTCTCTCAGTGATACAACAAACAAATTCTATCCCCCCCCCCCCCCCAAAAAAAAAAAATTAACAAAATAACTTTTTTTAATAACAATTAGAGATTTTTTTCTGAAGGTTAAACTGGTATTCATTTTCTTGGGTTAAATAGCAGACTTTCCAAATGAGATTATTACCTGACCAAACAGAAATATAAGTTAATTCAACACAATTTTTTAGCTAAGAATTCTAAGGATGCATCTTGTCCACAGTGGCGCACTGGCCCAACTCACAATCAGAGATATTTTCAATTTTGGTGTTTCTGCATTTACCAAACTGAAGCTTGCTTGGGCTTGCTCGGAAACTGATGGAAATAACCAGAAAAGGTTGGCCAAGCGTTCCTCAATTTTTTACGAATGAGCTGTTTTTAGCTAATACAACTCTATGAAGGCTAGTTTTTTTATAAGTTATAAGAAATAAAAAATTAATTGGGGCAGATTAAGATTGGGTTAGATAGATGTTTGTAATTTTATTTATTGTATTTCCATGTTTTTCCTGTTTATTATTAAAATTTTCTTGTAGTGGTTTAACGTTTTACGAACCAGTCACTTTTGGAAACCGCAGGTCGATAAATAGTAGCAGACTTGTCAATTGAGATTATTGCCTGACCAAACTGAAATATAAGTCAATTCAACACAATCCTTTAGCTAAGAGTTCTAAGGAACCATCTTGCCCACAGTGGCACACTGGCTTAACTCATTATCAAAGATATTTTCAGTTTCTTCTGTGGTCACCCTCCTTTTTCCTTTAGCCGGACATCTAGCACTTGCAACGTTTGCCATTCATATGCATCAATAAACATGCAGCTCAGTGCATGTTTACAGAAATGATGAATGATGTAGCAGTTTTAACAGAACTCAAGCCTGGAAATAAGTTTGTTTTTTAAAAATCTAATTCTTTGTAATAAATGACAACGATAATCTAAATGTCTTATGATCCCTTATAAAATAATTGTAACATTTGAGGTGAAAATTTATTCCAACTTGAAAAAAATGGTTTTCAAATGAGAAGAGTTCCAAATGAATTCATTGGTTTCCCGGATATATTTCTAGTCACAATTCTTTCTAGAAAGACATCAAATACTTACACGAGAGACTGCATGAAGGTTGTCAACATCCCTTTCAATTAAATTAACTGGACTCAAACTTGGTACAGCCAGGTTGTCAGAAAAAATTGGATATATTACAATTTGCGACATGACAATTACGTATGTTTTAATTTTTTTTTACTTGAAATTCAATATTTTTTTCGTTGTAATACAGAATCATCAAAATCTGCGTAAAGATATGACGTGTATGGGGAGAATGCTGTTACAGAACGGTTGTGTCAGGAATAGTTCGCTAGATTTCGAAAAGGAATTTTTCTAGTGTAAGATGTTCCTTGTTCTGGCTGGTCAAAGATGATTGGCAGTGACCAAGTAAAAAAAAGCCGTAGTTGAACAAGATTACCATTTCAGACCACACCGATAAATTGCAGACATTCTTAAAATTTCCAAATTTCCAAATAGAGTCAAGAAAAATAAATTGCATTAACACCCACTAAAAAAAAACAAAAACAAAAAAGATGAACAAACATTTTGGCCAACACAATATGTTGAAAAAAAAAACAAAAAAAAAACGGTGTGTTATTTCAAAAATGAGTGTTGAATGTGAAATAACCACATAAAAATGATACAACAACAACAACTAGGTGGAACGTTCAACAGATTTATTTACAAGTTACGATTGACTTTATGATATTTTTAACCAGTAGATGTGCGATAAGTCTCTCGGTTTTGAAGCATGTGTTTTCGTCTCAAAGTGTCGTGAAGAACTCCCCCTTCTTTTTTCCAATCCAAGGGCGATCACTCGTTTCTGTGTCAACTCTGCTTTTTGGGGGATAACACTAACAACATTAAATGACCGTAATCCAGATTTTTTTTGATCCCTTATAAAATAATCGCAGCATTTTATGTGAAGATTTATTCCAACTTAAAAAAAAAAAAAAAAAAAAAAAAAAGAAATGGTTTTCTAATGAGAAGAGTTTTGAATGCCGTATTTTCGTAACACAAATGTGAAATAACCACGTATACAACTAAATGAAGCATTTAACAGTGCGCGAGCCTTTTCTAGTCTCACACAAAAACATGCGTTCACCTCTCAAGCTATATAACTTGTCATATACATACGCGCACACAAACATACGCGCCCACGTCCACACACGTACATATATTCACGTATATACACTCACATTCACGTGTATATTCACACACGTACACACACAAGGACAACGTCACTTCCCCTTTCAAAGGAAATCCACACATGCGCAAAAGACCACCGGAAACAATTATAAAAGCAAGAGACAAGCTGTTTCCAGCCCTTTTCGACTTAGCTCTCGAGCTGAGCAGTCGTCGGACCATTCGCCCCCCCCCCCGTCGGGGCGCCCACGCACATCACGTCCCCTGCTACTATGTAGGGGGCACGAGCTAACAGACAGTATGTACACTTTATACGCTTTCTCTCTCCGTGAACTGGATTGACATTCTCACTCTTTCTCTCTCTATCTAATACTTGGGCCAGAGAACACCACCACGTAGATGACGGCTAACATGGCGCACAGTTTAACTGATGTCAACCCTCTATCTTTTTCTTTGTCTACACGCTGGACCATCATTCCCATTTTCCACTACATCACTCACTTCTCTTCCCACGCACGAACAAACGATAGTGACCCGAACGTGAGATGAACACACATTTCCTTTTTCCTTCTATACTACCAATCCTGCAACAAACGATGGTTACACCCGCGCGGACATGAACACATGTTATCTCAAAAACATTCATTCTTTCAACAGTAAATAAACGACACGTTTATCTATTCCAGCAATTGAGTCTTTGTTTCCTTCATTCCATTCATTTCATTATTTTCTTTTGTATCAGAATTAGAATTTATATATCTTAGTCCTCTACAACAGATTTATTTACAAGTTACGATTAACTGTGATATTTTTAACCACTGGATGTGCGATGATAAATCTCTCGGGTTTTGAAGCAAGTGTTTTCATCTCAAAGTGTCATGGCGGACTCTCAGTGCATGTTTACAGAAATAATGAGTGCTGCAACAGTTACAACAAAACTCAAACCCGGAAATAAGATTTTTTTTTTTTTAATTTAATGTCTCATAATAACGACGACCATAATCAAAATGTTTTATGATCCCTTATAAAACACTTGTAGCACTTGACGTGACGATTTATTCCAACTTGAAAATAAAAACAAGGCCAATAGCCATTAGTCCCGTTCTCTCATGTAATGAATGAATGTGTGAATGTAGGATTGACATGAAATTCTTAAAGATAAACTAAAATGACCGAAAAATGGGCTGAAATGACTTAAATAAAAAGTAAACGACTTAGAATGCATTTAATGAACTTAAGGATGAATTGAATGACCTTAAGAATGACTTGAATGCTTAAAAAATAACTGGAATCCTTCAAAAACAACTTGGATGATCTGGAGAAAGACTTGAATGGCTTTGAGACTGACTGGTTGTAAAGTGGGTGATCATTTTACATTAAATTAATACAGAAAAGTGATCCCCAACTTTATATCACAAAGTTACAAACATAAGTACAGCATGTAGTAAGAACAGATACTACACTTTGATCTTGGTCCGAAGGCCAAAAAAAGGGTTGGTATTTATTTGCTCCCCCACCGAGCAAATTAGGCACAAGGCCGATTTTTAATGTGAGGAGTGAAGGGGAAATGGGGACCAACTCCCCGGGGAGTAGGGGAGCTGGATAGTGACAATTGGTATGAAGGGTTGCCCCTACATTGACCAAGGTCTTATATGTGGGACTGCCCCCACATATGGTCTTTGCTTGCAGTATCTGCCGGAACAGATACTACACTTTGAGATATTAAATCCTTTATTCATGTTAAAAATACATTGAAAATCAACGATGAACAAAAAACTTAGGCACATGGCCAACTTGGCCAAAAGGCCAAGAAAAGCTTAAAAAGCTAAGAACAGCATCTATTAAGAACAGACTTTTGATCTTAACCAAAAAGGCCAAGCACAAAAGTGTTATGGACAGATCGACCGACCGACAGACTGACCGACGGAGTGACTTATAGAGTCACTTGCACGCGACTAAAAAATGGTTTTCAAGTGAGAAGAGTTCTGAATAACTTCATTGCATTGTTTTCAATAACACCTTTGAGTCGACCATTGAAATGCATAAAATACAGAACATTAAACCAAGTGTTCATTCGCCTCACCATCTACTCCCACCCTCACAACTCTCCCCAACAAATATTCTTGACCCACACCCAACAGTGACATATTTGAAATGCCGCTGCATTGCATTTTTCGTACCTGCTTTTGGATTTTAACCCAAATTCATTTTTGTTTTTCTTCTGTCGGCTTCTCTTTATTCCCTCGACTGTTATTGACTAAATCGATGCATCTATATAAAGAATAGAAGCATACACTTATCAATAGACATTACCCCCTCCCTCATTCTCAATAAACACAGAAGCATAAAGACAAACACACCCTGTCCAAATATGGTTGGTGAAAGAGATTGAAATTGAATAAATAAACTTTAAATAAATAATAAAAAATAAATAAATAATAAAAAATAAATAAATAAATAATAAAAAACAAAAAACAAAAAGTAATTTTTTGTCGTAGGTGTAGTTAGATCTTGTTTGCACCTATAGATCCGAGTTCTTATTAGTGTTGGAACGATTAATCAGAATTGGAATCGTAAAAATTGGACCTTTTTGGGGTATCAGAAAAAAAAAATATGTATATTTTCCGATTACAAAATGATTTTTTAATTAAAATTTTTTTTTATTTGATTTTGTTTAAAATATATTGGTACTATGCTTATTCTCACCTCCAAACACCCGGGCAATGCTGGGTACACCCCCCCCCTCCGCTAATAATAAATAAAAAAAGGTTTTACACCATTGCATGGTTTTCTAAAGTTTTCATTTTTAACATTACAAAATAATGATTTTAACAGATGGGAAAAATTCTATTTAAATTTACACACAAACTACATGACACGCGTTAACCAGATCAGGCGTTTAATTTTGTCTTCTAGGGCAATCACCAGTTAACCTTAGCATCACCAACAAAACGATTTAAAAAAAAAAAACAAACAAAACACATACACTCACAAATTATAAAATCTTCTATGATTAGGATAGATTGCACCGAACATCTCAGAATAAAAATGATCTTCATTTTTTTTTAATCTATATATCTACTAGCCTGGGTGCCGCCCATTATTGCTCAGGTGTTGGTTGAACAAAAAAAAAAAAAAAAATTGCGAGTGCAAATAAAAAAAAATAAATAAAATTAGGTGTAGCAGGCAGGCTTTGAACCCGTAACGCATAGGAGGAAAAGGAGGCGCAAAAAGTAAACGGCCTTATCGATGCGCCCACCACGATTGTGATGTCATGGGCGGTCAAAATAACGTCTTTTATGCGACGTCGTTGTCGTGAAGGTTGAATGACTTGGAAAAATGTTGACAAAAAATGGTCCAGTTGACGGTAAAAGAATTAATGTTTTGGGCCAATTTTTCGATATTTGTTGTCTGAGATATCGAGCTTTAAAATGATACCAATTTTGTTACGGTCCGATGCGTCTGTCAAAAGTTTTTGGCAGACATACAAACATATACACACACACATTTTGTTTTTATATAAAAACTAGGGGGGGGGTACCCGGGGATGCCCGGGTGTCTTGAGGTAAATCAAAACTCCGGGGGGGGGGGGGGTTAAATAATGAAATAAATGTTTTGAGTAGGTAAGTATTAGAATCGAACCCGTACCCTTGAGTTGGAAATTAATGTGTGAAAAAAAAACCGTACTACGTTACCCATTGAGCCACGGCGACAGACAACATTAAGCAGGTTATTTAACTATAAAACAGGCGTGCGCAATAAAAGTTAACTCCGCTGCTTCCATTTGACCTAATTAAGAAGGTCAAATAGAAGTCACGCAGCGTTTGGGTTTGTTTACCCAAATTTAACTGTTTCTTTCCCCAACAGATGTTGGGGAGGGGGAGGGGAAGCAGCTCCCAATTGTCCAGAACTGTCTGATCAAAGCTGATTGCTTCTGGATGTTTTTCCCGGCGCAATGCCGAGAAGACGTCGTTTAAGTTTAGTTTCATTTTATTTATACTAAAAAGCCCAATCAACACGCGAGAAGCCAAAATAGCAATAATTTTGTAAAAATCAACGTAAATAAATCTATACGCTACGCGCTTTCCTAATTCCTAGATATTATTATATACACAGTTTTAAGCGATAGTAACGAACCCGGGAGCGTGTGCGAGAAAAGCCTTTTGAAGACATACACGAAATGGTCACACACATTTTGCCTTTTATATATATAGAAGAAAGATTATATATATATTATATATAATATTTTATATATATGTGTATTATTTTATATATATATATATATATATATATATGTATTATATATATATATACTTTATATATATACTAGCGGGGGGTACCCGGCAATGCCCGGGTGTCTTGAGGTAAATCAAAACTCCGGGGGGGGGGGGTTAAATAAAAAAAATTTTTGGTAGGTAAGTATGAGAATCGAACCCGTACCCTTGAGTTGGAAATTAATGTGTGAAAAAAAAACCGGGCGACGTTACCCATTAGGCCACCGCGACATACATAAAACATACTTAGGTTTGAGTTTATTTAATAAACTATAAAAACAGGCGTGCGCAATAAAAGTTAACTCTGCTGCTTCCATTTGAACTAATTAAGAAGGTCAAATAGAAGTCATGCAGTTGTCTGTTTTTGTTTTTTTCCCCCCAACATCTGTTGGGGGGAGGGGAACCAGCTCCCAATTGCCCAGATTGAATAACAATTGTCTGATGTACAACATTGATCAAAGCTGATTGCTTCTGGACATTTCCCGGCGCAATGCCGAGAACGTTGTTCGTTGTTAACTTTGAATTAGTTTCGCTTTTTATACGAAAAAGCCTCATCAACATGCGAGAAGCCAAAATAGCAATAATTTTGTAAAAGTCGACGTAATAAATTTAGATGCGACGCACTTTCCCAAATCGTACATATTATTATTTAGGACCCATATAAACAGTTGTAAGCGATCGTAACGAACCCGGAACCGTGTGCGAGAAAAGCCTTTTGAAGACATACACGAAATGGTCACACACATTTTGCCTTTTATATATATAGATAAAAGTGAAAATGTGTGCGTGTAAGGACACTTCTCAACCTATACACTAAATGAATTTTTAATCTAGACTTGAAATTTAGTATATAGGATATTCAGACATGTGGAAAACTTTTTAATCTGCTTTCATCCAGAAAAAAGGGCTGCTAAAGAGTCAACATTGAAAAATTTGTACGTGGGAGTCATCGGATTTTTATCTCTTGGCTGTCTCACGAATGCGCATGCGTGAATAGTTCATGTTACAGATTAGTTATGTTAAGAATAAGTTGTTTGGAAACCCCTTTTAAAGACGTGTCAAGCTGGTCTAATGGTTATCATACTTCTGTCTTAAGTCTTAAGTTTTGGTTTCGATCTCAGCTCAAGTATTTTTTTCTTTTTACTTACAAAAAGTGAACGGTTTGAAAAAACATAATACGTGCATGTACGTCTTAATTTCTGTATTTATTAAAATATAATATTTATGCATATTTTACGACTGGGCAATGCCGGGCAGATTGCTAGTAATAAAATAAAAAAGGTTTTACATTATTAGTCGGTTTTGTAAAGTTTTCATTTTTAACCTTATAAAATAATGTTTTTAAAGAATGTGACTAACTACTATTCAAAAAAATTGTAAATTTTTTAGGTCATCCGTAACTATAGAAGTTAAATTTACATAAAAAAGTGCTTATAAGCTGGTTGCAGCTGTAGAATGGGTCTAGTGGTCTGAGCGATTTTCTGTTTATTAGATTTAGTGGTGTTTACTTCAACCTATTAAGAAAAAAAAAAAAAAATACAAAAAATTTTTTTTTTTAAACTTTATGATGTACGTGTCCATCACGGAACAAAGATGTCATATTCCAAAAAAAATCACCCAAACTGATCAAGTAATTTTATTCTTAACTAAAAAAAAAAAAATTATGAGTAAGCAAAAAGGGACTGTTTTGCATCGCCATCTTGAAAAAATAAACAAGAGCAGGTAAGTCTACAATGATTCAACCTTGTAAGATCAGTTTTGTAATACTAACGATTTCGCATAAGTCACTAAAAACTGTAAATTTTTATTTTTTTTAACTAAAAAAATTCTTGATCAATTTATATGATTTTTGGAAGATGAAATCTTTGTTCTGTGATGGGTATGTACATCATACAGATTCTTCTGCAATTTAGTTTTTTAAAATAGGTTTAATCTATCTCTTCTCTAATAGGATATAAAAGGAATTTTGTGTGCCTGTGAGTTCCCTATGGACTCACAAACGGCTGGGTCGATTTTTATGAAATTTCACACAAGGGTATTTTATATGCCTGGTAGTGTTGTTAGAGAGGTTTTGTGTCTGAATGTCTTTCATAAGTACCGATAATCGAAAAAATCCGATGAAAGAAGGAGCAGTCGATTTTGATGTCGGTTGGTTGGTTGTTTTTGTTTTACGGCATATCAACCCTTTTCAGGTTATTTAATGCCGAATCCAGTGATTTTGAAAAACAATTTTTTAATAGAGTATATTTGTTTTTTTTTTTAAGTCGGTTTTTATTTAACCCATAGTTGGGACCCTAACAGGTACTACCACTTCAGGTCAGAGTGGACCTGGGAGCAATGGCAATCAAAGGGTGGCTCCACACTCCCCAAAGCCCGCAAGCTGGGGCCTCACCATCGGATATAGTTTAAGGTCATATCCAGGACCGTTGATTTTGATCAAAGTTAACATCTTATACAGCCTAACATCACCAGTGCATTTGTGAAGTTTTATTAGCCCACAAGCCAAAAGGCCCGGCATATATATATATATATATATATATATATAGGTTCTTTGATATGACAGGGTCGCCGCGTTTGAAATGAATGTTTCTGTTTAAAACACGATTTCACAATGATACTTGACATTTTTTTATTTTAAACTTAAATTCAAATCAAATTTAAGCCATTATCACCCCACAAGCAGTAAGGTCAGGCATATAAAATCAATAGTAAGTTCTTTAATATGACAGGGGTGCGATCGACTGAACTATGATACTTGACTTTTGCATTTTAAACTTTAATTCAACCCATTATATATAAAAAAATAATTTTATAAAATCAACAGTAGGTTCTCTACAGTGCAATGTAGACTACACTGTATTGTGGACTAAGTCACTGCGGGGAGGCATGTGAAACTTTCTCCAGATGCATCATAATGGGTCCCTAATTAAAGCAGGCAATCAATCGATTTGATTGAAAAATGATCGATTTCATAGATTTTGATGACAATAAAAATATGGGCATGTGAATTAAACATTTGTTCATCATCTTTCAATCCCGGGCAACATCAACTTTCCCTGCTAGCTCTAAATAAACACTGATATATTTTATTAGATTGGGATTTTGTTGAGGAGAGATGACAGTAATGACAATGATTTTAAATGACCTAACTTGGTGTTTTTAGTGTTTTTATTTTTTTATTTGTTTTACTGTTTTTCTTGAGACAAAATTCTTTTCATTTAAAACATCTACGGAGACCTGTCTTAGCCGCACTTATTTAGATTTATATTCAACGTCCATAATCACATTGTCACTGCAAGTTTAGCATCATTAGACTTGGCTAGTTTTCAGGAGAGCTGGAGAAAATTTATTTGGACCATCAATAGTTATAAACTTATTTTGTTTTTATTATATATCGAAAAATGTTTTTCTCTTTTTTTATTATTTTAATTCAGTTATTTTGAAGAGATTCAGCTAAAATTTAAAAATATATATATACAAAACAAACACCCACAAAGTTGATATTTCTTGATGGGCGTTGCCTTGGATAAATAATATCTAAAATTTATAAAAAAAAAATATATTTAATCTTTAGGAATGAACTGGTCCAGGTTTTGGTTTTTTAGTAATTTCCAGTGTTATGTATTATCTAGTCATTAGATTTGGTTAGTTTTCACGAGAGCTGGAAAAAGATTTGGGCCATCTATAGCCATAAACTTTTTAATTTTTTTTATTTTACTTCAGTTATTTTGCAGAGATCCAGCTAAAAGTAAAAAAACAAAAAAACTACAAAACAAATACCCACAAAGTTAGTATATTCTGGATGACGGTGTTGATATTTTTTTAGCAATTTTCAATGTTTTCTATTACATAAAGGGGAAGTGAATGATTTTGATTATTATTATTTTCAATAGATAGAAATAGGTAGGGCACAACTGAAACAGGGGTGGGGGAAGGGATATGGAAAAACAGGCAAGAAGGAAAGAGAGAAAGATAGAGACTGACTGAGAGAAATGGGGAGATAGAAATTTAAATATAAACATGTTCTGCACACTTCTTGACCTTTTCTGTTTTGTTTATTACTAGCAGAGCTACCCATTGTTGCCAGGGACGTAAAAAATATTTTATTTATCAATAATTTGTCTAGTACAACGCTATTGCATTCATTAATAGTTTGTCTCCTACAAAGAATGTTCTTTCATCAATAGTATATCTATTACAAATACATTTCATTTATTAATAGTTTGTCTACTGCAGAGGCATTTTATTTATTAATAGTTTGTCTACTGTAAAGGCATTTAATTTATTAATAGTTTGTCTACTAAAGAGCTATTTCATTTATCAATAGTATATCTACTACATTTCATTTAATTAGTTTGTGTACTGCAAAGGCATTTAATTTATTAATAGTATATCTACTGCAAATACATTTCATTTATTTATAGTTTGTCTACTGCAAAGGCATTTCATTTATCAATAGTATATCTACCACAAATACATTCTTCATTTCATTAGTTTGCCTACTACAAAGGCATTTCATTTATTAATAGTTTGTCTACTGCAAAAGTATTTCATTCCCATTTCATCTAGAAAAACTGTTACAAGATCTGAGCAGCAGGTTCTCAGCATGCCCTATCCAAACGTAATAGAGTTCAAACCCAGCTTCAGAACCTAGTAGGTGATGACATTTTCTCTTCCCTGCAATATCTTTCCCATTGAAGAGACATTGTGAGCTTGTTTCTGCTCTATCGTTATTTTCATGGCATGTGCTCGACTGAACTCCAATCTATGGTTCTCCCTTGCTAAACTTTCACATAAAACACTCGACTAGCTACAACCACTATATACAATATGCTTCACTCTCTATCTGTGCCTAAATCTAAATGCAGATTCCATAAACAAAGCTTCTTTCCCAGAACTGCTTGCCTGTGGAACACTGTTCTGTTGGACTGCTTCCCGGTTGAATACAACATAGTCTTCAAATCCAATATAAACAAGTTCTTGTTGAGCCGTCCCCATAAATAATAAAATTCTACTTGATTTGCGCCATTAACGATTACTACACTACCACCCTTATCCTCGAGTGGCCTTCTGGTCTTGATAATTGGTGACTCCCAAGTAAAAAAAAAAAAAAACTTTACCAAAGGGCATTGAAAGGTGACGGTGGTCAAGCGGTTAATGATACAGACTGATGACCTGGGTGTACAGAGTGGAAATCCAATTCATTCCACAAAATCACTCTCACTTAGGATGTTGGCAACCTTCATGTGGTCCTTCCTATAAGTACCCAATGTATTTCTACAAAGAAATTTGTCACGAAAAATATCGGGGTAATCAATGCCAACAGCAGAATCTTTGGATTCATATGATATGATACTAACCAAGGGACATAACTTTAGCATAGAAAGCAATTTCTCCCCAAAGGGAGATAATTGATCCTTCACTCCTATTGTGAATGCCGACATATTTTATTAAACTGGAATGGAGATATTTGTTGGGTAGGTATCATTTTTTTATAGTTTGACTAATGGTCTATAGCAAGGTTTCTCAACGAGGTCCATACCACCCACTACAGAGACATTACGAGACTTGAGGTGGGTGATGGACAAATTTATCGTATTGGGGGACCCTGAGATCCTGGGGAAGGGAGGGGGGGTTAAAGACCAAGAGCTTCTAGTAACATTACTAGGTGTTTCTCATCCCGTTTTCTTTGGGATTCACAAATTCATGTGGAAATTGACTGCATCACATATATTTTTAATTGAAAAAATTGATTCAAGAATCAATAACCTTGTATTGCTGACAAAGCTTTTTAATTGTTTGCTGAATCTGATTCACATTTTCTGATTCACATTTTCTGATTCACATTTTCAGCAAAGTCTTTCTCACCTATCGAACGCTTCTTGGGAATCGAAACCGAATGGATGTTGTGAAACGTGATGATCTAAGACTTTTTCTATCAAATATGCAACCAAATATTCCAAAATTTGTTACTGATTAGCAACAACAATCTGCACATTAATCGATGATTCTTCTGATTATTATTTTGATTTTTATTGATTAGCAATTTTTATTGATTATTTCATTAGCAATTTTTATTGATTATTGTATTAGCAATTTTTATTGATTATTGTATTAGCAATTTTTATTGATTATTGTATTAGCAATTTTTATTGATTATTGTATTAGCAATTTTTATTGATTATTTTATTCACAATTTTTTTTGATTATTGTATTAGCAATTTTTTTTGATTATTTTATTCACAATTTTTTTTGATTATTTTATTCACAATTTTTTTTGATTATTGTATTAGCAATTTTTATTGATTATTTTATTCACAATTTTTTTTGATTATTGATTAGCAATTTTTATTGATTATTTCATTAGCAATTTTTATTGATTATTGTATTAGCAATTTTTTTTGATTATTTTATTCACAATTTTTTTTGATTATTTTATTCACAATTTTTTTTGATTATTGTATTAGCAATTTTTATTGATTATTTTATTCACAATTTTTTTTGATTATTGTATTAGCAATTTTTATTGATTATTTTATTCACAATTTTTTTTGATTATTGTATTAGCAATTTTTATTGATTATTTTATTCACAATTTTTTTTGATTATTGATTAGCAATTTTTATTGATTATTTCATTAGCAATTTTTATTGATTATTGTATTAGCAATTTTTTTTGATTATTTTATTCACAATTTTTTTTGATTATTTTATTCACAATTTTTTTTGATTATTGTATTAGCAATTTTTATTGATTATTTTATTCACAATTTTTTTTGATTATTGTATTAGCAATTTTTTTTGATTATTTTATTCACAATTTTTTTGATTATTGTATTAGCAATTTTTATTGATTATTTTATTCACAATTTTTTTTGATTATTGTATTAGCAATTTTTTTTGATTATTTTATTCACAATTTTTTTTGATTATTGTATTAGCAATTTTTTTTGATTATTTTATTCACAATTTTTTTTGATTATTGTATTAGCAATTTTTATTGATTATTTTATTCACAATTTTTATTGATTATTTTATTCACAATTTTTTTTGATTATTGTATTAGCAATTTTTTTTGATTATTTTATTCACAATTTTTTTGATTATTGTATTAGCAATTTTTATTGATTATTTTATTCACAATTTTTTTTGATTATTGTATTAGCAATTTTTTTTGATTATTTTATTCACAATTTTTTTTGATTATTGTATTAGCAATTTTTTTTGATTATTTTATTCACAATTTTTTTTGATTATTGTATTAGCAATTTTTTTTGATTATTTTATTCACAATTTTTTTTGATTATTGTATTAGCAATTTTTTTTGATTATTTTATTCACAATTTTTTTTGATTATTGTATTAGCAATTTTTATTGATTATTTTATTCACAATTTTTATTGATTATTTTATTCACAATTTTTTTTGATTATTTTATTCACAATTTTTTTTGATTATTTTATTCACAATTTTTTTGATTATTGTATTAGCAATTTTTATTGATTATTTTATTCACAATTTTTTTTGATTATTGTATTAGCAATTTTTATTGATTATTTTATTCACAATTTTTTTTGATTATTGATTAGCAATTTTTATTTATTATTTCATTAGCAATTTTTATTGATTATTGTATTAGCAATTTTTTTTTATTATTTTATTCACAATTTTTTTTTATTATTTTATTCACAATTTTTTTTGATTATTGTATTAGCAATTTTTATTGATTATTTTATTCACAATTTTTTTTGATTATTGTATTAGCAATTTTTATTGATTATTTTATTCACAATTTTTTTTGATTATTGTATTAGCAATTTTTTTTGATTATTTTATTCACAATTTTTTTGATTATTGTATTAGCAATTTTTATTGATTATTTTATTCACAATTTTTTTTGATTATTTTATTCACAATTTTTTTGATTATTGTATTAGCAATTTTTATTGATTATTTTATTCACAATTTTTTTTGATTATTGTATTAGCAATTTTTATTGATTATTTTATTCACAATTTTTTTTGATTATTGTATTAGCAATTTTTTTTGATTATTTTATTCACAATTTTTTTGATTATTGTATTAGCAATTTTTATTGATTATTTTATTCACAATTTTTTTTGATTATTGTATTAGCAATTTTTATTGATTATTTTATTCACAATTTTTTTTGATTATTGTATTAGCAATTTTTATTGATTATTTTATTCACAATTTTTTTTGATTATTTTATTCACAATTTTTTTTGATTATTGTATTAGCAAATTTTTATTAATTATTTTATTCACAATTTTTTTTGATTATTGTATTAGCAATTTTTTTTGATTATTTTATTCACAATTTTTTTTGATTATTGTATTAGCAATTTTTATTGATTATTTTATTCACAATTTTTATTGATTATTTTATTCACAATTTTTATTGATTATTGTATTAGCAATTTTTTTTGATTATTTTATTCACAATTTTTTTTGATTATTGATTAGCAATTTTTATTGATTATTTCATTAGCAATTTTTATTGATTATTGTATTAGCAATTTTTTTTGATTATTTTATTAACAATTTTTTTTGATTATTGTATTAGCAATTTTTATTGATTATTTTATTCACAATTTTTTTTGATTATTGTATTAGCAATTTTTTTTGATTATTTTATTCACAATTTTTTTTGATTATTGTATTAGCAATTTTTATTGATTATTTTATTCACAATTTTTTTTGATTATTGTATTAGCAATTTTTTTTGATTATTGTATTAGCAATTTTTTTTGATTATTTTATTCACAATTTTTTTTGATTATTGTATTAGCAATTTTTATTGATTATTTTATTCACAATTTCTTTTGATTATTGTATTAGCAATTTTTATTGATTATTTTATTCACAATTTTTTTTGATTATTGTATTAGCAATTTTTTTTGATTATTTTATTCACAATTTTTTTTGATTATTGTATTAGCAATTTTTATTGATTATTTTATTCACAATTTTTTTTGATTATTGTATTAGCAATTTTTATTGATTATTGTATTAGCAATTTTTTTTGATTATTGTATTAGCAATTTTTATTGATTATTGTATTAGCAATTTTTTATTGATTATTTTATTCACAATTTTTTTTTGATTATTTTATTCACAATTTTTTTTTTCTTATTGTATTAGCAATTTTTTTTGATTATTTTATTCACAATTTTTTTTGATTATTGTATTAGCAATTTTTATTGATTATTTTATTCACAATTTTTTTTGATTATTGTATTAGCAATTTTTTTTGATTATTGTATTAGCAATTTTTTATTGATTATTTTATTCACAATTTTTTTTGATTATTGTATTAGCAATTTTTATTGATTATTTTATTCACAATTTCTTTTGATTATTGTATTAGCAATTTTTGTTGATTATTTTATTCACAATTTTTTTTGATTATTGTATTAGCAATTTTTTTTGATTATTTTATTCACAATTTTTTTTTATTATTGTATTAGCAATTTTTATTGATTATTTTATTCACAATTTTTTTTGATTATTGTATTAGCAATTTTTATTGATTATTTTATTCACAATTTTTTTTGATTATTGTATTAGCAATTTTTATTGATTATTTAATTCACAATTTTTTTTGATTATTGTATTAGCAATTTTTATTGATTATTTTATTCACAATTTTTTTTGATTATTGTATTAGCAATTTTTATTGATTATTGTATTAGCAATTTTTTTTGATTATTGTATTAGCAATTTTTATTGATTATTGTATTAGCAATTTTTTATTGATTATTTTATTCACAATTTTTTTTTGATTATTTTATTCACAATTTTTTTTGATTATTGTATTAGCAATTTTTATTGATTATTTTATTCACAATTTTTTTTTATTATTGTATTAGCAATTTTTATTGATTATTGTATTAGCAATTTTTATTGATTATTGTATTAGCAATTTTTATTGATTATTGTATTAGCAATTTTTTATTGATTATTGTATTAGCAATTTTTATTGATTATTTTATTCACAATTTTTTTTGATTATTGTATTAGCAATTTTTATTGATTATTTTATTCACAATTTCTTTTGATTATTGTATTAGCAATTTTTTTTGATTATTTTATTCACAATTTTTTTTGATTATTGTATTAGCAATTTTTTTTGATTATTTTATTCACAATTTTTTTTGATTATTTTATTAGCAATTTTTATTGATTATTTTATTCACAATTTTTTTTGATTATTGTATTAGCAATTTTTATTGATTATTTTATTCACAATTTTTTTTGATTATTGTATTAGCAATTTTTATTGATTATTTTATTCACAATTTTTTTTGATTATTGTATTAGCAATTTTTATTGATTATTGTATTAGCAATTTTTTTTTGATTATTGTATTAGCAATTTTTATTGATTATTGTATTAGCAATTTTTATTGATTATTGTATTAGCAATTTTTATTGATTATTGTATTAGCAATTTTTATTGATTATTGTATTAGCAATTTTTATTGATTATTGTATTAGCAATTTTGTTGATTATTGCAATTTTTATTGATTATTGTATTAGCAATTTTTATTGATTATTGTATTAGCAATTTTTTTATTGATTATTTTATTCACAATTTTTTTTGATTATTTTATTCACAATTTTTTTGATTATTGTATTAGCAATTTTTATTGATTATTGTATTAGCAATTTTTATTGATTATTTTATTCACATTTTTTTTTGATTATTGTATTAGCAATTTTTATTGATTATTTTATTCACAATTTTTTTTGATTATTGTATTAGCAATTTTTATTGATTATTTTATTCACAATTTTTTTTTTGATTATTGTATTAGCAATTTTTATTGATTATTTTATTCACAATTTTTTTTTATTATTGTATTAGCAATTTTTATTGATTATTTTATTCACAATTTTTATTGATTATTTTATTCACAATTTTTTTTTGATTATTGTATTAGCAATTTTTATTGATTATTGTATTAGCAATTTTTTATTGATTATTTTATTCACAATTTTATTTTGATTATTTTATTCACAATTTTTTTTGATTATTGTATTACCAATTTTTATTGATTATTTTATTCACAATTTTTTTTGATTATTGTATTAGCAATTTTTATTGATTATTGTATTAGCAATTTTTATTGATTATTGTATTAGCAATTTTTATTGATTATTGTATTAGCAATTTTTATTGATTATTGTATTAGCAATTTTTTATTTATTATTTTATTCACAATTTTATTTTGATTATTTTATTCACAATTTTTTTTGATTATTGTATTAGCAATTTTTATTGATTATTTTATTCACAATTTTTATTGATTATTGTATTAGCAATTTTTATTGATTATTGTATTAGCAATTTTTATTGATTATTGTATTAGCAATTTTTATTGATTATTGTATTAGCAATTTTTTATTGATTATTGTATTAGCAATTTTTTATTGATTATTTTATTCACAATTTTTTTTGATTATTGTATTAGCAATTTTTATTGATTATTGTATTAGCAATTTTTTATTGATTATTTTATTCACAATTTTTATTGATTATTGCATTAGCATTGTATGATATATTAATTGACTCACTTGATTTATAGTTGTTATTGTTTCCATTCGATTGACAGTGTAGAATTTTGTTGAATAAACTTTTATGAATATTTAATTATTTTCACGTTATGTCCTACTCCTACTACTACTACTAACATTATTATGTAAGGATGCATGTAGGGAGGAGGCGGTAGGAGGTATCAAAGTGTCCTAAGGGGGTGTTTGCCAAAAACGGTTGGGAAACGCTGGTCTAAGGATATATTTCCAGGTCATCCAGTACAACTGTGATGCAATTATGACTTAAAATATTAAAAATTAGTTTAATGAAAAAAAAAAAAAAAAAAAAAATTCGTCAGACAAGACGAACAAGTTCATTTCTCTCCATTAATCAAGGTTTTATAGCGCGGAAACTTCACGTCATTCAATCACAAAGTAGAGGTTTATAATTTGTTCATAAGTTCTACTTGAGTTGGTCGAAATAAAATGGCTTGACAGGCACATAAAAAAAAAAAAAAAAACTGGAAGTTCCTTGTCAAATTATAAATTGCCTGATAGAAAGATTGTTTGTAGTTTTTCTCAGGAATTAAAATTAATCGCTCTTTAAGTCACGTAAACTCGTTTGAGCCGAGAGCAAATGTCGAAAGTGTGTTCGGGTTTCTTTCATAACGAAATGTTGACTTCTTCTCAAAGCAGTGAAAAAAAGAAGAAAAAAAGGGTTGGATTCAGAATTCTTCCTAACAATCAGTGTTCTATTTTTTCTCCCTCACCGCCACCGCAATTTTCTTTTTGTCTTTTTCCAACTGACAGCAACTTCACGTGCACAAGATTAAAGTGTCACTACCGTGGAACAAAAAAGAAAAAATCTTGTCATACTGCCGCCTTGAATCACGATAGAACCTAAATTTGAATGTATCTCCATATTTTTAATATCAGACGGGGTTTGATGATGAGCGTAATGGTTGGCCATCGGATGTTGACAAGAGTCTTAGTCAAAACCAATCCATGCACAACTGCTTGAGAACTTGCTTTTGAATCAGATAGATGTAACGTATACAACGATTTCCAACCACTTGAGAGAGATTGGAAAGACAAAAAAACTTGATAAATGGGTGCCTCACATATTAAACAACAACCAAAAGAAACGCCATTATGAAGTGTCATCTTCCTTTCTTTTACGCAACAAGAACGACCAGTTTCTTGATTAGGTTGTGACTTGTGATGAAAAGTGTTTTTTTTTTTTATAACAACCAGCAATGCCCAGCTCAGTGGTTAGACGCCGACAAAGTTCCACAACACTTCCTGAAGTCAGTTGCACCAAAAGAAGGTCATGCTGTTTGCTGGTCTGCGACCATTCTCATCCATTGCAGTTTTTTTTAATTGTACTCTTTTACGGCGGGAAAGTAATGTCAACAAATGGATGAAATGCATCGGAAACTTCGATAACAACACCCAGCATTAGTCAACAGAAAAGACCCAATTCTCCTCCATGACAATGTCCAACTGCACGTTGCGAACCCGACCATGCAGAAGTTGAATGGGTTAGGCTATGAAACTCTGAAACTCTACCTCATACGCCATACTCTCCAGATCTGTTACCTAGCGACTATCGCTTTTTCAAGCATCTCAACAACTTTTTGCGTGAGAAATACTTCAAAAACTTAAATGATATCTAGAAATGCCTTCAGCGACTTCATCGCCACCGGAACGCAAGATTTTTACGTTACTGCCATAAATACATTTGTTTTGTGTTGTCAAAAGTGTGTTGAATCTGATGGTGCTTATTTCGATCAATAAATTTTTGTTTGAGCCGAGATACATTTGACTTAATTTAAAAGTTTAAAGCCGCAAGAACTTTCTTTTCAACATGATAGCATAGAGATAGCATGAGAAGTTTTCTAACCTAGTAGTGGGAGCCCACCTTCTTTGCAGTAGATATGGCAGTACCTTCTATGGGACGGACAATATAACGTAGCAACATTTTTTTTTTACTAGGTAGTTATCACTTATCCAGGCTCAAAGGCCACTCGAGTATAAGTGTTCATGAGTGTCATTAATGGTGAAGATTGGGCAGGGTTTAATTATTAAAGAAGACTGTTCAACAAGAACTTGTTTACACTGGACTTGAAAACGACCATGTTGTAGTCAGCTATGAAGTAGCCTTGTGGTATTGTGTTTCATAGACAGGTTGTTCTAGGAAAGAAACTTTTATTTAGTTTTAGGCACAGATGAAGAGTAAGTGACATTATTGACAGCGGTTGTAGCTATTAAGCTCTGAATTAAGACAGTCGAGCTATCTCAACTTGTCTATAGATAAAGGAAAGTCTGTTTGGAGTGATCTCCTTTTTGTTGTTGTTAATCTCCGAGTTAAAACAGTCGAGTTATCTCCCTTTGTCTATGGATAAAGGCGAGTCCGTTTGGAGTGATCTGCTCTTGGTTGTTGTTGTTGTGTAAGTGCGTTTTGAGGAAAGAGTTCATAAAAGTAGCTAGTCAAGTGTTTGACATGAATGTTTTACAGAGGACCATAGATTGAAGCTCAGTCGAGCACCTGTCAAGTACCAGTTATGAAAATAATGATAGAGCAGACAAAGACTAGCAACATCTTTTCTGCGAGAAAGAAATTCCTACAGACACATTGGGTAGAATTTGTTTATTTAAGAGGGCAGTCCAACATTGACTTGAAAACGATTATGTTGTAGTCAGCTGGGAAGCAACCCCACAGTAATGTGTTCTGCAAACGAGCAGTTCTAGGAAATACACTTTACTCATGGAAGTTTAGGTTAGTTTTAGGTAGAAAAGAGATAAAGAAGTGGAAATTATTTGACAGTGGTTGTAGATAGACGAGGTTTTGCTGTGAATGTTTTACAGTGTGGGGGGGACCATCGATTGAAGCTCAGTCGAGCATCAGTCATAAAAATAACGATAAAGCAGAGAAAGACTAGCAACGTCTCTTCTGTAAGAAAGGGGAAGTAGGAAGGAGAAAAGAACATTGGCCACTAGATTTCGAAATCAGTTTTGTACCCTGGCTTTTTATGATGAAACGTAGCTTTATGCAGTTCCTCCCTACGCGTGCGGCAACAGTACTTCATCATAGAACGTATTTGCCTTTTATACAGGTAGAGGATTGCATATGGCGTGAGATACCTTCTGGAGTGGTGGAATGATCCAACTATATTTTTTAAGCAAACAGTAATGTCAGTCTTCTATTTCAGGTCAGGAGTAAATGTTGGTTGGTTGGTTGGTTGTTTTTGTTTTATGGCATATCAACCCTTTTCAGGTTATTGCCGAATTCAGTGATTTTAAAGAAAATTTTTTTAATAGAATAGATTTTGTTTTTCAAGTTGGTTTCTATTCAACCCATAGTTGGGACCCTAACAGGTACTACCACTCCGAGTCAGAATGGACCTGAGAGCAATGGCAATTAAAGGGTGGCTCCACACTCCCCAAAGCCCGCAAGCTGGGGCCTCACCATCGGATATAGTTTAAGATCATATCCAAGACCAAGAGTAAAGGTCAATTACAGAAGCTTGTTAAATTTAAAAAGTTTCCTAGCACAGTAGATGGAGCCCACCTTCTTTACAGCATACTTGGCAGTATCTTCTACGGGACAAATAATATAATGTAGCACTTGTTAAGGTAATATATGAAATATACATGTTAGTCCGCCTGCGCTTGCCAAAATCAAAATGAGTGAGTCCTTGTAATGTAATCATCAACTACCAAATAAATATATTTTTATTCGAGTTAAATACTCCCTTGAATCGTAATGACAGCCTACAGTAAAGATGGATAGTGTTGGTTGGTCCAGTAAAATCCTGAATGGTCACGTTGGGTCACGTGACGCAAAAGAATAAGGCAAAGTATGAACCACAATAAAAAACATCGAAAAAGGAACAAAAACAAAAAAAATGAAATTAACAAAGAAATTAAAAAAGAAGGTAAAAATATTGAGAAAAAAAAAAAGAGATCAGCTAAGAGAAACGAAAAAAAAAAATGCATTTCACGCAGGTATGTGTTCGCTGCCAAGGTAAATGATTATTCAGATTCCTGTGAGGAAACGAGGCGTGCAAAAGACAGCCAAGTGATTGGACGGTCTAAAGTTTTAAGGCTGGCCCTCTTTCATCAGCAAAAAAAAAAATAAAATAAAATAACAGTAAGATACGACGTATCTTAGATACGTCCATTTAATTAGCACTTTTAGTCATGAAATGTGATTTAAAACTCAAATATGACAGGTCAACATTTACGCTGTTTGAAATATAAGCGTGACAAAGAATATAAAGGCAATTTTAAAATCAAGCCCAAGCAACCAAACATTACTACTAAAGCCTGACACAGACATTAATGCTATTTCAAATATAAGCGTGGCAGACTAACATTAATGCTATTTTAAATACAAGCATGACAGACTAATATTTATGTTATTTCAAATATAAATTTGACAGACTAACGTGATTGCTATTTCAAATATATAATTGACAGACTAACGTTAATGCTATTTCAAATACAAGCATGACAGACAAATGTTAATGCTATTTCAAATAAAAGCCTGACAGACCAACGTTTATGCTATTTTAAAAATAAGCATGACAGACTACCATTAATGCTATTTCAAATTTAAGCACGACAGACTAACGTTGATGCTATATTAAATATAAGCATGACAGCCTAACATTAATGCTATTTAAAAAAATAATCATGACAGACTAACCATAATGCTATTTCTAACTATATGTATGACAGACAAACGTTAATGCTATTTCAGATGTAAGCATGACAGACCAATGTTAATGCTATTTCAAATAAAAGCATGACAGACTAATATTAATGCTATTTCAAGTAAAAGCATGACAGACCAACATTAATGCTATTTCAAATATAAGTATGACAGACCAATGTTAATGCTATTTCAAATAAAAGGATGACAGACCAACGTTAACGCTATTTCAAACAAAAGCATGACAGACCAACGTTAATGCTTTTTCAAATATAAGTTTGACAGTCATAGCTTCTCAAAAATAAAAACTCAAATCAAATGACAATTAGTGTGCCTCCCTCCACACACACACACACACACACACACACAAAAATAAATAAATAAATAATAATTTTAGTAAAATTCAAAACGAAAAAAACGAAAAGCAATGGTAATAATAAAGACTCTCTTTTTGTTAAACAATTCAAAATATTTTTATAATGCAAAAAATTATGTTGCAATTCGATTTCAGGTTGACAAAGCACAAACAAAGAAAGTCAGAGAGGGGGGAAAGGAAAGTCAATTGTTTAAATGATTATAAGGAAAGGAGAAGCAAAAAAGAAAAGATTAAAGAGGCGGGCATTTAACAGTAAAAATACCATTGAAGATGTTTGGATTTGTGATGCGTGTGTGAAAATGTAAATGTGTGTGTGTGTGTGTGTTTGTAGTTGTGTGTGTGTGTGTTTTCATTTTCTTTTTTTGAAGACTATAATGCAAGGTATGGAGCAGCCAAACCAGCTGCCAACATTGCCCTGCTTTTTATTGAAACCAACCGAGAGCTCTTTTTAGTATCCTCGCTGTTCCCTTAAGTGCAATTGTCTGGATGTCTTTCCCACTTGGTTCACCAGGAATATTAGTTAGGTAGGACTTCAGGTTCTTCTTCATAAGCCCTGTGGCACCTGTAATAACTGGTATGATTGATATCTCCTTAAAATTCCAGTTTCTTTTCATATCATACATGAGACCTTGATATTTGCTCTGTTTCTCTCTTTCAGCTCTGTTCAGACCTCCATCATTAGGGACACTTACTTCAACCAAGGTTGCAAATCTCTCTGACATTCCATATAACTATGTCAGGTTTGACAGCAGCATTTTAAAGGTAGGTGGCTGTAGCGATTACATGGTCGTAATATATGGTATGTGTGGACATATATGCAGCATAATTACGGTGCCAGATCACTGAAATTAAGCAACGTTGAGCCTGGCTATTACCAGATGGGTGACCATTTGGGAATGCTAGGTGCAGAGTGTGCTTTCTGCTTATGTCGGCATTGTTTCTAGTCATTCTCAAGTTATACAAACTTACAGCTGGAATTAAAACAACACTCGTTGACATCTATGCTGATGATACGACCATCTATGGCAACACATCAAAGGCCGTAAATAACCAAGTTCTCTCTGACTCTCTCTCCTCTGATCTTGAGCATGTGGTACAATGGAGAAAGCAGTGGCTGGTTACTTTTAATGCATCTAAAACCAAGCTCCTATCTTTACATCATCAACGCTCTGATCTCCATCTGGCATCAATTGAAATCGATGGCACTCGTCTATGGGAGGCTCCATGTTTTGATAAGCTTCTGGGATTGACCTTTACTCCTGACCTGAAATGAAACACGTACATCAACTCTGTTGTCAAGGTTGCTGGAAAAATGGTAGGATCCTTCTACCGGTCCAGAAGATACCTCACTACTGATGCAATTCTCTATCTATATAAAAGCCAAGTACGTCCAAGGATGGAGTACTACTGCCACATCTAGGAAGCAGCTGCTAAAAACAGCCTAACCTGCCTTGACAGAGTACAAAATAGACTTTGTGGCTTTTTTTTTTTTTTACATGGGGGTCACCGCTTATCAAGGCTCAAAGACCACTCGAGGATAAGAGTTAATAGGTATACATTAATCATTGTGATTTTAGCGTAGTAAACATTAGTGGGAATTTTGTAACTTGGATTACTTAGGGGGACGGTTCAATAAGAACTTGTTCACATTGAACTTGAAGACAATCAGATTGTAGTCAGCTGAAAAGCAGGCAAACAGAATAGAGTTCCACAAGCGAGCAGTTCTAAGAAAGAAGCCCTGTTCATTGAATCTACATTTAGGTGTAGGCACGGATAAAGAGTGTGGGTAATTGTTGATAGTGGTTCTGGCAAGACGAGTGTTTTTCGTGAAAGTCTGGCAAGGAGGGACCAGAGATCGAAGTTCAGATGAGCACCTGCCATTAAAATAACGATAAAGCAGGGACAGGCTCGCTACGTCTCTTCTGTGGGAAAGGGGTTGCAGAGAAGAGAAAATGGCATCCTCTACTAAGCTACGAAGGCTATTTTGAACTCTGTCAAGACAGGACAAGCTGTTTCTAGCAGCTCCTGCCCAGATGTGGCAGTACTCCATCGTTGGCCGAACCTGGCTTTTATATAGGTAGAGAATTGCATCAGGAGTGAGATATCTACTGGAGCGGTAGAAGGATCCCACCATTTTTCCAGCGACTTTGGCAATTGATTTGATATACGTGTTCCATTTCAGATCGGGAGTAAAGATCAAGCCCAGAAGCTTGTCAAAACATGAAGCCTCCCTAAGACGAGAGCCATTCATTTCAATTGATGGCAGCTGGGCAGCAGAGCATTGATGATGTAAAGATAGAAGCTTGGTTTTAGATGTATTAAAAATAACCAGCCACTTCTTTCCCCATCGTACCACGTGCTCAAGATCAGAGGAGAGAGAGTCAGAGAGAACTTGGTCGTTTACCATCTTCAAAGTGCTTCCATAGATGGTAGTGTCGTCAACATAAATGTCTACGAATGATCTAAGGATGTGGTCTGGAGGATTATTGATGTAGATCAGGAAGAGTGTTTGGCCCAGGATGAACCCCTGAGGACTCCAGCATTAATACTAAGAGCCTCTGATTTCTGCCCATCAACCACTACTCTTAAGAACCTATCAGAAAGAAATAATTTAATAGTTGAGAAGACATTTTCATCTATACCATGACTGGAGATCTTGTGAAGTAGGCCTTTATGCCCTACCTTATCAAAGGCCTTTGATATGTCAAGAGCAATTGCCCTAGAGAGGAAGCCTCCATCGAGGGATTTGCCAACCCTATGAGATATAACTGTAAGCACATCTGCTGTGGATCTAGCAGAACGGAAACCATATTGCATGTCACTAAGAAGGTTATTTTTGCTGAGATGGTTGACTACTTCCTTGTTCAGCACAGATTCCAGCAGCTGGTCTGTACGGAGAGGGAGATGAGTGATCACCTGAGTTCTTCAGAACAAGAGTTATCTCCCTCTGCAAAGTGACAAACTATAAAACATACAAACGTAAAATATTATTGATTTAGTTCAAACTTGATCCTCTATAAAACAATTTGGTACTTGTGCACTTTTGCCGCCGTGCTGTAATAATAATGTTATTTTGAAAGCCATTTTTAACATAGGGAGGGGAGGGTGTTTTGTAACTATTCTATGTTTTCACCTAACAATTTAATAATAAAAAAAGTACTTGTTCAGTTTAGTCAAGACATTAAAAAATGAAAATATCGAAAAAAAAGGTTATATTTCACGTATCCGTTATGAAACGAAGTTCTCTGAAAAAAAAAAAAAAAGTTCACTTAATTTCATCAAGTAGTTTTTTTTTTTACAGCGAAAAAACAATTTGTTATGATACCAAGCAAAAGGTTCGATTTTTAGGAAGAAAAGCTAGAGTTAAAGATGGGGAGGGAGTGTCGGCTCTTTAAACTGAGTTATCTCCCCATGGCATGCTGTTCAGCTTCAGCAAATTTCACAATGGCTGACTTCAACGCACTCTCATAAGAACGTGTTTTTCCGCTGTAAAAAAAAAAACTACTCGATCAAATTAAATGTAATTTTTTTCTCAAAGATCTTCAGTCCAAAACGGATACGTACAATATAACCTTTTTTCGATAATTTCATTTTTTAATGTGTTGACTAAACTGTACAAGTGCCAAAAAAAAGATATGAAGTTTGAATTTAACCTGAAAAACTATTTAAAAAATAGCATGAGGGCAAAACTGCACAAGCACCAACAATTTCTATTGTATCGAGTTTTGTCAATTTTCTTTTTACAATAATTATATTCGGTATGCAGGGTTTCCTCCTAGGAAAGTGGGGAAGCTAACTACCTCCCTGAACGATCGCCCATAGTTTGGACATAAACAAATATTTTCTTTTTTATCTTAACAATTTTTATTGTTATTTTTGGATTTCTATACTTTTCGATTTTAATTAAATTAAAGAAAAACAAGTGAAGCATGCATGGTCCCCCGTGTGTGCACAGTGAATGAGGCATTAAAAAAATGACTAAGTTCAGCATTTGCAATTTAGCCCCAAAAATCCTCATGGGATGTCAAATCCTGGTGAAGATGAACAAACAGTGCAGCTTTAGGCATTAACGTATGCAAATATGAGTTCTGCACTTCTGCACCATGCAAAAAAAGAAATCAAAGCATAGATTCCATGAACAAAGCTTCTTTCTTACAAGTGCACGTCTGTGGAACTCTGTTCCGTTTGCCTGTTTCCCACCTGACTACAACTTGATGTCTTCAAGTCCAATATAAACAAATTCCTGATAAACCGCCCTCTTAAGACACTTTATCAAATCTCCATTACTAACGTTTACTACGATATTATCCCATTGATTACTGTACACGCAATAACCCTTATCTCTGAGTGGCTTCTGGGCCTTGATAAGTGGTGACTACCATGTAAGAAAAACACTGACTCAGGGGAGGTGTGGTTAGAGATTATGCAATTCTTGCCACAAAAATGTCACGCGTAGGCACCCTTCAGTGGGTATCCAAAGTCCGACAAGACTGAATGGAGCCGTGATATGTGTGTATGCGTGTGTGTGAGAGACAGTATGCATGTGAGTGTGTGTGTGTGTGTGTATGATTATGTGAATGCATGTATGTGGAAGTAAAAGAGTACATGAGTGTGTGTATGTGTGAGTGAATGAATGCGTGTGTAAGTGATGTGAGTACGTGAATGTGTAGAAAGATTCTTCAGACTGTGAAATTGAATCGAAGCATCTGTTATAGAAATCTCACCTGTCTGTTTAAATGTATGTATGTATGTATGTATGTCTGCCTAAAAGTTTCGATAGAGGTGACGGATTTTTGCGAGATCAGTATCGTTTTGAAGCGCAACCCTTCTGACGACAAATATCGAAAAATTTGGCCCAAAACATTAATTCCTTCACCCTCAACTGGACACTTTTTACAAGGAAGAGTCACTTTTTTCACCAATATTTTCGAAAGTCATCTTCTCTTTTCGATTGACTAGCCTTAATTTAAACCTTCGTCACTTCTGGTTTGATGATGAACGCAACAGCAAAGATGCCACTTTTTTTTTTTTTTTTTTCATGTTCTTTTCCTCCTTCGCGGTACGGGTTCGAGCCTGCCTGCCTACTACCACTTTTTCATTTTTCCTAAAACACCTCCAAATACCCGGGCAACGCCAGGCACCCAGGTTAGTCTATTATATAAATATCACCTGTCTGTTTGAATGTATGTATGTTTATATGTCTGCCTAAAACTTTTCTAAGCGGCATTAGACTGGATCGAAACTGATATCATCTGGAAGGGCAATGTCTTGGTCGAATATGTAAGAATTAGAAAAAAACAGTCAATCATTTTGTATGGAAAAAGACGTTTGCAATGAGGAAGAGCAGTAAAAATTCCTTCATAACAATTTAACCAAACATGCATGCGTAAAAAACATTCTTTATTGAATTGGTTGAAATAGAAAAAAAACGACATTAATTCACTGAGTCCATCATAGAGCAGTGGTTATAGTGGCAGCGTCGTTATCTTAAAGTTGCACGTTCACGTTGACATAAAGGACATTTTTTTATGCCATTTTTTTGTGTTCACTTATTCGTTATTTTATTTATTCGATAATTTGTTGTGTATTTATTAAAATAAATTCATTGATATATCACGTGGATATCGAGTTGATAATTTGTTGTGTATTTATTAAAATAAATTCATTGATATATCACGTGGTTATCGAGTTGATAATTTGTTGTGTATTTATTAAAATAAATTCATTGATATATCACATGGATATCCAGTTGTTAATTTGTTGTGTAGTTGTTAAAATAAATTCATTGATATATCACGTGGATATCAAGTTGATAATTTGTTGTGTAACATTGTGGTATTTTAAATGTGACTCTTATGCATACGTTCGTGAATTCATATAAAAAGTTGTGAGAACACGGGCATTTAAAAAATCAGTTTTCTACACTGAGAAATAATAGATTTTAAAACCACATGTTACAATGCTAAAAGAAAATTCAATGATAAAAAAATACAGAATAAAAACAACACTAACAACTCAATACTGGAAGCTCAAAGAAAGCGAACACTTGCTAATAATCAAGTGGAAAATAATATGACAGGCCAGTATATGTAGAAATTTAGACGACCCGTGCAGATTATGTATAAATGAGAACTTTGAAATTCTAAAATTGTAGGTAAGACAACAATTTTTGAAGCTTTTGTATGCATTTGGATTGTTGTCACATGCACAATCACATTGACACACCGGTTCTCGCTAGAGAATCGAAGCTAAGCAATATTGAGCCTGGCCAGTACCAGATGGGTGACCATTTGGGAAGGTGAGGCGCTGTATGTACCACGAAGTAAAATACCAGGTTGAGAAACTGGCACGGTCTATCCTTCTCTCGAGGGTAAATGGGACTCTCTTAAGTCGTGATAGGCACCCCATCTAGTCATGGTGTCACGATAAAAAAAATACCCTTGATAGTCCTGGCGAAGCATCATGTATTCAGCGCTCGACAAGATTTGAATTACATTACAAACTCGTGTAGTGATTCAATCTCAGCTGCGGCCGCATTGGATAGATGGATGGATGGATGGATGGTCATATGCAAGCCATAAAGACTATGGGATCTGCCTTTAAGCTCTTTTTGCCAAAAGGTTGAGGATTCGAATATGGAGGCAGAAAAACTTAAGAGGGGGTTAAAAAAAGAAATTTCCAGACGTATTTTCAGGCAATCTTGGAAGGTGTACAAAAGCAGTCGCAAAATTTGAAGTCAAAGCAAATGAACAGCCAGTGTTCAGAAAGAAAAGGAACGTTCCATACGCCGCTATAGAACAAATAGACGGTGAATTAGAAAGACTCGAAAACATGGGTGTCATTGAAAAAATTGATCATAGTGAGTGGGCTGCACATTAAAAAGAAGAGCAAATTCAGGTTTGTGCAGACTTCTCGACCGGCTTAAACAGGGCATTACAAGAGCACCATTATCCGCTTCCGAGCCCTGAAAAAATATTTGCGAAACTGAGTGGAGGGAAATATTTTTCTAAAATCAACCTCAGTGACACATATTTACAAGTTTCAGTCGATGAGAAGCATTCAAAGCTGCTATGTATCAATACTCATAAGGGATTGTACGAGTTTAACAGACTTCCTTTTGGGGTCAAAGTCGCCCCTGCGATTTTTCAGCAAATTATGGACATTATGTTAAATGGGTTGGATTTCGCAGTAGGGTACCTGGACGACATGTTAATGAACAGCACTAGCAAAGAACAACACAAGGATCATGTAAACCAAGTATTCGAACGGATCCAGGATTATGGATTTAAACTAAAACAGGAAAATGTACATTTTTCATGAGGAAAATAAAATACTTGGGACAAATCATTGGTGAACCTGGAAGAAGGCCGGATCTAGATAGATCGAGTGCAATAAAAGACATGCCTACTCAAGAAAATATTGCGTCTTTACAAAGTTTCTTAGGGTTGGCGAATTACTACAATGTATTTGTGCCAAATATGCATAAACTAAGATCACCCTTAAATGCACTGTTAAGGAAGGACCAAAAATTGGAATGGATGTGCAAGAGTGCGAAGAAGCATTTCAGGAAATTAAAGATATATTAACGTCTGACTTGTTTCTGGCACACTATAATCCTAAGCGTGATATTGTAGTTGCAAGCGATGCCAGCGCCTATGGCATAGGAGCATGCATATTACACAAAATGGATGATGGAAAAATAAAACCCATTGCTCATGCATCCCGGACACTTTGGCCAGCTGAAAAAAATTACTCGCAAATTGAGAAAGAAGTGCTAGCCATTATATTCGCAGTAAAGAAATTTCATTGTTTCCTATCTTGTAGGTAATTTCTGTTGCAAACAGACCACAAACCATTTATAAACGATTTTCGGATCAAAAAAGGGACTACCACAACATAAAGCGAATAGACTCCAAAGATGGCCTACCATGCTTCTGAACTACAATTTTCAAATGGAGTATGTACCATCTAAAAAACTTGGTCATGCAGACGGGTTATCAAGGTTAATACCTAAGCAGACAGAACCATTGGAGTATATGGTAATAGCAGCTATTCAAGCGGAAGTTGAGGTAAAAAATACTTTATGTGACACGATAAGAGAACTTCCAGCAACGCTTGATGAGATTAAGAATAAGGCAGAGGAAGATGAATTTATTATAAGCACGAAACAAAAAATCAACAACTGGATGAGGGAATCTATTTAATTTTCGATAACGTCCTGTTATATATTGACGGGGTGGTAATTCCTGCAACACTACAGAAAAGAATGCTCAAGGAATTCCATGGAGGACATCCAGGCATATCAAGAATAAAAGAAAACAGAAATCAACTGAGTTGATTAGAGTGAACCCAAAACAAAAATGTTATTAATCCCCAGACGGGATATTTTCAAGGGGGGGGGCATATCGGCCTCTCTATGTATAAGGGAAATTACACTGGTTCTCACTATATATATATATATATATATATATATATATATATAGTGCCAGTAATGTCTACACCAGTGAGAAGGAGCGACAGTACTCCACTGCCTAGCGCTAGTCAGTTATACTCGTATTCCTACCTTTGTACCTGTGATGTTAGTACACTTTGTTAAACCAACCTCGACTTGATTTTCTTCTTTTACTATTGTGTTACGATACAACATTATATATATATATATATATATATATATATATATATATATATATATATATATAGATGTTGTTTTTGTTTTGGTTTTAGCGATATGTTTTGAATGAATTCAATTGTTTACGAAAGTGCATTTTTACCTAAATGCGAGTTGGGAATAATTTTCCCTTTTAACCAATTTGGTACCCCCACATGAGGAGCGGTATATATTATTTTTAAAATGTAATTGCATATATATATATATATATATTTTTTTTTTTTTTTTCCTGATTCCAATACAATTCCTGAGTTTAATTTTTTTATAAACCTCTAAATATTTAGCTATAAAATGGTCATTGTGCCCTGATTACCATAAAAACACATCTTAAATGTGTATAGATTTTTTTCAAATGTAAAAACAATTGTGACGGGTGATCTATAGATTTTAGTTTTATTGATTTTTAAATATCAATGAGTATTTTTTATTTTATCAATACAAACAGCAGTGGAAGGCTTTGTTTTAAACAAAATCAAATAAAAAAAGATAATTAAAGTAATCGTTTTTGGCATCTGAAAATAGATACAATTTTTTTCTATTCCAATACCAAGTCCGATATTCCCAAAAGTTTCCATTTTTCCAATTCCCGACTCAGGTTAACTGCTCCAACATATATATTTAAAACTGTCAGAAAAACATTTGTACCGTCGATTTCAAGTGTAACATAAGGAGGGGGGTGGGGCAGTTAAACAGAAAACAATATGGCTGACGAGAGCCTAACATTATTTACCATTAACTCGTCCCCCTTATGTTAGGCTTGAAACGGATGGTACCTATGTTTTTCTGACCTTCCGTACAGTTGAACAGAATTTACCATTAACTGGTCCCCCTTATGTTAGGTTTGAAACCGACGGGCCCAATGTTTTTCTGACCTTCTGTATGGTTTTCAATAAATAAATATTAAACTCTTATATTGGAATTTTTTCTTTGTAATCAAGCATTTTGATGGAATTCTTGCCCCAAAACAGTGAACATATATCTATATATATATATATATATATATCTCTTCCCATAAACGAAATGTTGCATCTCTCTGCCTGTTCTACAAGTACTTTAACGGTGATTGCTCCGACGAACTGCAAACACTTGTACCCCCTCCATGTAAATACCCCCGACAAGCAGCTAAACCCCACCCCTTCACAATAGAGATCCCAAGATGTAAGAGAACCTTCTACTCCAGTAGTTTCTTCCCCAGAACCGCTAGATTTGGGAATTGCCTTCCGGGTACCTGTTTCCCCAACTGTACTGACATGCAGAAGTTCAAGTGTAACATGAACCGACATCTTGCTGCTCAACTCCCCACATAGTACCCCTGTAGCTTATGTCTCTGATAGTAACCCCCTACATCAAAGTGGTAACGTGCCTTGTTTGGGGTGAAAATGTAATATATATATATATATATATATAAAACATAATATGACGGAATGAAGAGAGTGCTCAATGAAATTAGAGCATTTATGTATTTATTTCAATGTTATCCAGTCAATAAATGGATAAGGCATACTTCAGGTTTCATGAATAAGACACGACTAAGAAGTTGCCAAACGCAATCAAAATGCATTTAACCCATTCAAGTGTTGATCCAATGTCAGATCACACAAATCTGCTGTTTTTGATAAATTCGACAACCAAAAAGCAGTAAAAAGGGGTTTAAAATAAGTTAAGTTAATCCTTAAAGAGCTAGAGGCGTTCATGCAACTTAGTTAATAACCAAGAAATTGAATACAAACGAAATCTACAGAAAATAATTTTTACTAAACACAAGAAAATCTAATCTTTTATCAACTGCAATAGTTTTTAAATTCTGAAACTGAATGAAAGATTTATTATCTCTGAATTTGTTATTGTCACTTTCACTTAGCCAAACACAAGTAAATAAAAAAAAAGTGTTGTTTTTTTAGAGAAATTTCAGACTTAAAAAATAACAAAAAAAACTTACTCTAATCCCATTGGCAACCACCCTCAGACTTAGGGTTAGTAGCATTGTAAGCTTTTTCAGTTTAGAATTAATTAAATTAATTGAAATTAGAAAAAAAAAAAAAAAGAAAGAAATTGACTGACGTCTTTGATTAATTATGAAACAACAAAATTACAAGTTTCTAAAGTTTAAACGTATACAGGGCGGTAGAAAATTAAATCTTATTGCATTTGGTAAAAGTTATTTATTGTATATTTTGTTTATTTTCAATTTCTCAGGTGTTAACTATATCATTGCTGAAATAGGAAAATAATTTAATTAATAGATATTATTTATGTTTATTTTGCAGCAAACTACCTCCCTTGGATCTGAACGTACAGTCAACAGATCGATTTTTTTAAATATGTTCTTTTTGAAAATAGTAATATATCCAAAAGTTACAAAAAATCATCGGGTAGAAATTTAGTTCTACGATGGGTGTGCAATAAGTAATGCCCCTGATCCACTTCCCTAGCAGTAGAGCAACGAAACTTGGCACAGATATTAGTCTTTCTCTACATAGGAACCACCCAGAGTTATGCATTTCTCCCATTGTTTGATGCCGCTCTGGAGACCGTTTTTGTAGAACACCCCAGATTGGTCCTCCAACCATGACGTGACTTCAGAAATCAAGGTTACATCATCTGGGAAACGCTTTCCTTTCAAAAACAACTTCATGGCTAAGAAGAGGTGAAAGTCAGAGGGTGCAAGGTCAGGAGAGTAGGGAGGATGGGGAAGGATTTCATAATCACACGCCCGTACTTCTGATCTGGCAACATGCAAGTTATGGACCGGAGCATTGTCCTGCAGGAGGAGGGTACCTTTGCTGATCTTGCCCCGCCTCTTGATTTTGGTAGCTTCCCTTAATTTCCTCAAAAGTGAAGCATAATAGGTTCCTGTAATTGTGGTACCCTTTGTCAGGAAATCTGTCACCACTACTCCGTCCTGGTCCCAGAAGACTGTGACCATGACCTTGCCAGCAGAGGGCTGCACCCTTGCCTTCTTTGGAGGTGGTGAGTCCAAGTGCTTCCACTGCATTGACTGGGCTTTGGTCTCTGGATCATAGTGATGGACTAAGGTTTCATCCTGTGTAATCAGTCTTTTGAAAAACTTTGAATTCATCCTCAAGCACTCGATGCGTTCTCGCTTCTGGAATGGTGTGAACAACCTGGGAATCCATCTGGCAGACACCTTATGCATATGCAAATGGTCATGAATGATAGTTTCCACAGACCCTGTACTAATCTTGACATCTTGGGCTATTTGGCAAATTGCGCCAATCTTCCAAAATGGCAGCCTCAACTTGACGGACAGATGCCTTTTCAATGACAGAATGGGGACGGGGGGGGCAACCAGGTCTGAGAGTTGTTTCCACAGACTTCCGGCCATGTTTGAATTCACGATGCCAGCGTTTTACAAGCATTATCACCATAAGTTTCTTTCATTTCATCAAAAGTCTCCTGTGGTGTGCGTCCTTTCAAATATAAAAACCGGATCACTGCTCGACATTCAACAGGCTCCATTTCACACCTAACTCAGTTCAAACACCTGTAAAACAGAAATCACAATTAGTTCAGAGCTGTAATTTGCCACATAACCCGTGGAGATATAAATCGTTGCACATGCAAAATTTCAACTAGATCAGACAACTGGAAGTGGATCAGGGGCATCACTTATTGCACGTCCCTAGTATATCCTTAAAAGAAAAAAAAAACACATTTGGACAAGTCGGGGGATTGGGAAGGCCACGGATTTTCAGCAAATTTTAAATAACTTTGTCGGAGAAGTCAATCATAATTAAAAAAAGAAGTTTTTAGCGACTCACCATCAACCTCGTCTTGTGGGGGGACCTCGTTTCCTCGGTGGGACAACATTGGTACGACAGTCTTGAAAAAATGGGTCATTCCTGAAGAATTCTTTATCTGTTCAAGCCGTGCTGAAATAAAAAGACAACATGAAATAAAACAAGTTTTAAAAATGATGATTAGCAATTTTTTTATTGGTAAAATAAAATTATGCGTCCTGCAGACCTAAATTCTAATATGCATTAAATTGTTTTTAATGCCATTACATTGCATTAAAGCAAAAAATGAATTCTTTTGGATTATGTGGAAACATAACGAGAATTGGCAGCGAACCGGATGTTAACGCATCCACCATGAGAGACAAAATAAAAAATTGTCGTTTGCACATGGCTTCACGCATCGCTTCCACTTGGGAAGAAAAAAATAAGATAACCACAAAATAATTATCAACCAATGGCAGAGCTCCGCGCCTAAAATAAACACCTCAAATATCACAGTTGCTGTGAGCCAGTTTGCCACTATAAAAACGAGGTATTTGAGGGAACAGAGGAGGAGGGAACAGGCGATTTTCGCCCAGCTGCGTCAGTGAACGCACGGACATTCTCCCACCCGACCTAAAGAGATGAAGAAGAAAAAGAAATAAGGCACCAGTGAACTGAAGCCGACTACGCTCTCATGTTATGGGCCAAACGCCTTCAATTCTAAACAATGCCAAATTCACACAAACCAAAGAAGAGAGAGGAGGAGAAAGACGCCGAAGACGCCGGGCTGCTAGAGCTGATGAAAGAAGTCCCTCGCTTTCCAGTTACAAATCAGGACACGCATCACCGACAGCAGGATGACCGGCCTACCCTGACCCTCTCCATCGTCTAAACGATAAGTTACATTTTACGAACATTCATTCCTTGTCAATTCATACATACCTACAAACAGTTTACGAACATTCATTCCTTGTCAATTCATACATACCTACAAACATTTTACGAACATTCATTCCTTGTCAATTCATACATACCTACAAACATTTTACGAACATTCATTCCTTGTCAATTCATACATACCTACAAACATTTTACGAACATTTCTCTCCTTTGTTAAATCACATTCCATCCTACGAACACTTTGCCTCTCCTAATACAAATTGTTGGTAGTAAATAAAATCGGTTCTCAACCTTCAATATTCGTCTATCTTTATATGGAGTCAGAATCTACACACTTCCAACGTTATTCATTTCAGGTATTCTTGGTTGTGGCCTCTATGGCATCCTTTCCTCCCCCTAATCCTTCTCATAAATACCGAGGCCATAAGTATTAAAATAATTTCCAATGCTCTCAATAATGTTTACCAATTTATTTATTTCTATTATTATTGCTTATTTTTTTTTTTCACGTTCACCCCAAACAAGGCATATCGCCATTTGGACATAAGGGGCTACTATTTGGGACCATGTCTAGGAAAGATTAACAAGATGTTGGTTTATGTTACATTTAAACTTCTGCAAGCAGGTAGCAGGAAGGGAATTCCAAAATCTAGCTGGTTGAAGGAAGAAACTACTAGAGCAGAAAGCTTTCTGGCATTTAGGGACCTCAATAGTGAAGGGGTGTGATTTTGTTGCTAAATGGGTTTGTTGGGGATATGTACACTTTGAAACATGACATAAAACATCAGTATATGACGTCATGAAAAATTTATTATTTTTAAGGTAATGTTTTAAGCTTCATTTATATAAAAAAAAAAAAGTCCAAATTAGTGAGTTGGTAAAATCACAGACTGAAGATCTCAGGTCTTTGGTGTTGTTTCAAGTGAGGGCCACATCATGCCACCTCACATCTTTGAACACCAGGACATGAATTGCTTGTATGATAGAATAAAATATATCCAGGGAGGATGCTGTATATGCGTTCATGAAACCCCAAAAGAATTATTAAAAGAAAAAAATTATGCAGAAACACCGTTTTAACCAACTTTGTAAAATGCATTTTTTATAACTCTATAACATTATTTTATATTTAATTATAAGGAATTATAAGAAAATTATATTTAATTATAAAGGATTATAAGAAAATTATATTTAATTATAAGGAATTATAAGAAAATTATATTTAATTATAAGGAATTATAAGAAAATTATATTTAATTATAAGGAATTATAAGAAAATTATATTTAATTATAAGGAATTATAAGAAAATTATATTTAATTATAAGGAATTATAAGAAAATTATATTTAATTATAAGGAATTATAAGAAAATTATATTTAATTATAAGGATAACCCAGAATTGCCCAGAAATTAATAAGGATGCGTGTGTTCTGCTGCTACTAGACCTGATAACAATTATGATGTTAACATTTTTGTAGATATTTTTTTACAATCATTATATTCGGTATACAGTGTTTCCACCTAGGAAATCCTGGAAGCTAATTACCTCCCATTATATCCAAATGATCGCCCATAGTTTGGACGTAAATAGACGCTGTTCTACAATTTGTCACTGTGCAAAGGGAGACAACCCTCGTCTCCTAAAAGATTCGTTCATTTTTTTTTCATCTCATAATTTAGGACGCAATATTTTTTATTAAATCAAAACATTAAAAACTGCAACAAATTTTTTTTAATGCAACAAAAGTTGATAACATTAAAAATAAAAAAATGTAGTCTTTGCGCGATTAGTAAGAGAATTGTTTGTTTTCATATCATAATTTCCGATGCTAAAACCAACAATATTTTTTCATTAGATGAAAACATTTCAAAAAGAAACGTTTTTCTACATTTTTTATGACTTACGAAGAGATTAAATGCGATGATAGGAATTTATAATTTTTTTTCAGACAAAACTTTTAAAAAAAACAAGGATAAAAATATGAAAAAAAGGCTACGACTACTTTTTTTTTTTTTATTTAAAAAGTTCCCACCTGACTACAACTTGGATGTCTTCAAGTCCAACATGAACCGCCCCCTTAAGTAGACACTTTATCAAATCTCAACATTAACGTACTATACACGCAATAACCCTTATCCCCGAGTGGCTTCCGGGCCTTGATAAGTGGTGACCACCTTGTAAAAAAAAAAAAAATGTTATGGTTTTAAAAAAAATTAATCTTTAACCTTAAAAAAATACAAAGAATGAAACTTTAATAAAACAAGGATGAAACTTTTAAAGCTGTAGTCTTTACGCAGCTATTAAGAGAATTGTTTTTGTTTTCATATCATAATTTATGATGCTAAAACCAACGAACAAACAATATTTTCATTAGATAAAAAACATTTAAAAATAAAGCTGCGGCAACAATTTTTTTTTTTTTAAATTAAAAAGTAAATGTTATGGAAAAGTTTTAAATAAAAAAAAAAATAGTCTTTAACCTTAAAAAAAAAAAATACAAAGAATGAAACTTTTAAAGATGCGGCGATGTTTTTTTTGTTTTTTTTTTTCCTGTAGCAATGAAAATGCAATGATAGTTGCAGATGAATTGTAAACAAAGTTGATAACATTAATAATACAAAATGTAGTCTTTACGCAACTATTAAGCGAAAACCAATGAACCAACGATATCTGCATTACATGAAAACATTTAAACAGTACGATGCTAAAACCAATGATATTTTCATTAGATGAAAACATTTAAAAATAAAGTTGCGGCAACAATTTTTTTTTTTTTTAATTAAAAAGTAAATGTTATGGTAAGGTTTTTAAAAAATTAATCTTTAACCTTAAAAAATACAAAGAATAAAACTCTTTAATAACTTCTTTTTTTTTTTTTTACTTTAACAAAGGTTAAGATACTAATAACACCAACATCTCGTTTTTAACGTTTCAAAAAAAAAAATGAAAATGCAATAATAGTTGTGGAGGAACTGTAAACAAATTTGAGAACATTAATAATACAAAATGTACTCTTTACACCTTTTTTCTATATTTTTTACGACTTACTAATAAACAAATACTTTTTACGACTTACTAATAAACAAATATTTTTTACGACTTACTAATAAACAAATATTTTTTACGACTTACTAATAAACAAATATTTTTTACGACTTACTAATAAACAAATATTTTTTACGACTTACTAATAAACAAATATTTTTTACGACTTACTAATAAACAAATATTTTTTACGACTTACTAATAAACAAATATTTTTTACGACTTACTAATAAACAAATATTTTTTACGACTTACTAATAAACAAATATTTTTTACGACTTACTAATAAACAAATATTTTTTACGACTTACTAATAAACAAATATTTTTTACGACTTACTAATAAACAAATATTTTTTACGACTTACTAATAAACAAATATTTTTTACGACTTACTAATAAACAAATATTTTTTACGACTTACTAATAAACAAATATTTTTTACGACTTACTAATAAACAAATATTTTTTACGACTTACTAATAAACAAATATTTTTTACGACTTACTAATAAACAAATAAAAATAAATAACTCAAACCTTGTTTTCTTTCTTCCCGCTGTTCTTCTTTCAGGATAAGGGGTTCTCCTCCAGATCGGAAAAAAAGCGTCTTTCCCATTCTTTCCAGGAACTTTCTCACTAAAATTAAATGAAATCGGTTAGAATTTTACCATAAAAATATACAGGGTAGAATGATAAAACTGTTGTCCTAAAGAAAACAACGCTACAGTGTTATTAATTTATTTTATTGCGGACTATTATCCTCATCTTTCTTAGTTGTTGTTTCCCGACGTTTCGGTCAACTATTCCTCTGCCCTTCGTCGGGTAATAACAGCGACAGGATAGCCGGTAGCACATAGGATAGAGACGTTGAATCTCTACGGTTCCAGGTTTTTTTAAAAAAAATTTTTATTACATTTTCACCCCAAACAAGGCAAATTGCCACTTTGGTGTACTATCAGGGGCAACAACTACTGGGGTACTATGTAGGGATTTGGGCAGCAAGATGTCAGTTCACGTTACACTTGAACTTCTGCACGTCAGTACTGTCGGGGAAGCAGGGACCTGGAATGGAATTCCAAAGTTTAGCGGTTCTGGGGAAGAAACTATTGGAGTAGAAAGATCTTTTACATCTAGGGATCTCTACAGTGTTGGGGTGGGATTTAGCAGCCTGTCGGGTTTGTCGAGGGTGCTCACATCATGGGGGCACAAGTGATTGCAATTCGTCAGAGCATTCACCACTAAAATACTTGTAGAACAGGCAGAGGGATGCAAGAGTGAGATTTGTCTGAAGATAGCGGTTTCAATCCTACCCAAAGCCAGTCAGAAGCTTACTTGGCCAAAACGTGGTGAGACGACAACAATTATGGATGGCAGTAATTGCTGAGATTGCGGTTAGGAGATTCGGAGTTCCTATTCCGTCGCGGTTACCACCTGACAAAGTATGGGAGGAGTAAGGAAGTCAGATATCAGAGTTGATTGACCAAATAAAGAATTTCATTTCTATAGAGACAATAAGTGCTTAGTTTGATGCACACACAATTATTTGTGAGAAATTGAAGATGCAAAAGATTAGTACAAAGCTTGTCCCAAGAGTGCAGTCCACAAATCCACCCTTGTCACAAACTATTTGATCAAGATGAGCATCAGACAGTTCCTCACCCTCCCTGTAGTCCAGACTTTGCTCCCTGTGACTTTTGGTTATTCCCTAAGCTCAAGGAAAATCATTGAGGTTGTCGTTATGAGACAACCGAGGAGATGAAGGAGGCAATGATGAAGGTCATTGACACACTCACACAAGAGGACTTCCGTGGGGGAGCTATTGGAATGGCACAACAAGTACATTTCAGCCAGAAAAGATTACTTTGAAGGAGACTAGAGTTTCTAGGTACGTGCAAAATGAATGCCGATGCTCAAAATGTATAAACATTTTGACGCCTTCCTTTACTTAAAAATTCACCAAAAATCAGGAAATTAACTAATTTTAATGAAATTTTCAGTATTTATCAAATAATGATCACTGAATATAATGAACTAATTATTTTTATTTAAATCTGAGAGGAAGTGTATTATTTTGTTTTAAAAAAATACCTTTACTAAAGTTACGGTTTTCAGTAGTAAATAAAAAATACAAGAATTTATTTTTGCTTTTTTTATATAAATAAAGCATCGTAATTTGTAACAATAAAAATAAAATAATTTTTATAGGAACATTACGAAAAAAGCTCTAAAGTCCGTATTAATGAATTAAATATAACTTGAAGAAAAATTAATTTCTCAAACTACCGATATTACCATTGAATTAAGCCTTGTTTATTTAATATTTCCACACAAAGAAAATTATAATAGCAAAAATATTTCTACTTTTTTTTTTAAATTACAGATTTTGCATAATTTTTATATGCAGGATTTTAATAATTTCCTTGCTTGCAAGAATGTGAAACTTTCGGCGTAACATAATTTTTTATATGATCTCGAACAATAATTAAAAGAAAAATTAATTTAAAAACAGGAACATAAAAAATAATTAAATGAAAAAATGATAAAAATTGATACAAACGTCCAGAATAGGAATGCATGGATGCATGTCTGAGGAAAAAAAAAAGAAATCTGATACCCCTACCTCCTTTTACTATGGTAACTTCATTTTGAAACAGTGTTTCGATTGGCTGAAATTTTGTCCTTCCGGATATTCATGTATATTCGTGTTTACAAACTTTTATCGGTTGCGTTTTGCCGAACAACATAGTTACTTGCTTTTTAAGGCCTAATTAAACTGTATTTTGTATAAACAAGATGTTTTTATTTTATTTAATTCAATATTTTAGGACTTTACTAATTATCTTATAAATAGACCCAGAAAACTAATATTTATCTTTAAAAGGATTTTTACAATGAATTTATTTAACTTCAAAATTTAGCTGAATTGAGTAGCTCGCCATGAAACATTTTTCATAACTTTTTTTTTTCACGTGTACAAATATTATTTTCCTTTTGGAAATTAACTTTAGTCTCTAATCTTTCAAATGCAATCAAAAAGTAGTCGGAAACCTACAAAAACATTGTGGTAAAATCGGCTTTCAAAACTAGGTCGCCCTATTTCTGCCCGTCCATTTTTGCCCGTACCTAAGAGTTTCATGTATGTACTATAAATAAGCTCCTTCTTGGATTATGACCTTGTCGCGGTGAAGATTCCTAAAACTGTGCTGGTGGGAGCGAACCCTTACTAGAAAGGTTGATGGATAGAAACCACACAAAGAGTTATCCCTGGTCCTCCAGGGATAACTCCAAGTTAGGGGTTGAGCATAGGACTAATGACCCTTTCTCGTAAAACAAGTATGTTACGGAAATGACCCCTATTTCAGCATGTGGCGGGGGGGGGGGCTTCTAATTCAAATGAAACTCTTATGAATGATGATGGATAAAGCCTAGAAGATATTAACAGCAGAATGAGGGAGGACCTTAACACTAAAACCAAGATTTCATCAAGTTTCGATCCTTCCATACCACCTACCTTCGACAAATACTGAGGATATTCAAGCTTAAGAATATCTTAAATGAAGACCTACTACCGAGATTCCATCATGAAGATATGGGCCTAATCATCAGAAAATGGCGATGGAGGTGGATTGGGAATGTTCTTCGGAAAAACCCACAATCAATCACAAGAACAGCATTGCATTGGACCCGAGATGGCAAAAGGAAGAGAGGAAGGCTGAGAGCAACTTGGAGAAGAACGGTGGAAAGGGAGAGGAAAGTTATGCAGCATTCTTGGAGTTCAATGGCAAGGCAGGTTCAGGATAGGCAGAGATGGAGGGGATTTGTTGCTGGCCAACACACCACTGGGTGTAATGGTTGATGATGTGGATGATGATGATGATGAGGAGGAGGATGTTGATGATGATGATGATGATGAGGATGATGATGATGATGATGATGATGATGATGATGAGGAGGAGGAGAAGGAGGAGGATGAGGAGGAGGAGGAGGATGATGATGATGATGATGATATATCAATAAAAGTGCTCATACATAAAAAGTTTGGAAACTTATTGAAGGCACTCGTATGGATTAGATCCGAATGCACTAAAGGATTGCTGATGGAAACGTGGATGAAAAGGCAACACGTTCTCCAACCAACTTGACTTGTTTAAGCTTTGAATACGCAGTGAATGCCCCATCTGTAAAAGTCTCCTTCAATCGAGCTTCAATCAAGTCGATGCTCGTCTGATCACCTTCATCTATCTCCAGATTGAACACATCTCTCTCCAAATCCTTTCCACATCATCTATTTGCTGTAGTTTTGCAACAAGTCACACCTTTTTGAGCCAGGTCACTACATCTCCATTGCCGTAGAAGGGCTTTATTATATCACTACTGAGCTTTACATTTGTCATGTCCAGCAACTCAAAAAAACAAAATGGAATAAGCAATAAATAAATAAAAATTAGACACTGAAATAGCTTGAATGAAACTAAGAGTTAAAAAAAAAAAAATAAATAAATATTCGTCCGAACTCCTTGCAAACTCCCGACTTCAACTGTAATCTTCACCGAATGTTTTCACTTTCTGAAGATCTGAATCAATTCAGCAATGCGAGGTTGCCCTGTCAACGATGGAATCCAAACAAAGATTTCTCCAAGCAATAAAATCAAGTTGTGTTTTTGGGGAGCAGGCACGAATAGTCGCAGGGGGTGGGGAGGGGGGGCACCAACCAAGAATAAGAAAATGGTACATGTCTTAAGATCTTATATGTAACACACATACACACACATCCATGATTGTAGACATATGTGTGCACACACAGAAGACAGACGGTCACAGCCAAGTCACAATTATATAGACACCACATACACAAGAATATATATCTATATAGAGGAGAATATATACATACACATACATACATACATACACAAGAATATAGACATACACATATACATACACAAGAATATAGACATACACATATACATACACAAGAATATAGACATACACATATACATACACAAGAATATATACATACACATATAAATATATGAGAATATATGATGATTGCAACGTCTTGTCAGACGAGTGCCACTCCCTCAGACATTTAAAATCCATGAGCCCAAATCCCTATCTATACAAATATGATGTTACAGAGTCTTAGCTTTGTACGACAGCTAAGTCTCTCTCTCGGTTCAAAATGTTGAGACCCAGCAACAAGCAAGAGCAAGATAGCCAGCAACAAATTAAACTGCAGACCAGCTTAATGCGGGTACTGGTCTTCCGCTTTATGGTTTTTTTAAGTCAGAGATTTGCTTCTCCTAGAAAGGTTGCCTTCACCACGGCTTACGGGAGCCCTCTCCACCCCAATACGCATATACACACACACACAAATATACACGGTGCTAGTTGGCCGTTGACCCAGAAAAAGGATTCATTCGCCCTTTGGAAGGTCTTGTTTTTAATCCTTCAGGGAGACTAACCGCCCTCCTCACCAAACAAGTCTGGTGGGGGAACCAGTTTAGTCGCCGGTGACCCGAGCATGAGGCAGGTAGTACTGGGTTACATGGTACCAGTAGCATATGACATGCCCTGACATATGAGAATATATACATACACATATACACACATAAGAATATATACATACTAGTGTTGGGATGATTAATCGGTATCGGAAAAATTTGAGCCTATTTTCCGATGCCAAAACCGATTCCTTAAATTACTTTTTCTTTTGATTTAAGAAACAACTTCCACTGCTTGTAGTAATAATAAAGTAAATAAATATTGATTCAAACTTCCAGTAGATCACTCCCTCACAAGTATGTTTTTATGTTTGAGAAAATATAAGCACATTTCAGATGTGTTTTTATGGTAATCAGGACAAAATAACAATTTCATAGTTAAATATTTAGAGATTTATAAAGAATTGGAATCGGAATCGGTAATTGTATCAGAATCGTCCCATCACTAATACATATACAAGAATATATACATACATAAGAATATATATATATATATATAGATATATGGTATGGCGTAAAACTACATCCGGCAACGAGGCTCTGGTGCAGGAGCTCCAGGGTTTGGGGGAGAATGTTACTACCCTTTAGTCGTTGTAGTGCTGGGTCACCCTTGGGCAACGTGTAGTACTACTAGCCCCCCCACCCCCACCCCACCCCACCCTATTTAGGTTTCACAAAAATCCAAGGCTGGTCAACGATGCTCTTGGCAGATGAGGAAGGAATCCTAACAGCTTGCACAGTGGATGAACCAACACCACAGTGCCAACGCGATCAACAAGGGTGATGTACAACTCGACTCAGATGTGGCTGATTGCATGTGTGCAAACTGTCCTAGCCCGTCCTTGCCTCTGTACTTTTGCTTTCAGTAGAGAGGGTGCTAGCAGTGCTGGGCAAGCTGCTTATTCCTAATTTGCCCAGGCTGGGAGAGAGTGGAAAGTCCTGTGGCAATGGAGTGAGGGTGTGATCTCTGCGCTCAAGCAATTGGAGTATGACGGTCATGCTTGTTACAATATTTTTCGTATAATGGGGTACGATTCCGCACAGTTGGGAGATTCTATTTATAAATGATACTGCTAGGAATTGACAAATCGAATTCACGTTCTGCTACCAACCAATCAGAAACCAGAATTGCTCCATAAATATTAAACCTTTCTGTGGATTCCAACTCGAGAACTGTCTACTGCAAACCAGTCAACTGCTGGGACTTGTGCAGAACAACGAACCATCAGAAACTGTTCTGTCTACTGCAAATCAGTCACCTCTCAGGACTTGTGCGGAACAACGAACCATCGGAAACTGTTCTGTCTAATGCAAACCAGTCACCTCTCAGGACTTGTGCGGAACAACGAACCATCGGAAACTGTTCTGTCTACTGCAAACCAGTAACCTCTCAGGACTTGTGTGGAACTACGAACCATTGGAAACTGTCCTGAAACTAAACATGGCTTACACTTCAAAAGTGCTCTTGCTGAAGATCTCCGATCGGACTCGTATCGCACCTTAGACACGGACACTAACCAACCTCCGCATCATCGTCGAAATCGACGGACTGCCTGAAAGATATATATATATATATATATATATATATATATATATATACATGAGAATATATATACACTTCATCTCATCTCCCCACAACAGAACATTAGTTTTGTCAGCCATTTGTTAATTATTATCCTATTGATAGTTATTTATTTCCTGTGGTGAGGATTGAACCATCAACCTCTTGAAGACTGTCACTTGGAGGTTAAAGGTTCAATCTTTACTAGATTGGTTGTTTTTGTTTTACGGCATATCAACACTTTTCAGGTTATTTAATGCCGAATCCAGTTATTTTGAAGAATTTTTTAATAGAATATATTTGATTTTTTTCAAGTCAGTTTCTATTTAACCCATAGTTGGGACCCTAACAGGTACTACCACTCCGGGTCAGAGTAGACCTGGGAGCAATGGCAATTAAAGGGTAGCTCCACACTCCCCAAAGCCCGCAAGCTGGGGCCTCACCATCGGATATAGTTTAAGGTCATATCCAGGACCAATCTTTACTAGAAGCGATAAAAAAAAGATTAATACAAATTATCAAGACTTCACTCAAAAATTTTGAAACCTATTGGATACAAGACCTTAACCCTCTGTAAAAGACTGTGGATGCACATATGGCCACCGTATACAAATACTGCACTGTGTGTGAAGTGACATTACCGTGAAGAAAAAGAAAACGGTTAAAAAAAGAATGTGTGTGCAGACAGGCAATCACATTCAAGAGGACAGAGGTCAGAGAGAAGGATCATGTTTTATTTGGGAAAGTACCTGGAAATAAATGTTGTTGTTTCAACGGGAAAAAGTGAGTCGAGTTATTACTTGTTCTTGGTTCCATGCGACGTACTCTGCTACAACGCGTTGAGTCCTGAGTGTTTACATGTTAACGCGTGCGTAAACGTGTACTACGTTACACCTCCCCACCCTCCCTCATGAAAAAAAAAAATATTAAGAGTAAAGAAAAATATTTACAATGTACATACCTGTGACAAAGAAAATATCGTATTCCAAAAATTATGTAGTTTTATTTTAAAATCATATTTTACGACTGAACGACAATAAACAATTCTTCAATGCTATTTAACAGAACAAGGGAGATAATTCCAAATAATTCAAACATTAGTGAAATTTTGCCATAAGAATGGAAAAAAAAAAAAGAAATTGCTTAAAAATAATTTTCTTTATAAAAATAAATCGATAAACTTAAAGAATCTTGCCCCCCCTCTCTCTCTCTCTTTTTTATTGTCATCTTTTTTCAGCAGATTATTATCGAATGGACACTAGTTTAGCAGATTATCAAGAAAAATGTTTTTTGAAAGTCAATATTTAAATATTTGTAGGGGGTGCTCAGTTTCTAATGAATCTCTAGTAAATCGAGCACCCACTTAAGAACCACTCAACGTTTTTAGGCCAAATTTCACAAATTTAGCCTTTTTTAAGAATTACTTCAAAAAGCGAAATTCAAAAAAGGCTAAACTACTTTTTAAAAAGGGCTAAATTTGCAAAATTTAGCCTAAATACAGAGGTTCTAAAATTGATGATCGATCTATTAAAACATTGCATTAGAAACTGAGTACACTCTACCTTTATTTAAATATTTACTTTTTTTCATTGTTTTTTTTTTTTATAATCTGGTAGACTAGCGTTCATTTGATAATAATCATTGAAAAAAAAAAAGACAAAAATTCATTGAAAAAAAGACAAAAATAAAAATAGAAACTTCAGGTCCGCCAATAAAACTATGTGATTATTAATAATTTACCTAACTTTTGGTGTATAATATTTCTTTCCATCAGAGTAGGAACATCACGTCTTTTCTTTATTCTTGTTTTTCTTATGGAGGGGGGTGGGGGTTATGGACTAGCGCCACCTATTTGATATTATTTTGGAGATTTGTTTTTTGTTTTTTTTGCAAATTCTGTTAGAAAAATCTCAATGGGGTTTAGAGGTAAGCATCATACACGTCCACTAAAAACTCTTACCTTTTTCGATTGTCGGTGTTGAAGTGGTTTTAGAAGGAGATACTTCTACTTCCGGAATGTAATAGACAGGATACAAAAACCTCAAACCAATCGTTCGCTGTAACAAGACAGACAGTCGTTAATGTATGCATTTAAGAAACACTTTCATTGAACGTAAGCTTAATCAGTCACTACAGGATGGAATGATAAAATTGTTGCTCTAGAAAAGACAACATGATTCCATTTCCGTTTAATGAAAACAAGCAGTTTTCTTTTTTGTTGCAGACCATCTACTAGTTGACGAGTTGTGTACAAATCCAAAGAGCGATAGAAGCCTTCTATTATGTCTGAAAATGACACAATGTTCAACGAGCGAGATTGGAGATGCGCCACTGTACTACTTATACTTTTTACCAATCCAAGTTATGACAACAGGACCATTGCCAGCACCCTCAAAATGCATTGCTGAATTGTCACGAATAACAGGGACATCCCCAGAGTGATGAAAAAGTCTCCAGCCACAGTTATGGTCTTTGGTATGGTTTCAGGTGAGGGCTACATTATGCCGCCTCCCATCTTCAAAGTCAGCTTGAAAGTCAACACCAAAGTGCACCTGGATATGCTGAAGAGTGTGGTGATCCCCTGGTGCAATTAGGTGGCTGCTGGCAGCCCCTGGGTGTGGCAGCAGGACTTGGTGCTGGCCCACAAGTTCAAAAATACAGCCTTGGCTTCGGAAGGAGTGCTATGAATTTGTACTCTTCTCTAACTGGACCCCTTCTCTCACTAGACGACTTCGTTTTGTCATACGTCGTCAACATTACCCACTTGGTGCTTCCCACAACAACAAAGCCAGCCTGATCAATGCTATCTGCTGCATATTCGCCCAGCTCCTGCTGGTGCTTGGGGAAAAGGCATGCTTCCAGTTCCGGACCCATATCAAGCCAATAATTAAGGCTGAAAGCAGCTACATTGAATAGATGTCAGCTCTACTACATAATCAAGTTAACTATGATTTTTTTTAAATAAAAGTTTTAAAATAAAGCTGCAGTATTGTTTTCGTTGAGGCGACATTTTTATCGTTACACCATGTATGTTTCAAACATTAATTTATGGGAGGCAACTCTGTTATAATTTTATCACGAATTACGTCCCTTGACTAGAAAATATACCACAAGTAACATGAACATAAAAAATACTTTAGAATTTATGATTACATATTTACTAGCAGGGAGACTCGACGTTGCCAGGGATTAAATGAGGATCAATAAATGTTACACACTTCTGATATTTTTATTGTCATTGAAATCGGTAGAATTCCCCAGTTTTCAATCAAATCGACTGACTGAAGTCGGGACCCACCATGGTGCACCACAAGGATCTTTACATGCCTCTCTGCAGTGATTTAGTCAACAATATATTGCACTCTATATTGCACTGTAGAGAACCTACTGTTGATTTTATAAACTTGTTCTTTATGTATAATGATTGAATTGAAGTGAATTTGACTTTCATTTGAATTCAAAGTGCTAAAGTTAAATATCATGGATCAATTGTGTTCTAAACAGAAACATTAATTTCAAACGCACCCCGTCTAATCAAAGAACACACTGCTGATTTTATATGTTGGACCCTTTTGCTTGTGTGATGATAAAATTTCTAAAATGCGCTTGTAATGTTAGGCTATACAAGAGTGTTAACTTTGGTCAAAATCGAACAGTTCATATTTTAATTTGATTATTTTTCAATTATCAATTATTGATACTTATCGGGAGCATTCTCATAAAACTATCTAAGAAAACTCCAGACACATGAAGTAAATTTGTGTGAAATTTTAAAAATATTGGCCCAGCAATTTCCGAGACCATAGGGAATGAATTCACACACACAGGCAAAGTTCCTTTTATATATATGTATATATATATATATATAATTATTTACTATAATAATTATTAAATACCTACAGACACTAGTGTTTCATCCTTTCGGGAATCATCAGTGTAGGGTGTCATCATTAACACCAGTCGACAGATCTAAACCTAGCGACAGAAGCCATCCCTGGCTTCATTAGCAAGGAACTAATCCATTTGACTACCGTTAACCGCAAGAAATGCTGTTGAATTGAAACATTTTTTTTTTAAATGTTTTTTAACATCTGTCAAAGTGATCTAATCATTATGAGATAATAAGTTCCTTATATATATATACATATATATATACATATATATATATATATATATATGTATAAGTGAGATAAGACACAGATTAAAAATCAGGTGAAATATCCTGATAGATATTACTTAAAGTAATACTTTCAGGGTGATCCTAGCCAAAAAAGAGAAGCTCAACATTTAAGAATAGAGCAATATATATATATATATTACATATATAAAGGAGCTTATTATTATCTCATTATATGAAAAATAGAATTTATGAGTTCACAAAATAATCATTCAATAAAATCAATTGTTTAATTTTGATCTGCAGTTAGTCCTCACATTCCAGGATCAATGTTTCTGACAAAGGGGGGAGAATTGCTCTCAAGTTCGAATCAATCCATATAACACTTTCCGTTGGCATTTTTAATTTTTTTTAGCTCTTTACATGAAGTGGCTTGTCTGGGGTGAAAGATACATAAAAAGAGGTTGACATGCCTGAAAAACAGCCAACCTAAATAAAACGGCGGATCCACGGGCCTAAAGCGTAAGAAATAGGAGGAAACGCTTCTAAAACTAAATCACAAATTACATCCTTTGAATGCATTTTATCCAAGGCGATTCTTAAGAATTACCTTAGTTTTATCTTATTTAGTCTAATTGGTATGGCAGGTCACCTCTCGAGATGTACAGAGAACAGACAGACATATAAAGTGACAGAATGGAATCCAAGATAATGGTAAAGGCCAAAGCAAAACCTGATGGAGAGACAATCTTGACAACAAATGGGAGGGGAGACATGCTGTTTACTCGGGTGGCAGTACTCTAGTAGGATTAAACTTCCTACATTAAAGTAAAGGATGGAGGGTAGGTATTCGGGTGAGGAGTATAAGAATTTACAAGTCACTCTTAGTCTCCATTGCCCTTATCTATTTCAATCTCTCTTGCTCACTCCACCTCTCTTTCCCTCTACACATATCAATAAAACTATATAAACATTATAAATAGATCAACAGTATTTTGATGTTGACACAGAAATGCAAAATGAGCGAAGAAATCAAAATCGGACAGAACAAAATTGGACAGTTGAAAATCAACCTCATCGCATGTGTCATTCATTCATTCATATTATTACATTAGTATCCTACGTTGGTAAGTAGCGATTATGTTAACTAGTATGAATTTTGGCAAGGGTTACATTCAGTGCATGTCAGGACAACATGGCAGAAACCAGAAATAGACCCAGTGCAGGTAGTGTGATTGAGGTGGGGGTTCAAAAGTTAGTTCCGTAGACAAACCTCGCAAGATATGCAGATGATGGCCAATGATGAAAGTTTATTGACACTAAATTTGAAGAGGACCATGAAGACGAAGCAGTCTTGTGCCACAGATTTGAAGTAAACTATGTGTTATTTATTGGGATCCTACGCCAGTAAGTAGAGATTATGTTAACTAGTAGGAATTTTGGCGATTGTTACATGAAGTACGTGTTGGGATAACCTAGCAGCAAATAAAAAAAGACTCAGTATATCCAGGATGATTACTTCACATGGAATGGGGAGGGAGAGTCAGTTCCCTAGACAAAATATGCTAGAAGCAGGTGTCGATAAATGATCGTTTCAAGGCAGTTTGAGGAAAGGAACTGGAACAAACTAGATGTTCACCAACAATGTAGAAATCTAAGAATATTTCCTTGAGATCTGTCCATTTGTCGACTATTTTTTTAGGCTAAATCAGAATGTAACAAAATCACAGTGCCATCGCTCCCAACATTGTAAGAAATAATAATAATAATGTATAAATGTTACTCACCGAGTTGCTGAGAAGCTACATTCAAAAATTTATAATGATCAGTTCGCAAATAATTAACTAAAATAAATTATACATGCACACCCTAAATGTTCACGAAAATACTTATTGTGTACCTGTTACCATATTTTTTTTTTAAATATGTATAAAAAAAAAGTTCAAAATGAGTCTTCATTAGTTTAGAAGATTAAAAATTCTACCAAAAAATATTTATTACAAGCAAATGAGTTTTCAAATGAAAGACTTGGTTGGTTGGTTGGTTGGTTGGTTTTATGCGATATCAACCTTTTTCGGTTATTTAATGCCGACACCAGTAACATTAAAATAAAACAAAGATTGGGTGGGGTGGATAGTTCACCCCCAAAAGAAAGAAAAGAAACAAAGAAACCAAATAAAACCAGGTTGATAAGACCTTCCCAACCATTTCTAAAAAAAATGTAAAAAACTGCCCAGTTTTCCGGTTTGTTTAGAACCAAAAACAAGCAATGATAAATGGGAATAAGTGAAATAGAGGTAGAGTTTGGAAATAGATGATGAAACCAATTGAGGAGACCAAGATCATCTGGTTGCTTGCTTGCTTTATGGCAATCTTTTTAGTTACTTAATGCCGACACCAGTAACTCTGGAAGGAGTTTATACTTCAAGTTTTTTTTATAGTTATATCTTCAAATATTTTTCTGTTCATTTGTTTAGTGGCATATCGACCTTTGGGATTAATTCATGCTAAAGTGGTTGTTTTAAAATGTGGCATATCGACCTTTTCATGCTAAAGTGGTCGTTTTTAAATGAATGTTTGCTGATTTTAGTTTGTATAATGTTGATGTTTTGTTTGCATTTAAAGTTTTTGTAACTTTTCATATTTGCGGTAAAAAATTAGATTTTGTTGTATGTTCAAATTTTTTAAAGGAAATCTTTTTGGTTTCGATTTATTTAAGTATTTTTTTTTTTTTTTCAAATTTTCATTTATTGAAATATGTTTCTCTCAGAGAGTTGGTATTTTTACAATCCTCAAATATAGTTAGTATATATGAAGGACTAGGGATTAATACTTTTGTTCCTTTTTAACATAGTTTTAATGATTGAAAAAATTTGATGACTTTTTATATATATATATATATATATATATATATATATATAGGTGAAAAGAGTTTCAAAGCAGTTTGAGTCAGAGAAGTGGTCGAAACAGATATACCGACAATGTACAAATCTAAGAGAATATTTCTTCGAGACTCTAACATATTTGTTGACCATTTTTAAGGCTAAGTAAGAAAATCAAGTAAAAAAAGTAATTTTAGCCTCTTTTTGGTCTCTCCCCTCATGAAATATCTCCTAAATAAAACCTTTAAGACTACAACAAGTCTTCATTATGTTTCCATACATTTTATTCTCCAAGTTTAACAGCCATTCAACAGTCACAACAGGGTGTCTGTGTATGTGGCAGGCAACAGTGGAAAATGTCAATCACGCTGGATGACTGTCAGCTTTCTCTTTTCCTCTCTCCCTGATTGTTTATATTAACTGTATCTTATAAAGACATCGACCGACATTCCTGAAATGTAAATATTTAAAATAATTTAATTGTTCTAATTTTCCGATCTGGAATGTAAGCCCTTCTTTATTTTCGGTGATCATTACAATTCCGGTCATTTTTATAGGACACAAGAATGTAAATAAAAAAAGTGTGTGTGTGTGTGTGTGTGTACACCTCCGATTTTATCGGTGTGACCCTGGCTCAATATCCAACTCAATTAACATGCGAAGCTCTGTCCGGTTTGCAATAACATTTTAAGTGATAAAAGCACAGATTAAAAGGACATCTGATACGAATGAGTACGAAAATGGATGTGCATCGATGCCAGAAGTTGACCTGAATTCTCCATTGTCCAATCTAATTGAAGAGAGGTCAAGCATGGACATCTTCTGGGCTAAATAGAACTAGGAGTTACTTCCGGCTGTCATCCCAACCGGAAAGAATTCACAGAAGACAAAGCTGAATAAGAATTTCCGTGCATCATCTTCAAAAATCAATATTCCCAATGGTTACATCTCTGATTTTATCGGCGTCGCCCCAGCTCAATATCCAACAAACTATGCAACTATACATATCAACGGCGGCACACATGGAAAAGTGATGATTAAAGAATGAAGACCAGCAACCGTGCACGTACGTAAAAAAGACCAGCGACCGTGCACATACGTAAAAAAGACCAGCGACCGTGCACGTACGTAAAAAAGACCAGTGACCGTGCACGTACGTAAAAAAGACCAGCGACCGTGCACGTACGTAAAAAAGACCAGCAACCGTGCACGTACGTAAAAAAGCCCAGCGGCCGTGCACATACGTAAAAAAGACCAGCGACCGTGCACGTACGTAAAAAAGACCAGCGACCGTGCACGTACGTAAAAAAGACCAGCGACCGTGCACATACGTAAAAAAGACCAGCGACCGTGCACGTATGTAAAAAAGACTTTTATTAATTGATTCTTGATTGCTCACTGGTAAAACTCCACCAGTCTAACGAGTATGCTTATGTGTGAAAAGATGATGTGCTTCTCCTCGTTTGATGTTTTATTAGTTTGTGAAAATATTACACATGAATGACCACAAGACACGATTGGAAGTTGTCATGTTAGGGTTATTCATAAAAATTAAAATTTTAGAAATTCTTTCTTTACCTCTTTATTGACGACTCTCGCCGTGATATCTTCAATCTTGAAATTGAGGGAACTTGACGAAATTATAGCGTCTGGTTTACATAACTGGGAAATCTCTACAAAATAAACAACAAAAAAAATGATAAATTTTTTTCATAAAAGAATCAGAATTTCTTCAAATTCTGGGAATCTACATATATTTTATAGAATCACTAATTCTCGCTTCCCCTTAGTCTTCACATTTGATGAGCAATGTTTCTGACAAAGAGGGAAGAATTGCTATTTTCTGGGCGAGAATCTACTTCATCTAACAATTATGGTTAGCAAGTTTTTAACCTGGAAGTAGTATTTTTTAGCTCCTTACATCAAGTGGTTTCATACATTGTCTGGAGTGATTTCCATAGAAAAAAAATACCACTTATAAAATTGTTAATAAAATTCCTTTTTTGTAATCCAACCATATTGGGTGCAAATAAACTTCAGTCTATGTTTGTCTTGTCCACCTAGTTTTAAATCATGAATGTCCAAAAGTCTTTAATTTATCACTGTTTAATGATATGCAGGACACTTTGGTGATTGTCTCATCAGTAAATATGTTATAGAATGAACTTCACACCCATCAAGCGTTAATCGTCTCTTTCTGATTTTATAATGTTTATCAAAACAATCCCCAGACTTTACCTGAATTTCAATGATTTTGATGACAATAAAAATATGGGAGTGTGAAACAGTTGGGTACTCTTGCATAATTTGACCCGGATTCTTGGGAATTCCTGTCAAGCATGGATCAGGTGAGACCAGCAATCATCGGTTTCAGCCAAGCGTTGTTCAAATGTTGAAACGCTAAATCGACTTTATTTTATTTATTTATTTTTTTTTATACAATGTTTTTAGTATGTTCACGGTGATATTCAGGGGGGGGGTCCAATTATTCATTTTTATATAATTCATTGGCTGAGCATTTGATTAGCCAATGAAAAAGCGCTATTAAAAATGGAAGCAGAGGAACTGGAAGAAAGTGAATAAACAAAAAAGCTTACCAACAAATATAGTTTCAAACTAGCCAAACAAAAAGAAATTGGCAGGCATGGAAGTAAATCTATGCATATTAGAAAAAGAAATGAAAACACTGATGCAGACAATCTCATATTGTCAGAAGAAACAGCAGTCCAAAAAAATGAGGTGCAAGAATTGCAAGCACAAATGCTTACTAAAAAAAAGATTGTGTGTTAAGGATGGTTTCTCACACAAATGGACAGTACAGACAAAGGATATCCTTGTGCACAAGATCATTTTTTTGCGCAATTCAAGTTAGAGATTCCAACAATAGTAAAAATCATTTATTTCTCGGCGTTCGACATGGCTACCCTTAAAAATATGTGAAGGGAATGCAGTATTATATCAGAGCACACTTACACAGACTGGACGAACTTTCTGAGAGAAATTTGCCAGGAGTATTTCCTTAGGAATCCCCAGCAGATCAGAGGCCCAGGCCACACGGTCAAAATACAGCATAGGGAGAATCTTCAAACCGCTCTAGGTCTTCGGTGGCTATGACATCACCGACAAGGAAAGATTTTTGGTGACCGTACCAAATCGCAATGCCGAAACCCTCCTTCCAATAATAAACAAATATATTCTGCCAGGGACTACAGTTGTATCCGACTGTTGGAGGGTCTATAGCAAAGTAGGAGGAGAAGGATTCCACTACCTAACAGTGAATCAAAAGTATGCATTTTGTAGACCTCGCGACGAAGGCAACAACGAACCACGTCGAGAGGATGTGGAAGGAAGCAAAACAGCGAAACAAGCAAAAATGCGGGACCAACCAGGAACTCCTGAGTACATATTTACTTCAATTTATGTGGAGACAAAAAATTCAGAAACGATCCTTTTGTCTCCATCAGAAATCACATTTATGAAAACTACCTGGGGAGCTTTTTTCCATTTCCTCTACCTCCATCTCCTCCCTCTTTGCCATCGATGGCCGTTCAACAGTCGACCAAAGTAAAGATTCCTAAGGAAATATCCTCATCTCAAGGAAGTTCTTCCACCGGTAATGAACAGAAAAATATAAATGTTTTCCTGTACTTTCATCTAACAATTTACGCTTTTTGTAAATATATTTTTACATATTTTCTTAAAAAGAAAAAAAATATAAAAAATTTCTGTGCCCCCCCCCCAAAAAAAAAACTTGACTAAACAAAAAATCTGGAAAAAAAAAAAAAAAAATTTACTTACATCTAACAATGTATGGTTAAAAAAAAAGAAAAAAAATATTCATCTTTTCTTTAAGAAAAAAGAAAAAAATAATGTTGATAAATATTTTGCAAAACTTTTGTTTTGCAAAATATTTATCAACATTATTTTATTTTTTTCTTTATAAATCATTATTTTTTTTCTTTATAAATAAAAAAAATTTTTTTACTTACATCTAACAATGTATGGTTAAAAAAAAAAATATTCATCTTTTCTTTAAGAAAAAAGAAAAAAATAATGTTGATAAATATTTTGCAAAACAAAATAAAATAAATTAAAAAATTTTCAGTCCTTTTAAGGTAGGTTTTTGTTACTTTTTTATTATTTGTAATTTTTTTTTTCCGGTTCGTTTTGAAATTACTCTGTCTGTTACAACACTCGGCTGAAACCGGTCTCGCCCAATCCATGCTTGACGGGAATTCTCAAGAATCCAGGTCAAATTATGCAAAAGTACCAACATTTGTTGATCATCAATCAATCCCGGACAACATCAGGTGCCCATGCTAGTCATTAATAAAATACATAATCCTTTCTGCAATCGAACATTATTTGGTGCAAATAAAGTGCCTGACTTGTCCATCATATTTCAATTACGAATGTCCAACAGTCTTTTTATTGCTGTTCAATGATATGCAGGAACACTTTGCTGATAGTCTCATCAGTAAGTCAAAAGACTTTAGGGTGCTTATTCAGATTGGCATTCATAGCGATAAATAAAAATGAAAAACTTTTTTTTATTGTACGTACTTGTCACGGAACAAAGATTGTATATTCCAAAAAACATAAAAATTGATCAAGTATACACTTTTTTTTTACGAAAAACAAATTTGCCATTTTTTACTGATAAGTGAGAATATAATAAGGGGGGTAATCAGTGATTGTTTTGACAGTTTGCATTAGGGTTGTCTGCCCTTGTTCAGATTCGTTGATTTCATTTTTTTTTTCATCCTCATCGAAACAGAGTAAAATTAGATTTTCTTGAATAACAAAAAAAAATACTTTATTAAATTACTTGATTTTTGGAATATTTCATCTTTGTCCCATGACTTGGGCGTACATCATACAGACATTTCTGTAGTTTCTTAAATTTTAAATGCTGCTATTCGTGTCATTTGGGCTGGTGCATCAACCACTCTTCTCTCACAGGGTTCAAAAAAAAAAGAAAAAAAAAGTCTTCATCTTAATAGGCCCCGCACAATCAACAAAGCTCCAACTCCTGTCCCATCGCCGCAATGTGGCATTCCCGTACCTGTTTTACAAGTATTTTAATGAAATGTGCTCTGACGAACTCATAGCACTTGTACACCCATGATATATATATCCTTGACAAATCAGTTTAGTAGCAAAGTCCTGCCCCTTTACTGCAGAGGTCCTTAAATGCCGGAAAGCTTTCTATTCTAATAGTTTACTTCCCTTTTTCCTGCTTCCTTGAATGTACTAATCTGCAGAAGTTTAAATGTAATGTGAATAGACATCTCGCTGCTCAACTTCCCACAATCTCCTGTTAGACATTGTCCTAAATTACTATTTAGAACAATGTCTAACACCTCCTTTTACAGCCAAGTGTCAGTATGTCTTGTTTAAAGGTGAACAAGAATAAAAAATGTGAAAGATATTTATTGATGCGTTGGAAGTTGACAGAAATTTCTTTTGGAAATCGTCAGACAATAAAAAAAAGTCTTGAGAAATGTTCGTTCTGATTGTTAAGAATGTCTTTAGTTTTGGTGAATTCCTGTCGAGCTGCCATAAAATTTTCAAAAATATCAACGTTGAAGAATTTTTTCTTTTTTGATGATCTTGATTTAAGATTAGCTTAATGTTTTATTTTTTTTATTTTTCTTCTGTGTTTTGTATTAGTTTTCTGTTTAACTGCTCGGCCGTTTTATCTCCTCGCTTCACTGAATATTTTAACCTAATTTAACTCCTCCTCCTCCTCCTCATCTCATCAGGTAACTTGATTATGTAGTAGAGCTGACATCTATTCACTGTAACCGCCTTCAACCACAATCATCGCTTTGATACGGGTCCGGAACTGAGAGCATGCCTTTTCCACAAGCGTCAGCAAGAGCTTGGCGAATACTTGGTTGATGGTGGCGATCAGGCTGGCTTTGGAGTTGTGAGAGGTCATGTTGGTGATGTTCTCAACAAATTTTATTGCTCCACCCTGTATGATTGTACATGTACACACGCACGTATTGATTCAATAAGGTGAAAAACCGCATGACCGGTTCCACCATTATACTTTAAGTTGCTTCAGTTTGAGTCTATCGTCAAATCTCTACATTGTTCTGCCTTCTATAAAGCTAAATTTTTTGTTTATATACACGTTAAACAATGCTTCAAGCAAACTACTTTAATCTCATTTCTGATTTTTTGTTCTTTTTTCTTTTTCTACAGCCAGGTGTTACCATATTTGTTAGTTGGTCTAGTAAACTGCTTGTTGCTATACTTTAATGAAATCTGCTCTGATGAACTCTTAGCACTTGTCCCCGTTTGATGTACATACTCCCGACAAACCTGACAAGAAAAATCCACCCCCTTTTCACTGATAAAGTCCCTAAATACCAGAAAATCTTCTACTCTAATAGTTTATTTCCTAGATTTTGGAATTCCCTCTGTTTCCTGCTTCCCTGACTGTACTAACATGCAGAAGTTTGAATGTAATGTGAACAGACATCTTACTGCTCAACTCCCCAGTCTCGTGTCAGATCCCAAATAGTAGCCCCTTACGTTCCAAGTGGCAACATGTCTTGTTTGGAGTGAAAAAGGGTAAAAAAGAGGGGGAGACACAGAATGAGCACATTTCCCCTCTTTTCAGGGATGAAAGAAACATAAGGAAACAGTTGCCTGTCTTTTTCTGACTCATCTCGCGTTGCATCATTATCATTTTCTATCCCACCCCACCCCACCCCCGCGTTTTACATATACCTCCTTGATAATTACTGACTGAGCTGGAAATCAGCCGTTCTTTCCTCAACTCACAGGGCTAAACAGTTTTGGCTTCCCCTAATCTTTAAAATATTTTACAAAGTGGGCAAATAAAACAACAAATTCACTCACCTTCCATCAAATCTTGTTTCACCTGCAAATTATCCGTGACGGCTTCAAAAATAAAGTCTGCATCACGGACCGTTTCATGAAGGCCACTGAAATAATAAATAGAGCCCTAAAAAGAAAAAGAAAAGAGAATTCTTTTTTTTAAATGCTTTAAATAGTGGCATATATTTATAAGGGATTCAGTTTGAAATATGGTACAGGTTCCCAAGTTCCACAAAAGTTTCCCAATTCAATAAAAGCTTCCCTAGTTCGAAAAGATGCATTTGCAGAAAGGTCAGAGGTCATATCAAAAGATTTATTCTGGTCACCTGTTCAAATTTTTCTTGTACCAGAAGTTTTGGGATGAGGATTGATTATTTAGATTATTCGGACTATGTTCCTCATCTTTTTGATGGAGGAGGAGGGTGGACCTGTAAATTCACCCTTGTCCGTTCGTCCGTTCATCTGTCCGCACTTTTCTCAATAACTACGCCTTGGAATTTGTGGAAGTTTTGCACAAACATTAAACAAGATATAAGTAAAAAAGTAACAGAACGGATTTTCCAGGAAAACTCTAGTTACCCTCCTAGGGGTGCTTTTTGGGTTAAAATGGCTAAAATTGACACTTTTATGCTTATTAAAAAAAATTGACGCCTTGGATTTTTATAAGGTCGCATGATGTGGCCCTCACTTGAAACGATACCAAAGACCATAACCGCGGCTGGAAACTTTGTTGAGCTGTGTCCTCATGTGTTGAACTGTCCGGATTTGCATTTTGAGGGTGTTGGCAATGGTCCTGTTGACATAACTTGAATCAGTAGAGAGCATGAGTTGTACAGTAGCACATCTCTGATCTCGCTCGTTGAACATTGTGTCACTTTCAGACATGATAGAAGACTCCTATCGCTCTTGGGATTTGTACAAAGTTGGCCAACTAGTAGATGGTCTTCAAAAAAAAAAAAAAAAAAAAAAAAAAAAAAAAGAAAAAAGAAAAGAAAAAGAAAAGAAAAAGAAAAGAAAAAAGAAAAGAATAAAAAAAAAGAAAAAAGAAAAGAAAAAAAGAAAAAAGAAAAGAAAAAGAAAGGAAAAGAAAAGGAAAAGAAAAAGAAAGGAAAAGAAAAGGAAAAGAAAAAGAAAAGAAAAGGAAAAGAAAAAGAAAAGAAAAAATAGAAAAAAAAGAAAAGAAAAAAGAAAAGAAAAAAAGAAAAGAAAAAAAGAAAAGAAAAAAAAGAAAAGAAAAAAAAAGAAAAGAAAAAAAAAGAAAAGAAAAAAAAAAGAAAACTGGTATTCATCAAACGGAAATGGAATTATGTCGTCTTTTCTAGGTGAAAATTTTATTGTTTCACCCTGTATATACATCCATGGTGAAAAATACAAGATCTGCCTCATATAACTTTGCAGTTAATGATGCGTCTATCTAAATATGTTGCAAAGAAGGTGTAAACCTGTCAAACTACTGCTCTCATCTTGATTGTCATTTTCACAACGTCTCAGTCGATGTAACCTCCAATCTTCTTCAGATCTATCTTCCCAAACTCGTGAATCTGGACAGAATTTTGAACAAAACCCTTTATTTACTTTACTGAGGTAGCATGCTCTCGTTCTGTCAGCCATGACTGGATAGACGTCCTAAGTAATTCACAATTGTATTTTTCGGTTGCCAATACTGAGAATTGAACCTTCAACCTTCAAGAGAAAGACACTTTTACAATTGATTTTTCCAAGTATTCGAACCACGGAGTGAAACTTTTTTTTTTTTTACAGGCATTTAAAATAATTATTTATATTTTTTTAATAAAAATATTTATTTATATTTTTTTAATAAAAATAAAAATAATTATTTTGTATTTTTTTAATAAAAATCAAAATAATTATTTATATTTTTTGTTTAATTAAAATTAAAATAATTATTTATATTTTTTTATAAAATTAAATACTTATTTATATATTTTTTAATAAAATTAAAATACTTATATTTTTTAAATAAAAATAAAAATTATTATTTATATTTTTTTTTAAATTAAAATAATTATTTATATGTTTTTAATAAAAATTAAAATAATTATTTATATTTTTTTAAATAAAAATTAAAATAATTATTTATATTTTTTTAAATAAAAATTAAAATAATTATTTATATTTTTTAATAAAAATTAAAATAATTATTTATATTTTTTTTTAAATTAAAATAATTATTTATATTTATTTTTGATAAAAATTAAAATAATTATTTATATTTATTTTTAATAAAAATTAAAATTATTTATATATGTTTTTAATAAAAATTTAAATAATTATTTATATTCACAGCACAATGTCTTCATTTTATTGTACAAATATTTTTGCAAACGTCTTTATCTAAAGAATTAGCGACCATGAAGTATCCTGCACTTCTTTGAACTGTTTGGACGTCTGCAGGCTGATCACAGCTACAAATGTTGCAGGTAATAGATGCTTGGCCAAAAAACAAGCCGAGCATGCGGGCTCTCCCTTGACAAGTAAAAAAATTACTTTCACCATGACTAATGTTTTTGCAAATTTTCAAAAGAATCCAAGGCAATCTTACCCCTATAATGCCCCTAGAAGGCAACCACAGTTATCCCAGAAAATCCGTTCTGGCAAAAATTTACTTTCACGATTAAGGTTTGTGCAAAATTTTTTTAAAATCCAAGATGTGATTATTGAGAAAAGTGCGAAGGGACGAACAAACGGATGAACGGGAATGAATTACTAGATCCAATCCTTCCTGCTGTAGTCATAAAAGTTAGTCATCTTGTAAGATGTATAGCAATAACATATTGATTTCTTAAGAGTCTACAACAATTCTAAATGCCTGTAAAAAACAGGTCAGTAAAACAGAGTTCCACAAACAAAGCTTGGTTCATGGAATGCATGCTTAGATTTAGGCACAGACAGAAAGTGGGGGAAATTGTTGATAGTGGTTGTAGCTAGTAAAGTGTTTTCCTAGATAAAACCCTTTGAGTGGAGACTGTTTCGGCATCATCTGAAGTAGTCAAGTGGTGATCACTAACAAAGGCCAGAATCTTTCAGGGATGAAAAAATTCCATGGGATGGAATGGGATGGGGAGGCCGTCAGAACCGGCCTTCGAGGAGAGGGAGAAGGTAGCGAGTTGGATGTTCAAGGAGGCAGTTTTTTTGAAGGCTGCTGGACAGTTGGGCTAATGTGCTTCTCCAGACAATGTGAGCTCCTGGGGGATTTAGTTGAAAGATTATGTTAATGCTTCTAGAAGATTTTTAGCTTCTTTTATTAGACTGCTTTCCTTTGAAATTCCCTCCCTATTATCTGTTTCCCTGTCTATACAAACAGGCACAAATTTAAATGTAATGTGAACAAACATCTTGCTGCCTAGCTCCTCACAAAGGCTCCCTCCATCCTCCATAAAAAAATCTGACTCCTATAATGTTTGAGGAATTAATTTGTCTTGATATTAGATAATAGCAGGATTAAAAGCGTTAATTAGTTATCTATCTACCTATCTACCTATTTATCTAGTGATAAAGGGACAACGCCAGTGACCTTTCTAGGCTAAGAATAGAAATAATTGTTTTGGTAAAATAAGTTTAGCTGAAAGTTAATTATGTAAATAGTTAAGTGATTTATATTAATTTATTTATTGCGAACTATTATTCTCATCTTTATTAATTGTTGTTTCACAATGTTTCGGCCAACTATACCTCTGGCCTTCATCAGGTGGTAACTGCGACAGGAACTTCGAATCTCCTAACTGCAATCTCAGCAATTACTACCTTCCGTAGTTGTTCTCGTCTCACCACGTTTTTTGGCCAAGTAAGCCTCTGGCTGGCTTTGGGTAGAATTGAAACCGCTACCTTCAGACAACTCTCATCTGGAACCGTAGAGATTCAACGTCTCTATCAACTGCGCCATGGGCCCCGAAGAGCGATCAAGGTTGGATTTTTTGATCTTATAAATCCACGTTTATTTATTATCTGATCTTCCATGGTCGGATCCGTACCGAATGGAATATATATTATTTTGATTGGAATTCATTATTGAGATGAGTATTATTTATATTTATTTATTGCGGACTATCATTCTTATCTTTATTAGTTGTTGTTTCACGTTTCGGCCAACTATTCCTCTGGCCTTCGTCAGGTAGTAACCGCGACAGATAGGAACCTTGAATCTCTTAACTGCATTCTCAGCAATCACTGCCATCCGTAGTTGTTGTCGTCTCATCACGTTTTTTGCAAGTTAAGTGATATGTTTATAAATTTAGCTGTACCTAGCTATAAACACAAGAATTTAGAAATCAAAAACAATAATTGATAAGTAACATCGATCACGCGGCATTTGCATAGGTGACCGGAAGTCACGTTAAGGAGACCTGTCCTTTAATTGGCTACGTCATCGGAACTGACAGGTCAAAAAGATTAGAGCTGGGAATTTGGGTTTTGTCACAAAGGTGTGCGGACATGCTCCAAAAAGGCTGAGAAGTGAGGCTAGACAAAAAGCAAGCATGTAGACACATTAAGCAGACTCCTAAAACACTAAAACATCTGAAATAAACTTATATTTATAAAATATAAAGTTGTTGTCTTGTGTTTCACAAAGAAGTCAGGTATATCTTAATCGTCTTATCGTGTCAATATGGTGGACATTCATTACAGATCCCAGCAGCAGGAAGACAAAGGATGTCCGGACAGAAAGGTATGAAGCATAATTCTTCCATATATTATCCCCTCCCACTATGTAATACTAGGACAGGTATTATTCTAGCTTAGTATATCTTCCAGATATCACATGAAATGCTAACATGACTTTTGTAATACCTTGATACCTTGTTTTCAGTTAAATATGTCAAAATACAAACAGATGACGATCATTTTAAAAACATAGAAATAACAGGAAAAAAAAATGAAACTCACATGAGAGCGATTTAGGCAGAAACCTTGCCTTTTTAAAAGAAAAGACAAAAAAAAAAAACGGAATTATGTGAACAACTTACATCCATGAAAAAAGCACAAGAATCGAAACTCGAAAGATTTGAAATTTTACCAAAAAATTCTTCTGAATCAGCAATCCTTCTTGACGAAGAACTCTCTTGTCTTCCTGAATAAGTTCATAAGCTCCGTTCAGCACTTCCACATCGCTGTCGTATACCATAACTCGGTGACCATGATAGGCCATTGACCCTGAAGAAAAATAGAAACCAGTGAAAATACGAAAAATCTATTATATAAATGGCAGTTGTCTGTGTGTATAATGGTCTGGCTAAGAGTAAAAAACGACAAAACAAACACCCATAAAGTTGGTATTTTCTTGATCAGCCTGATGAATAACATCTAAAATTTATAAAAAACATATTTATTCTTTGATTTAGTCAAGGCAGATCTGGTTTTCAGCTAGGTTATGTATTGACTGTATGTACTGAGGGAAGTAACTGATTTTTTATCAAAGAGTTACTTCCCTTATGCCAACTCATTCCGCAAGGAAGCTATAAAAATGAGTGCATGCATTTATCCAGTGAGAGAAATGGACTTGGCATGGAAGAAAAGGGGAAAGTGAGGAAAGGGAGAGAGAAAATGGACAAGAGAGAAAGATAGAAGGACGGATAGAGAGATATAAGTTTTAATAGTAATATGTTACACTTTAATGCCAGGTAGCTCTGCTAGTTTATTATATAAAATAAAGGCAGTTGTCTGTGTTTGTGTGACTATATGTTCAGCTAAAAAAAAAAATACAAAACAAACACCCATAAAGTTAGCATTTTTTTTCTTGATTGGCATTGCCCTAGATTAATATTTAAAATTAAAAAAAAATTATTCATTCTTTAGGGGTCAACAACTGGACTATATTTTATTAGAGATGGGAGGCACGGGATTTTTTTAACATTTTATTCAACCATTTTATGCCGTTCAAGCAAGTAACTGATTTTTTTATCAAGGATTTACTTCCCTTATACGGACACATTCTTCAAGGAATCTATATAGAGAACTGTCTGAGTGTAAGCATGCACATCCAAAAAGAGAGGAATGGGCTGGGTGAGGTGGTGAGGGTGAGAAGATGGAGATATATTTTTCATTGTGCTTGTGTAAATTGGTGATAGTTTTTAAAATTTGTACTAATTTTTTTTTTTTTTTTTTTTTTTTTTACATGGAGTTCACCACTTATCAAGGCCCAATGGCCACTCAGGGATAAGGGTTATTGTGTGTACAGTAATCAACTATGACACGTAAGTATGTAATAATGTTTTGCTATCGTTGCCATAAGCAAAATAACACTGCACGTGCTTCTATGGCTTGCCATCAGAAAGCATAACATTAAGACATACAAACTATTTGTCAACGACAATTTTACATGCAATATTCATTTTCAGAATATGCGAAAACCTTTAAATGTCGTCAAAAACAATTTTTGTTCATTTTATACTAATTTCAACAGGACACATAAGTCCGTAATAATGTTTTCACCTGAAATGTGTCAGTTTAAAACATCACCAATCTACACAAGCACAATGAAAAAATATAAATGTTTATATATTGTAGCAGAAACAAATGGGACCTTTTTTCTTCCTCGAATCAATACCTCTCCCCTGTGCTATTTGACCACATACTGACAAATCAGGGGTACGGCGTATTGATCCTTCCTATTCCCAACAGAAATCGGCCAGCATCCGGTTGGAAAAAGAACAACCCGTCCTTACTGAGAGAGACGCCAAACAGAACGGAACTCCCTTTCTTCTCTCTCTCCACCTTGGTGATTTCTAACGGTATCAACGATTCCACGGGGAATAACTACCGCAACACCACCAGGTAGCCGGAGTCCAGCTTTTGACAAGGAACATATTACTTTCTCATTAATAAACCTTTTCTGTGTTACTTTTTATGAAGTTGTTGTGTTCGTCATTTCAGAGGCTTGTATTGAATTATTTATTTCATTAGGTTGTGCCCTAAAAGCATACAAAACACCTAAAATATTTATGCACACTCTCTTTGTTATTTCTTGTAACAATTTAAATGTTCAATTTGGCTTCTTTTTTTTTTTTTTGTTTGTGAAAATTTGGCTATAATTATCAATTTGGCTTTTTTGGCCTTTTTTTTAATGAAATATTTGGCTTCAAATATTTGGGTGCTAGTGCAGAGAGTGATCCGCGCTATTTTTTTAAAATCATATTTCCAAGTTTAATTAAAGTTTTATGATATTTTTTTTTATTCAATTCTAAGGTTGAAGTATAGAATAGGTACAAAACACCCTCCCCTCCCCATGTTAAGAATGGCTTTTTAAATAATAACATTATTATTTAAGTCCGGATCACTCTCTGCACTACAAATATTTGTTATAATCTGGCGACGCTAAGGACGATAAGCTATTGTAAAGAAGAACTTTTTTGTTGTTTACAGGAATTGAGGTTCTTCTTAGAAGCACCTCAATTCCTGTAAACAAAAAAGAAATTCTTCTTAGAAGCACCTCAATTCCTGTAAACAAAAATGAAGTTCTTGTTAGAAGCACCTCAATTCCTGTAAACAAAAAAGAAGTTCTTAGAAGCACCTCAATTCCAGTAAAGAAAAAAGTTCTTCTTAGAAGCACCTCAATTCCTGTAAACAACAAAAAAAAAGTTGATGCAGAAGAATAGGCGACTCGAAGTCTGCAGCAAACAGTATCGGAAAAGAAAAAAATAAATCGATAAATATTTCACTAAAAACAAATTCAAAACAAAATTTATTCATTATTTCATGTAACAAATAATTGCATACGATGCAAATTTTTTATTATCTGACACTGTTTGCTGCGGACTTCGAGTCGCCTATTTTTCTGCATCACCGCAAAAATGTGTGTACTACTGCGCTTGTCTGTGTGTAAATATTTAACCAATAAACTACTGGTCATAGAATACAGAAATTAACAGGAGATAGTAATCATACACCAAGAATGGCTTATAACAAGTAAAATCTTTCTTTGAATGGGTGGATGAATAACACGTACATAAATATGTCGGCATTTCAACTTGCCGACATATGTCTATTACTTTTGCGCATGTGCAAATTCAATCATCGCTTGAACTCGTTTAATTTTAAACCTTTTTTTCCTATCCCTCGATAGCTACACCGGCAGGGAATGTTATGGTTTCGATTCCAGCTGATGGCATCCAAGTCATTTTTTTTTTTTTTTTTAACTTTTAAAATCAGCACTATATATTAGGTACAATATAATATTCAATAGAAAATTGGCTCTCTAATAGTAAATAAATACGAAATTTGCAAGAATTAAAATATATTTAAGCATATTTTACGAACGGAAAAGCTCCCACCCACCCCTCGCTAGCTATAAAATAAACAAACAAAAACAACATAAATAAATGTTGGTATCTATGCAAAGAAGGTACCATGCTGAAATAATAAAGTTATTATTTAAAAACCCATGGGGACGGGATGGGTTGTAACTATTCTGTACTTTCACCTAACAATTTATTAAACAAAAGATGCCGTAAAACTTGGATTTAACTTGAAAATACTATTTTTTTTTTTTTTTTTTTTTTTTAAGCACGGCGCCTTCCTTGCATAAACGCCCAAATGTTAACGGTTTGTTTTCTACGCATCGCATCATGCTGTTTTTTAAGCTAAAAACGTATCTTTGTTTCCGCATATACTTTTTTTTGTACTAGTGCAGAGAGTGATCCGGACGTAAATAATAACGTTATTATTTAAAAAGCCATTCTTAACATGGGGGGGTACCTACTTCAACCTTACAATTGAATAAAAAAACATATCATAAAACTTTAAACTTGGAAATACGATTTAAAAATAGCGCGGATCACTCTCTGCACAAGCACCAATTTTTTTTTTTTTTACATTTAATCTTTTATGAATTTAAATTTTAAATAATTTTTTTTTTAATACGTGTAGCTGGTTTTTGCGTGTGAACATGTGAGTTTTTTTAGCCACGCACCAAAAACTTTCAACAAGTGCGCGCGTGCGGGTTTGTGATTTTTTTTTTTTTTAAATTATCGACTAACAAAAATAATTGGTATTATTATACAAACACCGTGACAGCGAATTAGTAAAATCTTTTACGTAGTATTCTGTTACGTTTCGGTGTGCTGAACACGAATCTGAAAACTGGGTTAGGGTTAGGGTTAGGGTACATTTTTTTCTACTAATTCGCTGTCACGGTATTTGTATAAATTTACCAAATAATTAAATTTAAAATTATAAATATCAATTTAAAAAAATTTTTTTTTTTTTAATTGTCGTTACAACAATTCCTTCATAATTAAAAAAGAAAAAAGAAAAATCACAGGAATACAATTATCACCGTTCGTAAAACATTTTTAAAAACGCTAACGTTTAACAACAAAAACAAAACTAATGTTAAACTTTTAAAAAGATAATGTCCATCAAATTTTACCTGCGATCTTTATTCCCAACAATCCGCAACCGATGACTGCCACCTTCATGTTTGCGCCTTTAATAAAATTAAAAATGAGTGTCAATAATTATTTCATCGACAGTAAAATCAATTTAAAACAATTCGACATTTTTTTTGGATACATTAAAAAAAGTAAACATTAAACACTAACAGTTTAACACAATACATACGATTTCCTGTTTTCGTGTTTCAACAAAAATATCTTTTAAGTTTAGAAATTTACAATTTACTCTCAATCATTATTCTTTTTTATATATGTCGGATTTATTTGTAAACTGAATGTAAACAAAAAGAAATTAAATTTATCTAAACTTTTTGTTTCATAAACGTAGATCAGTTGTTGCTAAAGAAGCCATTTTATTATCAGCCTCGTTCTCGTTCTGATTGAACGGCTTTTCTTTTTTTTTTTTAATTAAATAATTTCGTCGTGCACTTAGGAACTAACTAGCTCTCTCTCTACTCGGCGTTGCCCGGGAATCTTTTTTTTTTTTTTTTTTTTTGTACTTCCTGCTTGTTCCGATTTACTTTCTTTTTTCCTTTTTTTTTTTTAAATTATGCATCTATTTAGCGTTTTTTGGGTTTTTTTTAAACTATGTCCTTATTTATGATAAATTTTTTACCTGGTTTCCACCTTAACATTTTTCTTTAAAATAACTTTTGAAGATTTATGGGTATGCTGAAAACGAATATCACATTCAAATTTTCCGCAAATAAGTAGGTCTCCGGAAATTAAGCAATGCCATTTCTTATGTTATTGCTGGTGGCCATGTTGGTGCGCACACTTGCAAGTAGTTTCTCGGCTTGCGTTTACACGCACAAGCATTTTCAGCATACCTTAAAACCTATAAAAGTCGTAATTTTAAAGGAAAATGTTAGGGTCGAAACCAGGTATAAATTTACCTTATTTATTTTGCGTTTTTTTAATTATATCCTTTAGGTACCTCCAACGCGCGCACCATTTAACCTCCCCTCTATAACGATGTAACTGTAATTTAATTTAATATAATCATACTAACTTTTGTACCATTTAAAAGAAACTTCAAATAAACTGCTAATATTTTTTTTTAAATTTTACAGCATACGAAAATAATGAAAATGCGAGATTAAAATTTTGTTTGCATTATATACGCCTTAAAACTACATTCCTATGTAGTGATCATTTTGAAACCGTAAACTTACCCATGTTTAAAAAATGTAGTTAGTTCAGTGTTTTTTTTTTTTGTGATAGTCCAGCAAAAGGGGAAGACTATTGACTCGAGCTCAGACGAGCACTTGCCATGGTCCTCATCTTCCTTGGTTTGTAAACGACACATCACACTGGAGACTATTGTGAATTGACTTGACTTTATGAGCACCTCTCGATCGTCACTATTCATTTTTTTTTTTTTTTTTTTTTTAATTCAATTTTCACCCCAAACAAGGCACAGTGCCACTTTGAAGCAGGGGGCTACTATTAGGGACTTAATTAGCGGGGTCATTATGAAGGGAGAGGAGTAGAAAGATGTTTGTTAACATTCACTTGAACTTCTGCATATCATTGCAGTTGGGAAAGCAGAATCCCGGAAGGGAGTTCCAAAGACCCGCAGTTCTGGGGAAGAAACTATTGGAGTAAAAGGCTTTCTTGCACCTAGGGATCTCTACTGTAAAGGGATGAGACTTAGTAGCTTGTCGGGTTTGTCGGGGGTAGTTACGTCGGGGAGGTACAAGTGTTTGCAGTTCGTCAGAGCATTCACCATTAAAGTATTTGTAGAACAGGCAGAGGGATGCAACATCTCGTCGATGGGACAGAGGCTGAAGCCTAGATGACAGTTCAGGACCTATCAGGTTGGCGACTCTCTTTTGAACCCTGTCCAGGAGCGAGAGACAAGCAGCAGATGCACCAGCCCAGATGTGACAACAGTACTCCATACATGGGCGAATGGTTGCCTTATAGAGGTATAGGATACTGTCAGGCATAAATAGTTTTCTAGCACGGTAGAGGGAGCCAACCTTCCTTGCAGCAGCCTTGGCAATGCTCTCAATGTATCTATTCCAGTTCATATTCCCTGTAAACGTTAGGCCGAGGAGTTTAAAAGAAGTACTTTCAGGCAATGTGTTCTTGGCCATTGCTATTGGTGGTAGAGAAGGTTTCTTGTAGTTATTGAAGGAAACAAGCTTCATGAAAGAACCTTGAGCCTCCTCTTAACCTACCAAGCCAGCCGAGTATTTCAAACACAAGTAATGCCAAGTTGGTAAAATAGAACGATGACAAGATGGCCGGCATCAGACATTCAAAGCGGTAATTGCTTAAGCCATGAAAGTAAAACAAAACACTTATTGGGTGGATTTCTATCAGTATTTTGTTTATTTTTCGAGTTTGGAGCCATTAGTGACACTGTGAAGACGCCATGTTGTTGTCGGTTCAACTTATTAACTCGAAACTACTTGTTTTTCAAACAGAATAAAAGCTTTGAAATATGTTAAACTACATAAAATTTATCCAGGTAGGTAGAAGAGTAACCTGTCTTGCTTTTGGTAACATTTATTTGGGTACTTGTATAGTTGTATAGTTTAATCAAGGCACTAAAGAATGAAAATATCGAAAAAAAAAAAAAAAAAGTTACATTATACGTATCCGTTATGGAATGAAGTTCTCCGGAAAAAAATTTCACTTAATTTCATCACATAGTTTGTTTGTTTGTTTTTTACAGCAAAAAATAAAAACAATTTAATATGATATTGAGCAAAAGGTTCGACTTTTAGGAATTAAAGATGGGGAAGAAGTGTCGGCGCTTTAAACTGAGTTATCTCCCCCGTGGCAGGTTCCAAAAATTCAAAGATAGCTACCTTCAACACGCTGTTATAAAAACGTGTTTACTCCGCTGTAAATAAAAAAATAAAAAATAAAAAAAAAATAATCTAACCGATCAAATTAAATTAAATTTTTTTCGGCGATCTTCAGTCCAAAACGGATATGTACAATATAACCTTTTTTTCGGTATTTTCATTTTTTAATGCCTTGATTAAACTCTACAAGTACCTTTATTTGTTATATATTTGATTTTTTTTTTTTTTTTCTAATTTTTTTATTTGTTGACTTCTCTGCCACTGAGAGTAAGAAGAAGGCCTGTTAACTGAAAAATGTCTGCAGGCAATGTAGGTAAGATTTGCCAAACTGTCAGTACTATATGAGGGCCATTTGAAAAAGAGCAATAAAACATTTTTAAAAAGAAAAAGGAACATAGTTCGATTAATACTTAAACTGAACTTTATTCAATATAAAATATAAATATTATCTAATGTAAAATTTAGTAATTTTAAAGCAATATACAATTTAATACTGATAAAACCGAATATTGAATTTAGGGAACAAACAATTAAAGAAACATTAAACAAATATTTTTTGGCCTTTGGAACAAGATCACAGTGTAGTATCTGTTTTGATGCTACACTTTACCTTTTCTGTCCTTGGTCGGTGGAGGAGAAATCTTTCATGACTGAGATTATTTTTGTTCCTATCCAGAGTGCCCCTTATTGAGAAGCTGGATTTTGCCCACAAGATGATATGTTGAAATATTTAAATAACTATTACTTTAAATACAGAAATTATATTTAAAGTTTTGGTTTTCTGTTCTTCTATGTCCATTTTTTCCCCACTATTTTTCATCAAAATGTGTAGCGTATTAGTTGTCTCACAGGCCATCATCAGTGATTGCTCACTGGCAGTAACCTGTGGTGTTTCCTGGAGACCAAGTGACAACAAGTCTCCCCAGATTTCCAGTGTTCTCCACCTCTTGACCACTTGTGCAGATGATTGCATGTTGTCGCAACAGCCGTTGTTACTGATTTCTCGTTGGCATCGGTCATTGGTGTTTCCTGGGGTTTGGGTAACAAAATGCCTTCTCAAGGTACCAGATTTGAACTGCACACTTCCAGTGGAGATTTGGTTAGTACTCTCGCAACTCGGCCTTTCCATCCTCCCTGACCCTTCACAACTAGTTTGTGTGGTGCCAGTTGATGTCATCTACACCAGTTTTTTTTATTATTATTACTATTATCATTATGATAATAATAAGGGTGCTTGTGCAGTGTACGCACATGTATTTTAAATAGTATTTCCAAGTTAAATGAAATTTTGGGTTTGTATTACTGTACACATAGATTCAAAAAAGTGGTCAAAAATCAAATATATAAGAAATAAATGTTATCAAAGGCAAGATAAGTTACTCTTCTACTTATTTGGAAAGGTTTTTAGTGGTTTTACTCACTTTAAAATGTACAATCGCTTCGAAAATCATACAATGTTTATCAATATATTTTAAAAAGAAAAATGTCGGCATGCTCGCTATTGAACTCAGTAAGTTTGGGAAAATGAGTTATAACAAACAAATTATACAAAATACTGTTAGAAACCCACCGAATATATGTCCGTCCATGTCGCGGTAACATATATTGAGTGAGTTTCTAACAGTATTTTGTATAATTTTTTTGTTTAAACTTATTTTCCGAAACTTACCGTGTGCAACAGCAAGCATGCCGCCATTTGCATTTTTCCAATACATCGGTAAACACTGTATGTTTTTTTAGCCGAATAAACACTTTACATTAAATAAAAACACTAGAAATTTATCCAGTTTGGTAGAAAAGTAACTTATCTTGCCTTTGATAACATGTATTTATTATATATTTGTTTTTTGACAACTTTTTCGAATTTATGTGTATAGTAAAACAAACCCGTCATGTAAATTATTTACGGTTAAAATGTTATAAAAACCAAAAACTTGAAGTTTTAAATATATTTCAAAGAAATAAATTACGCCTGGTGCTAAAATATTGAAACTTCATCGATTGTAAAAAAAAAAATAAATAAATAAATAAATAAATAAATTTAAAAAAAAACTGCCATGAAAAATGCTAACTTTAAAATACTTGGAAATACCCGGTGAAAAGTTTTATTTATTATTAAAAGAACGGACTGAAAAATATTATATAAAAATTGGGTACTTTTACAGTTTAATCAAGACATTAAAAACTGAAAATATCGAAAAAAAAAAAAGGTTATATTGTATATATCCGTTTTGGACTGAAGATCTCCGGAAAAAAATTCATTTAATTTAATCGAATAGTTTTTTTTGATAGCAGAAAAACACGTTCTTTTTTAATGTCTTGATTAAACTGTACAAGTACCAAAAATTGTTTGTTTTGCATTAAAAAAAAATAAATAAAATGAAATATTCGACTTTCTCCGGTAGAAATTAAAGTTCAAAAAACGAGCGCACTTACTATATTTTGTTAGATTATAATTACCCTAATGTGCAACTTGTTCTTTCTCTTTAAAACATACATGCACAATCGTTAACACAGACATTTTTTTATGCCTGTTAGCGTGCCCACGTAGTTGAATACCGGAAACTATCTATACCTACAATTTGATTAGGAAGTGACGTTACGCTGTCATGTTCACTGGCCTACTCTCTCGGTGGTGGTGGCTAAATTCCCTCTATGAAAAAAAAATTAAAAAATTAAGTTAGGCAGAGTTATCTCCCTTAGATCATCAAGGTTTTTTTTTAATTTTTTTTTTTTTTAATGTGAATGAATTTGGTACTTGTACAGTTTAATCAAGACATTAAAAAATAAAAATATTAAAAAAGTTATACTGGATGTACTCGTTACGGAATAAAGTTTTCATTATAAAAAAAAAAAAAAAAAAAAAAAAAACGAAACAAGACTTTTTGATCAAATTAAATGCTTTTTTTTTTTTTTTTTTTTGTATGAAAACATGGTACTCTTGCATAATTTGACCCGAATTCTCGTGAATTCCTGTCAAGCATGGATCGGGCGAGACCGGCAATCATCGGTGTCAGCCGAGCGTCATAACAGACACAAACTAATGAGAAAAACAAAACAAACCGGAAAAAATACAAATGCAAATAATAAAAAATAACAAAACAAAAAAAAAAGCACCTTGAAAAATGAAAATATATTTATTTCATTTTAGTATTTTTTTTTTTTTTGTTGCTTTTTTGCTTTTTTCAAAATATTTAGCAACAGAAAGTTTTTTTTTTTTTTTTTTTTCTCCAAGAAAACATTTTTAACCGTATAATGGTTAGGTGTAAGTACAAGTTTTTGTTTTGTTTTCTTTTTTTGTAACCGCATTTTTTTTCTTGTTTTTTATTTTTATTTTCAAGACTTGTTGTTCGTTCAGTCATTTTTTTTTTTTTTTTGGTGGCATTGCCCATTTGTACATCTCCAGGAGAAACCATCCTTTACATACGATCTCTCAATATATGTTACCTGTTACCGTGACATAGGCTGACATATATTCGGTGGGTTTTTAACAGTATTTTTTATATATTTTTTTTTATTTTTAACTCGTTTTCCTAAACTTACCGCGTCAAAGAGAGAGTCGGGCGCCATTTTAAATTTTCCAATACATCGGTAAACACTGTTTTTCGAGCTGAATAAACATGTTACATTAAATAAAAACACAAAAAACGGTGCACCCAAAAAACTTATCCAGTTAGGTAGAAAAGTAATTTATCTTGCTTTTGATATAATTTATTTTTTATATATTTGTTTTTTGACGACTTTTTCGAATCTATATGTACAGTAATACAAACCCCAATTTTATTACAGAACTTAAGACCAACAATCGAATTTCTGAAAACGGAATAAATGAGATATTCTAATGGTCCCTATACTACAATTTAATCTGTATTTGTTGTTTGTTTTGTTGGATTTGTCTTCTTAAAACGTGGTTGATGACAGCATAGAGTAGAACTCTCGTATTATAGGAGAACAAAAAAGACTACCGTTACCATGGATACCGCGTGAACTTGCTCTGTTTTTATTTTGCATATCACTCTAAAAAAAAAAAATTTTTTTTTAAAGAAAGAAAAAAACATGAATGAAATAATTTTTAAACAACTGTAAAAAAAAAAAAAATGAATTATTTTATAAATTGACAGTTGGATTAAATTTTTTTTTTTTTAAATACATAAATTAATCATTTATGTATTTAATTTTTTTTTTCTTAAATCCAACTGTCAATTTATACTTTAAATTATTCGAATTACTGTTTTCATCTTGAATATTATTATTACAACATTTCGGCCGATGTAACCTCCAACGTTTTTTCAGGTGCGTCTTATCGAACTCTGAAATCTATGCGGAATTTTGAAGTGAACACTTTGTGTAACTCAAGGGGCTATATTGTTCTCGTTCCGTCATCCATGACCGTGTAAAAATCTTAAGTTATTATTAATTATATTCGTAGTGTCGTATACCGAACCTTCAACATCTAAAAAAAAAAAAAAAAAAAACATTGTTTATCTTTTTCCCACGGTTGGAAAATGTGACACAAGGTCGGTACATTAGAATTTGAAAAACCAACGCCCAAGAGGAAGGGCACTCTAGCTTTCAAAAAATGCCTGGGCAGCCCCGTCGGAATTCTCTAGTAGAGGCGCCACGAGCGATTAGTTATGAACTAACCTCTTCTCAAAAGGTTAGAAGCTAAAACCTGGGAGAGTGGATCTCCTAGAACTGCACAGGACAGGACTATACAGACCATACCTCAGCCAACAACGAAGACGCCACCTCAACACTGGCCGAGACTCAGGTGGCTGAAACTTCAATCTTTAAAGACTGTCAGCTAAAACTGGTTGTAACACAGCACTTTATCTGTTACGCCAATACAGAAGAGGCCCTGGACGAATGAAATGGCGAATGATGAAAAAAGGCGGAAAATATAAAATAATTTGATGAAAGATTAAAAAAAAAATTTTTTTTTAAAAAACAGATTGTTTTCGACTTGCCGGACTCAACCAACTTTCCCTTCGCACTGATTGTTAGGGTTGTTTGTGAATCGAGAAGTACGTTTAACTGTTATTGTTGTACCTATTTACAATGCCCCCCCCACACACACACGGGACAGAATTAGACACCAGGGTCGTTTTTAACGTGGAGAAAAGGTACAAAAATAAAAAATTGTCTCAGTCGTGAAGGACTGCTCCTCCACCGAAAGAGAACAAGAAATTGAAGTGCAGCATTTGGAGAACAGATACTACACTCTGATCTTGGCCAAAAAGCCAATATTCTAATTATAAACGTCAAGGTAAAAGTACAATCACTTTTTTTGTATCTTACAGATGTTCAGTCTTTTCTAAGCATACACTATCTATTAGAACTATCTCCGAACTATTTATTATTATTATTACTATTATTATTATTATTATTGCATTTTTTTTTACAAAAATACTAAATGATGTAAATATATATATCTATGTATTAATAGGATAGCTTGTTTGTTATTTATTTTGTGTGTCACGCTTACATCCGAGTGACTGTCGTTTAATTGTTATGGACTTCCATTTCTTGTAATAAATAATTTTACCAAGAATTCTTCAGAAGTTTTGGTTTCGGTTTCGATTATAGCTGAAGGCACTGAAGTTATATATATATATATATATAGTCATCCACATACAGTACTGTTTCGCTGTTTCACAGCTCATCAGTGCGGCTAGACAGGCAACTACCGCAAGCCAGAATTGAAACCCGACCGTCTGTACGACAGTCAAGGCTCCTAGCCACTACACTATTGGCGGCTGCTGCATGAGTCATGAGTTTAACAATGTTTTGACATCGTCCGAACTACCTCTGCTCGATTTGTGTACACAAAGAGCATTGCTTAAATGCTAATGGTAATTCGTGTATCACTTCCCAATATGCTCAACTCAAGATGAGGAGCATTATAGTCATCCACATACAGTACTGTTTCGCTGTTTCACAGCTCATCAGTGCGCGGTTTCAATTCAAGCTGATACACCCAAATTATATGGATATATTTTTTATTTTTGAAATCACAACTATAATAGTTGCTAGCTTAGATAAATACTTTTACAGCTTTAACAAAAGAGCTTTAATAATATCAGGGCGTCTCCATTTATGCTGAACATCCACAGAATGCCAACATTAATATATTACATATGAATGAGGCCCTGTGGAATCTCAAGTCCCGCTAGTGTATATAATATTATAATGAATATATTTTTTCAAATTTCTTATCCTCTAGTTCTACCCAGATCAGGCTGTCTGAAGATATTGGCTTGCTGACCTAAAATGCACCAAACATTTATGTTACTGTTGTTTGTCCTTTCTCTTTGCAAAACTCAATAGCCAAACACAAACACTTTAATTTTACTTTACAAAACAACCAAACCAAACACTTTGAATAAATATTTAGGGATATAAAGAAACTTTTTCCCCATTTTATCGAGTTGAATCTGAAAAGGGTTGATATGCCGTAAAACCAAACAACTAATCTAAACTCCATTGATATTTGGAGACGTGAAGAACTTGAAGCATAAAAACTCCTGGGCGGCGGTAAGGAGGAGTTCTTGTAACAAAGCCGCTAGCACCGTGTTAGCAGCAGCACCAGCAGCCATATGCAAATGACCAAGCTGGCTTCACAATATGACAGCAGATATAAAAAGGATATACGTGTAAAAATGAAGAGGTATTTGAGATTTGTTTGAGACAGAAATAGATGTGTTACACATGTAGCCTGTGAATGATAGAGAAAGACGTGTCCTAAACATAGCCAGACAAAGACAGAATACCACATGTTTGACACACCAGAGTTTCGTTAAGCACATTGGATTATGAGAAGACTTTTGAATGAAAGACAAGGCGTTATTCTGGAAGTACCTGTAAATAAATGTCTGTTGTTTCAATTTTAAAAAGTACCTGTAAATAAATGTCTGTTGTTTCAAATGAAAAAAAAATGAGTCAAATTCTTTCCTTGTCTTTGTTTCCTTGCAACTGTCTGCGTACAACATGTGGGGGCCCGAGTGTTGACATGTAACGACTACATAACAATTTTACACAAAAGAAAAACAAATTCATCTGAAAATGAAACATTTTCTCTAAAAAAGAAATATTTTGGCCATCAATTCTGAGACTGGCTAAAAAGTCAAACAATGGACGAAATAGATTCACAACAGATTGCAGCAGGGATTGCATCACTCCTGCGTCCTTCAAAACTCTACATGGATCTGCAGGAAGCGGCACAAGACAAATCCGTCAAGGGTAACTTCCGGATTTCCGATATTAAAAAGGGTCTCCTTCAAAGCATCCAGGATACAGAATTTGATCGACCCCTGAGAAATTACATTTTCAACCATCTTAGGAGCGGCGAGTGTCATCATTCGTTTCAGTTGAGTCGGGAACAAACCCCCAAAGAACCGATATCGTATTTGCTAAAAGCACAACAAAATTGGGAAACGCGAATAATGAAAAGTCTAAACAACATGTGTACCGAACTGAACATGCCCCTGTCGAGGAAACGATCAGAGAAGGGTGCGTCAGAATTGATGTCCCAGTGGACAGAGATCGGAATGCACGGACGAGAACCCACCAACATTCGACCTGTGTATGCACCAAAAGACTTCCTGGAAGCAATCGTTAACATACAAAGTCAGAACAATAACAATACAAGGGATGCTGGTCAATCTACAATGTGGGGCATCATACAGATGTCGCTCAAAGTTAAAGATCTCCAAGAACTTCGCTTGTTTTACAGTGAGCTCTCGGTTAATTACTGCCAAGTTGGAATCGACGATACGATAGATTCTCTCCATGGCTTTTTCTTTGCCGACCATATCAAGTTCGGTAAAAGAGTAATCACGGAAGGCCTATCTCCGCTCTCGCAGGAATACTCAAAAAGAGGCTGCCCAATTGGACTCCGAGCTCAACTTTGGTCTCAGATACTAGGAATAAATCTAGAGAATATCGATTATCTATATTACGAACAGCTTAAAAATTATGTGCTCAAACATGAATTGCTGACAGATAAATTATATTTTAAGGACATTAAGCTGACGGCAAGCAACGACGATCAGTATTTCGTCTTTGAGGATTTCCTCTACCAAATCCTTTTACCGTTTTCTCGTGACACGACTGTGCTGAATTGCATAAGCCAGACTAGCGGGACACCTCCGAAATCTTACATCCGCGGAAAGCTAGGCAACGAAGAATACATGGTGTTATTTCCTCCCAGTGGAGTGATCCCGTTCCACGGGTTTTCAATGTATGTTGTACCCCTCTGCTATCTTTACAACGATCCAGTAACGCTTTACTATATCTTCCGGAAAATGTACACCCGCTTCTTTTTCCGGCTGCACGTGATTTCTTCGCACGAAGAAGGCATCGTGAGCCTCTGCTTGCTATTTGAGAATCTCCTTCAGACGCTCGAACCCGAACTCTTCTTCCATTTGAAGCGACACGCGATCCAACCGCTAAGAATTGCCTTCAAGTGGCTGATTCGAGCCTTCTCTGGTTTCCTGGCTAGCGACCAGGTCCTGCTACTTTGGGACCGGATTCTGGCGTTCAACTCTCTACAGGTTCTATCGATTCTGGCGGCGGCCATTTTTTCCTTTCGGAAAAGCAGCCTTCTCAAAGTGCAGACTTTTGTGGCGGCTGAAAGTGTTTTTGCCGATCTAATGACGTTGCAAGTGATCCCTCTTATCCAGTTGGTCTTGTTCTCAAAATGACGTGGCAGTTCCTTCATTATTTTGTGCGGGTCAATATTATTAGCAAATAAAATACACTGTACTTAAAAATAAAAAAACTCTTAAACGAAAAAAATAATTTTTAGCAAATGCAGTAAATTGAGTGTCGGTAGAGAATTTAAAGTGAGTGTTGTCATTCGTTGCAGTTTAGTCGGGAACAAATCCCCAAAGAACCGATATCGTATTTGCTAAAAGCACAACAAAATTGGGAAACGCGAATAATTAAAAGTCTAAACAACATGTGCACCGAACTGAACATGCCCCTGTCGAGGAAGCGATCAGAGAAGGGTGCGTCAGAATGGATATCCCAGTGAAAAGAGATAGGAACACACTTGATTTAAATTCTCTATAGACCTGTATACTTTTTCAGTTTATTTACTCGCATTCGTCCCAAACAAGGCATGTTGTCACCTGGACGTAAGGAACTACAATTTCGGATCATTTTAATTAACAGAGTTTAAATTGAATTTCTTATATATCTACATATAATGATAGATGTATTGAGACACAGGAATGGGTATGTTTGATCTGGCAGAACGGTGGTTCATAAACGTGGTCTGCGTTCGCGCCTGGTCCACAAAGTATGGAAATAAAAAAATTAAGAAAAAAAACGTTTATAAGTGTTTTTGATATAGATGTACATAATAATACTTTGATAAGTATGTTTTAACTTAAATAGGGATGGTATAATAAAATTGTGGGGTCTGCGTTCGCGCCTGGCCTCCATAGAATGGAAATAGGCACAAACTTTAATAAGGACTTTTCATATCTATCTGCATAAGTATACTTTGATAATTATGTTTCAGATTGAAGAAATATGGTATAATAAAATTATGGGGTGTTCGTTCGCACCTGACATCCATAGAATGGAAATATGTCACAAAGTTTAACAAGGTTTTTTAATATAGATCCACAAAATATTGTGATAAGTGTTTCAGTGTGAACAGGTATGGTATAATAAATTATGAGGTTTATCTATTTTATTTTTACTTTCATCATATTTGATTTGGTTTTGATACCCCCAAATTCGAAGCTATCTCTTTACAACCCTTCCTTTTCATAAGCTATCATACTTTCATAAATCAGAGTCCATTTTCTGTAGGCTGTTTTTGAACCCAGTCAACGACAGGTACTTTTGCTTTATATATATATATATATATATATATATAGTTTTAAATATAATAGGCGGAAGTCTCTCGAGAGCTCTTTCAGCTATCATCTCATCAGGAGAAAATCGATAGCGTAAAAATAATACTATGTCGAAAGTAAAGAATTCTGATGAGGAACTATTGAATGTGCCAAAAATTACGGGGACACTAAAATAAAATTTGTTAACGTTTAAAAACGATCGCTTTCTCACTACAATTTATAGGAAGCCGACAGTTACTGGCCTATATGTGAACTGGTTGTCTTTTGTACCAAAATCACGTAAGGTCGGCTTAATTAATACTTTGTTACATAGAGCCCTGATGATTTGTTCAACTAACAGACTGGACGCAGAACTCAATAAGATCAGGGAAATATTCATCAATAATGGTTATCCTGTTGTCCTTATTGATGACTGTATTTTCAAAAAGGTTGCAGATTTTAAATCCCCTAAAAAGTTTGGACCTTTGAAATGCCCGGTTTATTTAAAATTACCGTGGATTGGGGAAAAGAGTAACAGACTTTCCAAACAGATTCGCAGAAGTATTTATGACTGCTTTTATTCTGTGTCCTTGCATTTGGTATATACTACGAGACCTGCATTTCCTTCTTTTCGCAAGGATAGTTTGCCTTACATCCAAAATAGCAATATTGTATATCAATTCAAATGCCAGTGCGATGCTGGTTATGTTGGGCGAACATCCTTGCATCTTTTGACTCATATAAACCAGCATGTTCCATCAAAGATCAGACAAGGGAGGATGGGGTCTGGTAGTCTCCCTCCTTCTGCAGCCTTGGACACTGCTATTGGCCAGCATTTGGTTGACAACCCGTGCTGTGCTGATAGATATAAAATTGAATGGTTCGAGGTGCTACATAGAGCGGACTCCAGAAACCATTTAAAAATTTTTGAGTCTGTCTCTATTTCGGTGCGGAAACCTTCTTTGTGTCGGCAGAAAGAAACATCTAACACATTGTTTCTCTTTGGGGAACTGTGAATCTTTTCTCCCGTTTTTTCCCCCTCGTTGTGCCATTATTTTAATCGTTTTTTTAAATGTTAATAAACTTTATTTTAGTGTCCCCGTAATTTTTTGCACATTCAATAGTTCCCCATCAGAATTCTTTACTTTTGACATAGTATTATTTTTACGCTATTGATTTTCTCCTGATGAGATGATAGCTGAAAGAGCTCTCGAGAGACTTCCGCCCATTATATTTAAAACTTTATTTAAATTCTGTACCTGTAAACATTTATATATATATATATATTAGTGATGGGACGATTCCAATATTTTTCTCTGATTCCGATAAAATTCTCAATTCTGTACTAAATTCCCGATTCCAATACAATCACTGATTCCGATTCTTTATAAATTTAACTAATTTAATTTGACTATAAAGTTGTTATTTTTTCTGGATTACCATAACAACTTATATCAAATGTGAATATATTTTCTCATATATATAAATATATATATACATATCAGAAATTCAATTTGAACTTTGTAAATTAAATTTTCAACAACTTATTATTTGACAATGAATACAAGTTGAAAAGTTAAAATTTTCCTTATTCCATGGAGTTTCAAAGAATGGCTCTTATCCTTGTCAAATAATAAATAGTTTAAGATTCTAATTTACAGAGTATATATATATATATATATATATATATCTTCTATAATATAAAGCTGAACGTCTGTGTGTGTGTGTGTGTGTGTGTGTGTGTGGTCACAAATAGGCTCCTTTATAGTTGACTATTATAATAAACTGATTACATATAATGATAGAAGATGTATCGAGGATCCGGAATGGGTATGTTTGATCTGGCATAATGATGATTCATTAAAATTGTGCGGTCTGCATACGCGCCTGGTCCACAAAGTATGGAAATAAAAAATTTAAACATTAAAAAAAAATCGTTTACAAGTGTTTTTGATATAGATGTACATAATAATACTTTGATAAGTATGTTTTAACTTAAATAGGGATGGTATAATAAAATTGTGGGGTCTGCGTTCACGCCTGGCCTCCATAGAATGGAAATAGGCACAAACTTTAATAAAGACTCTTCATATCTATCTGCGTAAGTATACTTTGATAATAATATTTCAGTTTGAAGAAATATGGTATAATAAAATTATGGTGTGTTCCAGAATATTCAAAAATAGCTACTCTTCAGACGGCGAAATATATTTGTTATACATATATGCGTACATTCATAATCCCTATTTTAAGGGATTAAACAGTTAGACTCACCTCTATACCATATATATATATATATATATATATATATTATATTATATATATATATTATATTATATATATATATATTATATTATATATATATATACATATTATATTATATATATATATATATACATATTATATTATATATATATAATATATTATATATATATATATTATATTATATATATATATTATATATATATATATTATATTATATATATATATATTATATATATATATATTATATATATATATATTATATTATATATATATATATTATATATATATATTATATTATATATATATATATTATATATATATATTATATTATAATTTAAAGGAGATTAGAATAATAGTCTAAAGAGCTAAGTGCATTTTAATGTAACAGTGAAATTACTAGTTTAATTAAAATACAGGAAATGCTCGTTGTAATTTAGATATATAATAAGCTCGATAGTTAAATGTCCTAGAGCTAATTCAATATTAAGTAAAGTGATTTTCAATTTAAAAATTTAAAAAGAATTTTTTAAATTTAAAAATCAAATTTTAATTAAATTAAAAATCAGTTTCATAAGAAGGAACAACAACAAAGTCAATTATCTGTACGATCGTTTCGGAAATCCGTGCTTTTTATTGTGGTATACATGAAGTTATGTAGAACAATTATATATAGTTTTTTTGGTAAGCACGGTCTCCTCATCAGCAAATTTAGGAGGATTTTTATTGAATTTAAAAGACACCATAAATAAACCTAGCATTAAAAGTAAGGCAGATGAATCTGAAAAAATTTGAAATAAAAGGTTTGGATTTAAAATTTATAAGAAAATTAATATAGGTTATAGATAGAAATGAGTAGAAAAAATATATATTTTTTGAATTTACATAATAAATTTGATTTAAAAATATATATAGAGATAGTTACCTTTTAGTTTTTCTTTTTTTGAAATCAGGAACTGTGTTTAAAGTAGTCATTTAGATGTTTGCTATAGCTTTTTATTTTATTGAATGATGAATTTTAAAAGGGTGACGCTCGTGCAGTAAATTGTTTCCGTTAGCGTATTTTGATTTAAATACGTTACAGTTAATATATATAGAGAGAATATTTATTTTGCAAGTTTTTAAGGGGAGATAATTTTCATGTATTATTGACTGTATTTATTATTTGATTTGCGGGTCTAAGGGAGGTAATTGGTCTAACTTTATTTAAAAAAAAAAAAAAAATTGTAATCTATTTTTACTAATGAGTAATTTTTAATGATTTAAGGTGGTTTATATTTATTAAATTTAAACCAACGTTTATGATTACATGTCAGAAGCTCGTGTCTTGAATTTACTAGTTTGGTTGTATTTTTTATATCTTCATATTTTAAAATTTTTAGGGTTTCTTTTGTACATAGTGCACAAAATTTATCTCCTGGTTTATATGATTTGCAAGTCTCAATTATTTGCCATTTTAAGTTGAAAGAAATATTGCTATTTTTTAGTTGCCAAATATATTGGACGATAATTTGATGGGTCAGTTCTTTCGCCAGAATTCTTGAATACTGGTACCACAGAAGCAGTTTTCCAACAGCCCGGAAAGCAAGCTTCATTAAGGCATTTGTTGTAGAGTTTGGAGAGAACTGGAGCTACTTCTGCAGAGCACTATTTTAATAGCACAGCTGGGATGAGATCAGGTCCACATGTTTTTGAAGTGTCAAGGTTTTTTATGATAGCATGCACCTGAGCAGGGGTGATTTTTAGATCATCTAGCGTGACGTCTGTCCGCAAAGGAAAGTCAGGTAGGGGGTGGTTGGAAGAGTCTAGTGTAGATTTTGAGGCAAACCCACTGGCAAGCATATTAGCCTTCTCAGTTGCTGAGCAAACAACCTCGTGATTGTTGGTTAATGGGGGAATTGTTGATTGCCCATTATTTACTACACTGTTGTAGATTTTCCAGAAGTCACAAGTTCCTAATTTTTGTGCTTCGATGCGTTTTTTAGTGGTTTCAGTAAATTCTCTCTTAGCTGTTGCTATTTCTTTCTTAACGTTATTTCTAGCTTCTATATATTTCTGTCTGTTTGAACTGGACTTATGTCGGTTAAATCAGCGGTATGCATGCTGCCTTTGAGCAATGGCAGTTGCGCAAGTAGAAGTAAACTATTGGGGAGAGTGGGGCTTGCTATAAAATTTCCATATGGCAACATGTGCTTCAATTGCCGTTTTGAACCATTCAGTGGTCTCATTTGCGCACTGTTCAGCAGGAAGAGAAAAAATATTTTCCCATGGTGCATCTCTGATAAGATCTCTGATGGCTTCCTAGTCACCCTTTTTATAATATCTCGTTGTTTTGAGCATTGACTCTTCAGTTTTGGCTCTAGAGTTTAGGGCGATTTCGACCATTATCACTGCATGATCAGTGTTCCCGAGTGGGCTGTCAGCATTTGTTATACAATCATCGGGAACTGATGTTGGAAACAGATCTAGAAGTGATGCGTGTTGTTCTTGCTGGTCAGAGAAATGAGTTGGAAACGTAACCATTTGTGATAGGGAGGGAGATATAGAGAAGTTATGTGTTGTGCTACCCGCTGCATCTGTGTAAGTAGAGAATACAAGCCAGTTTTTGTGGTGGACATTAAAGTCACCAAATACATGTACTTGTGTGCTAATGTCAAGGGAGAGTGCTGTGTCTCTGCTGTCAGAGACTTTGTTTATTATGGTGCAGTCCTGGGTCGAGGGAGAGCGGTAGAGAAAATAAATGTAGCTAATGCTATGTTGCATGTTTAGTCTAAAGCACATAAAGGCTTGATCGTCCGATTCTAGGTTTGTTTCTCTAGTCAAGGGGAGGGTGTTACGAATGTAGACTCCAAGTCCGTGCATATGTCTGTCAGAGTCCTTACAGCAGAGTAGGAGATAGGCAGGCATGCTAAAGTAGTTAGAGGAGATGGAGGAGTGTAGGTTAGTCTCACTTAGTGCTTAGATATCCGGGGTATTTGTGAGGAGAAATGCTTCAACATCAGCTAAATTAGTTCTAAGCCTACGGATGTTCGTGAATGCAAGCCTCAAGGGAGGAGGCAAGTTGGATTTGTTTGTCCCTAAGCCTGGTTTAAGCTTATTTTTTTTATTGTACTGTCATCATGTTTTGAAAGAGTTTCAGTTAGGTAAGGGGGAGCTGAACAAGAGGTTATGCAGAGTATCAGACATGCAACACAAGTAGACCATCAGCTGACCTTTCTTCAACTAGGATTGTGGCCTCAGGAAAGCCCATCAGGGATGAGTGCAGGGTCCCTTTCCATGCGTGACCTGGCACTACAAACATCCCGATATTATACAACTGTTGATGGAGCAGCCGCTCTAAGTGCTACCAAAGAGTTAGGGCACCTGTACTACCAGTCGGAAACAGCAGCCAGGAACTGTCAATCCGGTACCCTCAACCCATCAGAAGAAGGTCAACCCAATCTAATTGCACAGGCATATGTGGTACTCAAGCACTCCCAAGTGCCCAGTTTTTAGTGGTGGGATGTGTCGGGACTGGGGAAAATGGCGTTCGTTGCCCTAGACAAGAAACAAGATCTACCACTGAGTGTTTTTGTCGAATCACTGTGATAGCATCTCTGCACCTCACTAATAGGCAAAGAAGGAGTATGGAAGCCGGGCGATAGACAGAGCCTATCTACTCCTTAAGCAGTGTAGGCTTGCAGACCGGTAATTTGTTTGAGTCACCAGCTCTATGAAGGTTGTCATCCAAGACTGGAGAGGCCTCCCTCCCCTTAGGTTTAGTTTCAGAGTTTTCCTTCTCCTAGACAGATGATCTGGGAAGATCTACTGGGTCCATCAGCCCGGAGAGGGTTTGCTCCACGCCTGGGTCCTAATCCAGGTATTTCTGCGACCCCGCGTGGTTAGTTAATGTTACAGGGTTAGTTTGTAGAGGTTATATATCTAATGAATAGTTACGCTCCTCAAAGTGATTTTGGGACATTGTTATTTCATTGTTACTAATAAAACAATTTTTTTAAAAAAAAAGCTCACGCAGTGGAAGCAACTATGTGAGCAGGCTTGTTAGAAAGGTGTTAGTGTGGTTAAGACTTTTACGTTTAGATTTTTACATTTTTTTATTTTATTTATATGTTAGCTTAGGTACAGGATAACGTTTCAGTGTGAGTAGGTATTAGGAATTGAGCTAAGAATTTTGCCCAGTCACTATATATTTTAGATTACAGGAGGGTTAAGATGTAGGTGCAGTACAGTACGGGTGTAACTGGAGGTAAATTTTAAGTCCTGGCGTATTCCGTATGTATAATTAAGTAAATAGATATTTGGGCAAGTTTTCAGTAGATACGAATAGATAGAAGTTGTAAGTGTTAAGTGTGTTTCTACTATTGAAGGAAGATAATTTCAGTTTTCGTTTAAGAGTCATCGAGCGTTTTGCATAACAGGGAGTATCGGATTTGGTTTTGTATTAATCGTTGCAAAACCATCTAGTAAGAGGCAATTGTTATATAATGAACATTGCTTTGCATCTGAGTACATCTAAGTTCATTCGTGGGTAATAGACGTAATACTTTCGTTAATAGTAGACATGATTATACATAGATATGAGCATAAACTCATTCCCAGGCTCATATGCGTAATATTTTCATTAGTGGAGGTTTTTAATGGTTTGATGTGTACTTTTGTTTGCTCTACAATAGTATTCAGCACTTTCTTCAGGTTTTTATTAATTACGATTTCTACTATATATATATATATATATATATATATATATATATATATATATATATATATATATATACATATATATATATTTACAACAGAATTTGGATATGAAATTCAATATCCCTCTCATTTTGAACCAATATATAATTTCCCTTACTCTATGACTTTCAAAACTTAACTATGATTTTCTATGTTTATTGTATTTGGCTGGTAAGTACCAAACTGGATAAGAATGGAGTCTAATGCATGTCTTAAAGGTTGAAATGTATAGAGGTTTAGTGGTTACTGTTAGGCGGTTAGCATGTGAAGGTTAGGAGCTGGAAGCTAAGGATTCCACTACTAAGGCGTGTGTAATGTAGAGTTTTAGTGGCAGCTAGAGGGGGGAGCAGATTGTTAGCTTTCAAGGGACGGGGTTATTAACTTACAGAATACAGTAGAGTTTCATTAGGGTTTAGAGTTTCAAGTAATGTTTTAGCTTGGGAAACAGAACAAAAACAAAAACAAAATAAAATTCTTTTTTCTTCTTTTTCCCTATTTAGCATGCAGGTTAGATAAAGGCAGTCGTCTTGAAGGTAAAGAGAAACAATTATTACATGGTGATTCGGAATTCGTATTTATAAGCAGTCATTAAGGTCAGGGACAAAACATTGTATCTAATCAGAAAATAGTCCTAGTGACGCAGCTAAGATCACTGTAGATTTCAGTTACAAATATAGTAACAGTTATTTATAAGCTATATCCAGTGGTTTGGTAGAGATATCAACGAGGCCTCTTTATAAATGCAAGCGAGCATATGGTAATTGTAGATATTAAGTATATTACTTAAACAAAAATAAACATAAATAAAGTTTTTTTGACTTCTACGGTAGAAAAAATAAATCCACGTTTGTGCTAATTTCGGAAAATTTATCCTGCCTAAGTTATTTTTATCTCTAGCCTGCCTTTCTTCAGAGAGGAGAGAACGTGGTTGGTGTTTTGCTAGGTTTGTAGGAGGGAGGGGGGATTTAACACTAGGTAAGCCAAGGAAACAAAAATAAAACTAATAAATGCATATATAAATTATTAAAATACAAATAATTACAAATTACAAAATAAAATAAGAAATTTAAAAGAGAAGAAATAACAAAGTTAGCATTTTTAGGATGAGAATGGATTAGGATAACACTTATCTTGCCACGAGCACCACAATTCCAGCACCACGGATAACCGTATTTGGTGGAGGGGTGGAGTGATTTCTTTGACCGGATATTATACGTGTTTGTAACTATTTATAGGAGATACAAGCAACCATGTTTGCCCAGCTGGGCAATCTTGAGTCCTTGTATGGGACAAATATCCAGTAAATAAAACGTTGGTTAGTAAATCGTTATTTTTTTGCATTTTTTTTTTTTTTTTTTTTTTGCATTTCCATACACCAAACATGAATATAAATATTATTAAAACATCCGCTGGGTTATAAGCTTCATTTCGAACCGCCTGCCTGTCTCTCTCTCTCTCTCTCTCTCTCTCTCTCTCTCTCTCTCTCTCTTTCTCTCTCTTTCTCTCACTCACTCACACTCGAACTTACTAAGGGAGATAATAACTTCCGGTAAATACCGGAAACGTATCCAGTAAATAAAACGTTGTTTAGTAAATCGTTTTTTTGTTTTTTTTTGCATTTCCATACATCAAACAAGGATATAAACATCCGCTGGGTCATAAGCTTCATTTCGGGACCTTACTTGCCTGGGTGGGTTGTTTGTAGGCTGAGATAAACCACGTCACACACACACACTCACACACACACACACACACACACACACACACACACACAGTACAAAAATTTATAATGGGATAGCAAGACCATAGGGGAGACAACCAAGCAAAAAAGAAGAAGCCCTAAGCAGCAAAACTAAAGCTAGCCTGCCATGATACTATATATACAAATGTAGGTTAATTTTGGCATATTTTATTGGTTTGAAAAAAAAAAATGTTAATTTTCTAATGATGGCTTTTAAGTTTTTTTTGTTTGTTATTCTTTTAGTATTGTTATTATTATTAGTAATAGTACTAGTAGTTTAACGTTGCCATTACTAGTATTGTTATTATTATTAGTAGTAGTAATAGTAGTGTATCGTTGCCATTACATCTAAACAAGAGGAAATAAATAAATAAAAATCTGAGTCAGCATTTTTTCTATTTTTTTAGCAAAAGCATTTATTACCGTTACTTTCTCTCACTGCCACATGTTTATTTTACCAGGCAGCGTTTCTCATTTCTCTGACGGCATGCTGGTCACAGCTGGCCCATTCTCGTCCTTGCTATTTACACATTCATTTTCTTCAACGTCGTCTGTCTTTTTCCCCCGAGCATGTGTCGTATTTTGTTCTCTTTTTTCCTTCTTCTTCTCATGCACACTTCTTAGCGTTTTTCCGGCTACTGCTGCTGCCAATTTTTTCACAAGAAAGTTAGCCTTCGCTGCTGCTAATACTTTCCTTAGTACTCATATGTACTACGTTACAGTAGTAGTATTTATCTATTATTTATATCATTTTTTTATTTTATAATTATTATATTTATTTTATTTATGTATTTGATGTAGTCGCAGTGATGAGGTGGCAGCCGAAATTTCCATTTTTTTTTCTTTCTGAATCTTCTCTCTGTTTGTCATCTTTTCCTCTTCTTTGTTTTTTTCTGTTTTGTCTCCTTTTTATTTGTCTTCTTCTTCCTCTTCTTCTTTCTCATTCGTCTTCTTTTTTTATCTTTGTCTTCTCCTGTCTTTTTCATCTTCTTTTGTCTTTTTCTGCCTTCTTCTTCTTCTTCTTCTTCTTCATCTTTTCTTCGTCTTCTTCTTTGTCTTTTTTTTTCTCAATAAGAACTTTTCATAAATGTTTTTAATAAAGAAATATCACAAATGCAATTGGGGTTTTATTCTTTCTTTATAGCCTACATGCATACGCATAAAACACTCAAAGCTCCACTTCATGGAGAAGGAGCAACAACTAATCAAACCCACCTTTCTTTTTCTGCCACTTCAGGTCAAAAGAGGAAGATCCTTTCTACCCATTCGCCACGTCAGATGAGCGACTTCCTGTTTCTGTGACGTCACTGCCAGGACACATTACCTTTACAGTTTCTAATGGAAAAATTCCACTATGCGTAATCTTTTAACCTTATCATGCAAACCTTAGGAACATTAAAACGGACACCACACACAGAATACTCCAAACGTATGTACAATCACCAACAGCACGACAAAGAGACTAGAGGCAACTAAAATTTGGTTCCTGAACAGAAAAGAAAACAAATCAAGAGGTATTAAAAATGGCAAACATAGAAAGGTCTCTAATAAAAACAACTTGGCCAGTACTATTCAAGAAAGCAGGCATGTATAATATCTGAGTGAGATGAACATTCTGTCTTGCACAGTACCAAGTCACCCTTGGGCTAGGTGTAGCACCTGTTAGCCTCACTCTGGTATTTTAGAGGGTTATCATAAATTCTGGACAGGAAAGAAAATGAATCAAGAGATATTAGAAATGGCAGCACATAGAAAGGTTTCTAATAAGAACAGTACGAAGAAGACAAATGAAATTCATGGTTCATGTCTACAGAAAAAGCGGAATAGAACAGATTAGTTTAATGAGAAAAATCGTGGGTAGAAGAAGCAGAGGACGACAGCAAGAAACATACGGTGACAGTCTGAACACCTGGGTAACATCAAAATGATGAGCAACAATGAATTCATGAATGCCTCGAGGGAGAGAGATGGATGGCGAGTCATAGCCGTCAATACCTGTGTCAGGTGGGACGCCACTTGAATAAATGAATGTTAGACTGTTCTTTTGCCAGATTTTTCTTTTATCCCAAAAGGTTTTACAGATCATTCTGATGGGATTCTGATGGAAACTGCCGTTTTCATGGGAGTTTGATGAAACTGCTGACGGGGACTGACCAACTAACTGTATCTATCTCTCTCTCCCCCTCTCTCTCTCTCTCCCTCTCTATCTCTCTCTCCCTCTCTATCTCTGCCCACTGACTCTTTCTAAACTGACTGCTGGAACTCACTGCTGAAAAACAGCTCTGCACTGATATTTGTCCTGAAAATGTGGTCGGGCAGGGGCGCAATCTTCCCCCTAAATCATCTAATCAATGCGTGCCACATTGACTCATGCAGAAGTGGATTAGTTGATCCGACACGCCAGACCGGCTAACACAATTATGTTATTGATATTAATGTGTGCATTGAATGCCAGATACAATAGCAGAAGTTGAAGAATAAAATAAATTGCCATACAAAGTAAACAAATTGTTTCGGGGGGGGGGGGGTTGAAGCAATAAGTATTTGAAAATAGTGCAATGAAATTGAGTTCACACCATTAAAATCCATTGGGGATGGTTGAATTGCAAAGTGATCCAAATGAATGCTGAAAAGCAAATGGCTCTAATAGTTTACTCTCTTTCTCCACTTCGTTTTGATTTGCTTTCTTCTTCACACCCAAAACCAAGTAAGTTTTCACAGGAACGTGTTAGCTCAAAGTATTTCCAACCAATGAAAATCATTTCAAACTCCGAAATTAACAAGTCTATGTCAAAATAACGGGCCTATCTGAACTTACCAACGTCTATAAAATATGAGTTCTTTCGGGGGGGGGGGTGACTTCTGAGATGTGCTTTTACTCACTGCATCAATAACACCCATCCTAGAAAATTGGAATGCCCCATGCTGAGATTCCTTTGAATCAATTGTTACATCTCCAGTGAACTTAACCACACGGAAGGTAAACTCTCTCTCTCTCACACACACACACACACACACACACACACACACACACACACACACACACATGCATTTTTTCGTTTCATTCCAAAATACCAGTTGCTGCTAACTAGTGATCCATCCATTTTTTTTTTTCATTTTAACTACATGTACATTAAATGGTTGTGATGTTCTTAGCACTTTGCAAAAACGTTCTACGGAATCTGAAGCTACGAACCAGCCACAAGATACAAGTTGCCAAATAATAATAATAATAATGTTAATAATAACCGTGATAAAATAATAAAAACAAAAATAATAATGGCAATAAAAATAATAAAAATAATATTAAAAATAATATTAATAATCAAAATAAAAATAATACAAATAATAATATTAAAAAAATAATAAAAATAATTAAAAAGTAATAATAAAATAATCAAATATAATAAAAATAATAACAATAACAATAAAAATATAAATAATAATATTTAAAATAATAATAATAATAATAATAATATAAAATAATAATACTAAAAATATGATTAATAATAGTAATAAAATAATGATAAAAATGAA
>NC_136517.1:85709994-85762494 GCF_053919585.1 Euprymna scolopes | reverse complement strand
ATCACACAGTAACTCGGCTGAGGATTTTCATCCTAGAGCCACCAAAATCAAGAGAGATTAAACCATTCCTGTAATGATCCGGTTTCTGTTAATTTTGCAGTGGGAGTTTAGTTCTGTGCAGTTCTAGGAGGTCAAGCCTCCTAAGCCTTGCCTTCTTACTTTGAGAATTTTGAGAAGTTTATTGCTAATTGCCTGAGGTGCCCTCACCGGGAATGCCAATGATGTGTCCCTTATTAGATCACTGTCAGAGTATGGTATTCAGGCATTAGTTCCATATCTAATACGGGATGTCTAGTATCTGGAGAGGATTCAGAATGGCTACTCAAATGGTGCAAGGTCTATCGGATCTGTCCTATGAAAGAACAAATATATTCCTCTTGTGCTCAGAAGTTACATCGGCCAAAACGTTGTGGGAATAACAAACAGTATGAGTCACCACTTATCAAGGCCCAGAGGCCATTTGAGGATGAGGATTAATGAGTGTAAATTATCAATGGGACAATATCATAGTAATCGTTAGCAGTGGAAATTTGGTAAATTGGATTACTTAAGGGTATAGCTTTACATGGGACTTGAAGACGACCATGTTATAGTCAGCTGGAAAGCAGGCAAACAGAACAGAGTTCCACATACGTGCAGTTCTTAGAAAGAAACTCTGTTCATAGACTCTACGTCAGCGGTTCTCAACCGGGGGCGAATCGCCCCCTAGTGGGCGAAAATCAAATTTTGGGGGGCGATTTTCAATCAATTTTATCTGCTTGAGTAATATTAAACCATTGAATTTTTAGCGAAACATCACCAATCTCAGGGCTCACACTAGTTAGACTCTCTACATTTCTTGTAAATTTGCAATAAAATTATTTTTAATTAATTTGTTTTCCATTTGCATGTACAAAATGTTTCTAGTGTTGGTTAGTCATAATTACAATATTTGTTATTATTTATTCTTGGAGGCGATTATGAATTAACTTAAGTCAAAAATAGCTTTTGGGGGCGATAGCCGGGAAAAGGTTGAGATGTATGTACATTCACCTAACAATTTAATGGAACAAAACATACCGTAAAAATTGAGTATAACTTAAAAATCCTATCTACAAAATAGCACGGCCCGTATCCTGCATAAGTACCAAAACCACACACACACACACACACACACACACACACACACACACACACACACACACACACACACACATTCATTCCATTACGTGAATTTACAAAAACAAAAACACAAAAAACAGTTAGCGTTAATCAAGTTTTCATTATTATAATTGTTGTAAAATACTTTATTTGCATTAAATTAGTTTTCATTTAAAAATAAAGTTTAATTATATAATATTTATTTGTTTATTAAAAGCTCAAAAAATTATATTGAGAAATAGAATATTGTTTTATGACCAAAAATTATAAGGGGGTCCACCAAAAAAAAAGAAGGGAAAAGGGGTCCATGGGTCAAAAAAGGTTGAGAACCGCTGCTCTACGTTTAGGTTTAGGAACAGATAAAGAGTGGGGGTAATTATTGATAGTGGTTTCAGCTAGACGGGTGTCTGAATAATCTAAATGTTATGTGTTTGTGTCTAGGAATATTAAACATGCAACATATATTAAAAAAAAAAAAAAACCCAACTAAAATTCAGTTTAAAGAAAAATAAAAAGAATTTATTCTACGTAACTCAGCTAGAGATTTTTATCTTGATCCCCCCCCCCCTCCCAATCAATCAACAGAGATTAGACCATTCCTGTTATGATCCAGTCCCTGTTGATTTTGCGGTGGGACTAAAGTTCTGTGCAGTGCTAGGAGTGCTCCCAGGCCTTGCATTCTCACTTTCAGAAGGGGTTAGTTTATTACTAATCGCCTGAGGCGCCCTTACAGGGAATCCTAACTTCAAATGTATACATTGCATAGTGGATGAGGCAAATAAAACTAGAGTGATCCCTTTTTTTTTAATTCTTTTTCCACCCCAAACGAGGCATATTGCCACTTGGAATATAAGGACCTACTATTTGGGATTGTGTCTAATAGGCAACTGTGGGGAGTTGAGTAGCGATATGTCTGCTTGCATTTAAACTTCTGCAGGTTAGTACAGTTAGGGTAGTGAGAATCAGAGAGAATTCTAAAGTCTAGCAGTCCAATGAAAAAAACTATTACAGTAGAAGGCTTTTCAGCATCTAGGCGCCTTAATAGTGAAGGGGTGGGATTTTGTTGATTATCAGAAGTGTGTACATCGAGGGGGCACAAGTGCTATTGTAATATTGTCGTCTATATAATTTATGGTTTGCACTTTTAACAAAATGGGTGCACCTTATCCTGCCTTGACAGAGTTTAAAATAGACTTCGCAACCTAGTAGGGGATGCCCATTCCTCTTCCCTGCGACTTCTTTCCCACAGAAGAGGCATTACGGGCCTGTCTCTTCACTATTGTTATTTTCATGGCAAGTGCTCGTCTGAGCTCCAATCTATGGTCCACCCTTGCCTGACTTTCACGAAAAACACTTGTCTAGCTGAAACCACTATCAATAATTTCCCCCACTCTTTATCCGTGCCTAAACCTAAACATAGATCCCATGAACAAAGTTTCTTTCTTAGAACTGCACGCATATGGAACTCTCTTTCGTTTGCCTGCTTTCCAGCTGACTACAATTTGTCTTCAAGTCCAATGTAAACAAATTCTTGATGAGCCGTTCCCCTTAATTAATCCAATTTACCAAATTTCCACTATTAAAGATTACTACGATATTGTCCCATTGACTACCGTACACTCATTGATCCTTATCCTTGAGTGGCCTCTTGGCCTTGATAAGTGGTGACTCCTTTGTTAAAAAACAAAAGAATAGTATATACATGCTGATTACCATGTTTTTTTGTAATCAAACAGACATTTGTTAAATCAACATCAAGTTTTATTTACATTACATTTACATAACGTGACAAGAGAAAGAGTTTTGGGTTGGGATGTGGGTTGGTGGTGAATGGTCACTGAGGCGATGGTAGAAGTATCACTGCTGGCTTTTATTGACTTATATTGACATCACCCACATTCCTTGATCAGAATCTGATTGTTTGCTTATTTTAACATTCGATTTGAAATTTCGATTGTTTTATTGCTCTGCAATTTTAGCAAATCCAATCCAGTTAAAATATTTTCTGTCATTGTTTCATAATCTCGATTCTTGACGTCATCGTTCAGCAATCTGGTTTACATCCCATTTTGTCCGGATCCATGATTGCACATATGCAATATATCTGATATTTTCCTGGTGTTGTCCGTTACCTATACAACACTATTAATTCACTAGAGTGCATTCCATTATAATTCTTGTAAAACAGGAGAAGAATTGCAACATTGCAAAGATGGGACAAAGGTTGTAGCTTGGCTGATAGGGTGGGACCTATTAGATTTTTTTTGATTTTTTTTATTCAATTTTCACCCCAAACAAGGCACAGTGCCACTTTGAATTAGGGGGTTACTATCGGGGACATAAGTTGAAGGGACATTATGAAGTGAGATGAGCAACAAGCTGTTTGTTCACATTACACTTAAACTTCTGCATGTCAGTACAGTTGGGAAAGCAGAATCACAGAAGGGAGTTCCAAAGTTTAGCAGTTCTAGGGAAGAAACTATTGGAGTAGGAGGCTTTCTTACATCTAGGGATCTCTACTGTGAAGGGGTGGGATTTAGCTGTTTGTCGAGTCGAGGGGGTACAAGTGCTTGTAGTTTGTCAGAGCATTCACCATTAAAATACTTTTAGAACAGGCAGAGGGAACCCTGTTTATGAGGGGAGACTAGTGGTAGGTGCATCAGCCTAGATGTGGCGACAATATACCATATATGGGCAAGTTGCGGCTTTGTAAAAATATAGGATACTCTCAACACGACATTTATTTATTTGAAATTTTATTATACTGTACAAGCGCTAAAGTTTCTTAACTAAAAGGAAAATCCAGGTCCTTCTTGATGAATGATAACACATGACCCCAACAACAAGTCGCCGACCTCAAACGCTGTGTGCTCCATCTTTCATCGTTCTTGTTCTAGCTGTGTCGTTATTGCCTTTTTCACACTGGCGACCATTGATGAGGATGCACGGGTCCACTAGCATAAAAATAAAACAAACGCAAAAAAAACACAGATGCCAATGCTTCACATATATGTCGGTCGGAATCTGGGTGTGTGTGAAACTGCCCTCCACACGTTAAGGCCCACATTTATATCGAGGCCGTCTTTGTCAGTAAGTTAATTAATTGATTTTTGTCTGTTCAAGGGCTCTCGATCTGGTCTAAATCCTGATCCGTCTTCAGAAGAGGAAGTAGTTATCATTTTTTTTAATGAAAAATCATTTTTTCAGCTGTCGGATTTTGCTACAATAACAAAAACCATGCCTTTCCAAATAATTCTGTTCTTTTTTTTTACGACACTTTTTCAAGGAGACTGAAAGATGTCATAGCTCATCAGAAAAAACACAACTAATAGCATTTTACTCACATGGCTCCTACCGACAAGTCACCAACCCCAAAATGTTGTGCGCCATGGTTTTGTTCTCTATTTTTTTTTATCCTTGCTCTAGCCGTGTCGTCGTCTTTTTCACACTGATGATTGTCGATGGGGATGCACGGGTCCACGAGTAGAAAAATAAATACAAGAAAAACACAGACTCCGATGCTTCACATATATCTCGATTGAACTGTGGCTGTGTCTGTCTACATGCTAAGGTTCACATCTACGTTCTGACGAGGCTGGGTTTGCCTGTTGCCGTAACTTGATTTCCCCATCTCTGAAAGCTTTCCCAACCTGGACGAAGCCACGATCTGTTTCCAAATGTAGTCAAGTCCAACTGAACTCTCAACTCTGATGGTCGCTAAGTCCAGCTTTATCATCCGTCAATCGTTTCTATTGTCACTACTCCTCAATGTCATAAAACTAAATATATATCCATCCATTGTTCAGTCCTTTTGTTATCGCCATTTGTCACACACTAATTTAAATTCTACCCTTTGTTTGTGTTAAGAACAAATTTCTGTACATTGTCTACTTTATTTGTCTTCCTACTTCCTTCCTTAATGGCTGCAGGTCTACCATACTATCATAAATGGCTGTTTATCTATCGATACTTGAATCTATATTATTCTTGATTTTCATAAATTATTTCCCCGATGCAGTTGTGTTCGAGATGGGGTATTTTGCTGATGACAGCATGTTCTATTCTCGGCATAAGGATACATAAAATTCCCATGTAAGCAAGACAATAGTTGAATCCTTAGTAAATTACCTCCAATTTGTTTGTTTTTTGTTTTTTTGTTTTTTTGTTTTTTTTCAATTATCTTATTGGTTTGTTCTAGCTGGGAATGGTGCATCCTATCAGATGACAGACATTCACCTGCTATCTCATGCATTCCAACCGAGAGATCTTTTTAAGAGTTTAACCGTTCCTTTAAGTGCATTTATTTGTATTTCTCTTGCACTTTGTTCACCGGGTATATTTGCCAGATAGTTTTTGAAATTGTTGATTTTGGAATTCCAACTGTATTAACATGTGGAAATTAAAATGTAATGTGCACAAACATCTTGCTGCTCAATTCTCCATTCAGGTTACCCTCCCTCCTATAAATCTGGCTCCTATTATGGTAGCCATTTGCACTCCACTACAATGTGCCTTGCTTGGAGAGAATAAAAACTTTTTAAAAAAATGTCACAAAGGCGCTTCACAAGAACAGAATATCCAACATTCGTTTTGTCAACTTACCTTATTTGACGAAGCTGATTATTTGCCAGGTGATTTTGTTATATGATACTTTGTTGTACATGTCAGTGTACCATTCTTGCAGTGGCTACAATAACAAAAGAATATTATATATATATATATATATATATATATATATATATATATATATATTTAGTAGAACCCCGGGATATGGCATTAATCAGTTCTGGGGGTTAGGATCGTAAGATAAAATTGCTGTATGGTGGGGCCTAAGCAAAATTTTATGCAGTACACACTAAAAATTAGTAACAAAATACAGTACAGTATATAATACACATGTATATAATCAAATAACATTATAAATAACATCGTAAGGTGGGACAAATACCATAACCAGGGGCAGGAAAAACATTGTATTTCACATCGTAACCCAAAAGAAACGTATACCAAGACCACCGTATCCTGGGTTTCTACTATGTGTGCATAAATATATATATATATATATATATATAATTTTCAGAATGTGAGAGCTTATATATAATTATTTCCACAGCCAAACAACATCGCAGCCTACAAGAGCTATGACAGCCAACAAACTGGAAGTCCAAGACTGGAGTTTCACCCTTATTTAGGTGAATTGGTTAGACATATCTGAACCCTGGATTCGAAACCCGAGCCTCTTGCATGCGAGGTAAGCACTCTGCCAACTGAGCAAACACCCCGCACACAAGAAATTCTCTTAACTGACATAGATCAAACAAATGTGGACCTACCTCATCTCGACAAGGGATGCGGTCATCCAACTAACTAATAACCACAAGCCGATATCTCATAAGTAGTGAGATATCGGCTTGTGGTTATGGTCATCCAACTAACTAATAACCACAAGCCGATATCTCACAAGTAGGAATAATAACCACAAGCCGATATCTCACAAGTAGGAATATATTATATATATATATATATATATATATATATATATATTCCTACTTGTGAGATATCGGCTTGTGGTTATTAGTTAGTTGGATGACCGCATCCCTTGTCGAGATGAGGTAGGTCCATATATATATAAAATAGAAAAATCTTATTGAAAATTAATTTAAATTTTCAAAAAAAACATTAAAAATCTGTAAAGAAGGAAAGTTTTCTTTTATCTTCCTCTCCCTCTGACTACACAAACCTTCTAAAACTTTCGTCTCTCACTTCCTTTAAATCCTTTATAAATGTATCTCCACCAACAAATTTTTGAACCTCCCCTCCTCCATATGTGTGTCAAACTCTTTTTCTTTATCCTTTTTTCTTTCTATCAGCATCTCTCATGACTTGCTAACCATGGTTAGTGTTAGAGGGGTGCTAGGTTGTTCCATTATAACAAACAAACAAAAATTCTCACATTTGACAATTTACACCTGAAAAATGTTGGAGGTTATATCAACCAAAATGTTGTGTGAATAACACTCAAGATGAGAACAGTAGCCCAAAGAATCCAAATAAGAAAATTTTCAATTCAAAGAATAGATGTCCATGCTGGGTTTTGTTTTTATTTATCTGACAGTGTAACATTGTTTGTTTGTGGTTAAGTAAGTTTTCATTTAACCTATGAGTTATTTCCCTTTAAGCTATGATATTTTATTTCTTTGTCTGAATTGTAAAGATGAAAATGAGTGTGTTTTATGCTTCCAAAAACATGTGATTGCAGGAAAATTGTTATAACTAAGGACATCTGGTGTATCTAAATTGTAATAACTAAGGAAATCTGGTGTATCTAAATTGTAATAACTAAGGACATCTGGTGTATCTAAAATTGTTATAACTAAGGAAATCTAGTGTATCTAAAATTGTAATAACTAAGGACATCTGGTGTATCTAAAATTGTAATAACTAAGGACATCTGGTGTATCTAAAATTGTTATAACTAAGGACATCTGGTGTATCTAAATTGTAATAACTAAGGAAATCTGGTGTATCTAAATTGTAATAACTAAGGACATCTGGTGTATCTAAAATTGTTATAACTAAGGAAATCTAGTGTATCTAAAATTGTAATAACTAAGGACATCTGGTGTATCTAAAATTGTAATAACTAAGGACATCTGGTGTATCTAAAATTGTTATAACTAAGGACATCTGGTGTATCTAAATTGTAATAACTAAGGAAATCTGGTGTATCTAAATTGTAATAACTAAGGACATCTGGTGTATCTAAAATTGTTATAACTAAGGAAATCTAGTGTATCTAAAATTGTAATAACTAAGGACATCTGGTGTATCTAAAATTGTAATAACTAAGGACATCTGGTGTATCTAAAATTGTTATAACTAAGGACATCTGGTGTATCTAAAATTATAATAACTAAGGACATCTGGTGTATCTAAAATTGTAATAACTAAGGACATCTGGTGTATCTAAAATTGTAATAACTAAGGACATCTGGTGTATCTAAAATTGTAATAACTAAGGACATCTGGTGTATCTAAATTGTAATAACTAAGGACATCTGGTGTATCTAAATTGTAATAACTAAGGACATCTGGTGTATCTAAAATTGTTATAACTAAGGAAATCTAGTGTATCTAAAATTGTAATAACTAAGGACATCTGGTGTATCTAAAATTGTAATAACTAAGGACATCTGGTGTATCTAAAATTGTTATAACTAAGGACATCTGGTGTATCTAAAATTATAATAACTAAGGACATCTGGTGTATCTAAAATTGTAATAACTAAGGACATCTGGTGTATCTAAAATTGTAATAACTAAGGACATCTGGTGTATCTAAAATTGTAATAACTAAGGACATCTGGTGTATCTAAATTGTAATAACTAAGGACATCTGGTGTATCTAAATTGTAATAACTAAGGACATCTGGTGTATCTAAAATAATGTGGGTCCTGGATATGACCTTAAACTATATCCGATGGTGAGGCCCCAGCTTGCGGGCTTTGGGGAGTGTGGAGCCACCCTTTAATTCTCATTGCTCCCAGGTCCACTCTGACCTGGACCGGTGGTACCTGTTAGGGTCCCAACTATGGGTTAAATAGAAACTTACTTAAAAAAAAAATAAATATACTCTATTAAAAAATTGTTCTTCAAAATCACTGGATTCGGCATTAAATAACCTGAAAAGGGTTGATATGCCGTAAAACAAAAACAAACAAACAAACAAACAATAAAATAATATGAAACTAAACACTACGTCTAACAATATGTTTTTTACCTGGCAACACCGGGCATGTACAGCTAACCATAAATAAAATAAAAACTTATTTTCTCTTGTGAATCAATGTCCATGCCAGGCGATTTGGCCACACACTGACCAATCAATTAACAGTGCACATTAATTCCATCTGTAACATCATTTGTTTAACTGGTTGGGAGAACTCTGAGTATCCGAGCTAGAATATCCCAGGATTAGATGCGACCATTTGATGTTCGTGACGTAAGATACAATAAATTCTGTTGGTGCTTGCTACGTTTTTTTGTCATTTATTTGGTCTGTAGTTACACAGAGCTTCATAAATTAAACGGTTGGTATAAATAAAAGGTGAAATATAATTCACCTTTTATTTATACCAATTGTTTAATTTAATTGAATAAACATATTCCTCTCTCTCTCTCTCTCTCTCTCTCTCTCTCTCTCTCTCTCTCTCTCTCTCTCTTTATATATATATATATGTGTGTGTGTGTGTGTGTATATATAATGTGTAGTAATAACATGTTTAGTCGACTTACACCTGGCAAGTTCCTACATTGGTACTATCGATAATAAAATCAATCGCAAACCGTTGTATGCAGACAGTCACAAGGAAACCAAGACAAGAAATAACGACTCACTTTTTATTCATTGAAACAACAGACATTTATTTCCAGGTACTTTCCAGAATAACACTTTGCTTCTTGTTCAAACTTGTCGCTCTCGGCTCATACCTCATACGTGTAACATGTCTACCTCTATCTTCTCTCTAACATGCTCATCAGTCTGCTCAAACGTTCTTTTTTTTTATAATATTTTTCCTTCTTCCTTGCCATGACGTCACCGTGCACATGGACATTTGCATACGGCTGCCAAACGCCTCCATGCTCCGTTACACATCTAGCCCCTACGGTACTTTTTAAACCCTAAATTCATTAACCCTAAACCGAACCCTGGAAGCAACAAAGAAAGACATCCCTTTCCCAAACTCTCTCTCTCTCTCTCTCTCTCTCTCTCTCTCTCTCTCTCTCTTATCCCTGTCTATTGAATGCTCTAGCATTGACAATCTTCACCTGAAAATAACTGCTGGCCAACCTTCGACAACTCAAAAGACTTTCAACTCTTCACTTTTCTCACTCAAACACTATCCAAATAGACACCTTGTTTTAAAAGAGGCTCTCTTTCACAGAAATAAATCTTTTTCTTGTCGAATTAAAGGAAGTTTTGTTTTTACTCCCGTTCGAAATTTTCTTTTACTATTAATGTACAGAAAGGACATCAAGCAATTAAACATCCAACCCAGGTGTCATTTAACGATCTTGAAGATGGTATTAGGTTCAGATTAAAAAAAAAAATGGAGACAAGAAAAAGTAAAGAAGAAAGAAAAATGGCTTCGACATAACAAAGGGTAATACTGACTTATCTTTAATGAATACTTACCACCATTTTCCATGGTATTGTGCGGTTTATGTAACGCTAACCTAAACATCCAATCCAGATGTCATTTAACGATCTAGGTTCAGATTAAAATAATATAGACAAGAAAAAATAAAGAAGAAAGAAAAATGGCTTCAACATAACAAAGAGTAACGCTAACCTAAACATCCAACCCAGGTGTCATTTAACGATCTAGGTTCAGATTAAAATAATATAGACAAGAAAAAAATAAAGAAGAAAGAAAAATGGCTTCAACATAACAAAGAGTAACGCTAACCTAAACATCCAACCCAGATGTCATTTAACGATCTTGAAGATGGTATTAGGTTCAGATTAAAAAAAAAAAATGGAAACAAAAAAAAAGTAAACAAGAAAGAAAAATGGCTTCGACATAACAAAGGGTAATACTGACTTATCTTTAATGAATACTTACCACCATTTTCCATGGTATTGTGCGGTTTATGTAACGCTAACCTAAACATCCAATCCAGATGTCATTTAACTAGGCACCGCCAAAACTGGGGGGGCAGGTCAGTACTTTTTGACGGACCGTCTTTTTAAAAATCTACCAAAAATCAGGTAATTATCCGATCAATACGAAATTTTCAGCGATTGTTAGGAGAAGAATGAACTTTATAACAGTGTACTTATTTTTCATAAACGATATTTATATATATATTTTTTTTTGCTTACAAAACCCCCCCTTGTTTTGAAGTGGGAACAAATATGCTTAAAATAATCATCTGAAACTGAACAAAACATATTGTGTTGTTGTAACGGACAGAATTATAGATTAAAAAAAAAAAAAAAAAAAAAATTGTTTGCATACCTTATTTTGACGTCTGAATATCAGAACTTCGATTGTGTTTAATTATCCCGCTTTTGAGTTTTGAAGTGTGAAATTCGGTGAATATGTTAAGTAAAATAATTAATTTAAGTTAAGCAAAACAAAAAAAAATTTTTTTAATATTTATACGAAAAAAGCCATTTTAAAATTTTTGATAAATAAATTAACAATTTTTTTTTAGCGAGCCGAATAATGCATGACCATTATTAAACAGGGCATGCTTTGAATAATCGATACAGAAAAAAAACATTCGATAAATATTGTGCCCTTTGTGTTAAAAATAGCATCATTTTTTTCGATCCCGTTTGAAAACGTTTGCCGCCTTTCGACTACGGTGGACCAAACGCGCTGAAATAATTTTTTTTTATTCTGCTTTAAATTGCCCCCCCCCCATTTTGGGGAGCCTAGCCCCCACACACATACACATTAAAAACCAAACTCATACAAATGGTCACCCATCTGGTACTGGCCAGCCTCAGCTTAATAATACATTGAAATTTTCGTCACTGAAAAATAAGTTTTTTTGGGCCTGTTTGGTCTTCCATAGTTTTCTTATTATCAAAACGAAAACGTAAACAGAGTCGATCTGAACTCTACGTAGATGCGAAATATCTGGTTACCTATATGAATAAGTGGAATTATTTGAAATTCCGGTACTTATATTATAATATTTTTGCATATTCTCTTAGAAAATCATCCTAAATCTTAGTTAGACAATAAATAAATAAATTAATTATTTCAAAAACCCTTTTTTTTTAATATTTAAATACGTTTTTTGTGCAAGACAAAAAATGTCAATTGTTAACTTTTTGGGAAAATTTAACATTTAAAATTGAATTAAAAATAGTAGAAAAAGTTTTACATTATTCTGTTTTCTATATGATAAAATTCAGGGTTTTATCTTTCTGGAAAAAAAAAAGTTACTCAGAAATAATGGATTTTAATAAATGTAATTTAGTTTTAAAAAACAACAACAACTTGATTTTGCGGCCATTTTTGGCGGTGCCTACAGGTTCAGATTAAAATAATATAGACAAGAAAAAATAAAGAAGAAAGAAAAATGGCTTCAACATAACAAAGAGTAACGCTAACCTAAACATCCAACCCAGGTGTCATTTAACGATCTTGAAGATGGTATTAGGTTCAGATTAAAAAAAAAAAATGGAAACAAAAAAAGTAAAGAAGAAAGAAAAATGGCTTCGACATAACAAAGAGTAACGCTAACCTAAACATCCAACCCAGGTGTCATTTAACGATCTTGAAGATGGTATTAGGTTTAGATTAAAAAAAAAATGGAAACAAAAAAAGTAAAGAAGAAAGAAAAATGGCTTCGACATAACAAAGGGTAACGCTAACCTAAACATCCAACCCAGGTGTCATTTAACGATCTTGAAGATGGTATTAGGTTTAGATTAAAAAAAAAATGGAAACAAAAAAAGTAAAGAAGAAAGAAAAATGGCTTCGACATAACAAAGGGTAACGCTAACCTAAACATCCAACCCAGGTGTCATTTAACGATCTTGAAGATGGTATTAGGTTTAGATTAAAAAAAAAATGGAAACAAAAAAAGTAAAGAAGAAAGAAAAATGGCTTCGACATAACAAAGGGTAACGCTAACCTAAACATCCAACCCAGGTGTCATTTAACGATCTTGAAGATGGTATTAGGTTTAGATTAAAAAAAAAATGGAAACAAAAAAAGTAAAGAAGAAAGAAAAATGGCTTCGACATAACAAAGGGTAACGCTAACCTAAACATCCAACCCAGGTGTCATTTAACGATCTTGAAGATGGTATTAGGTTCAGATTAAAAAAAAAATGGAAACAAAAAAAAATAAACAAGAAAGAAAAATGGCTTCGACATAACAAAGAGTAACGCTAACCTAAACATCCAACCCAGATGTCATTTAACGATCTTGAAGATGGTATTAGGTTCAGATTAAAAAAAAAATGGAAACAAGAAAGAAAAATGGCTTCGACATAACAAAGAGTAACGCTAACCTAAACATCCAACCCAGGTGTCATTTAACGATCTTGAAGATGGTATTAGGTTCAGATTAAAAAAAAAAGGGAAACAAAAAAAAATAAACAAGAAAGAAAAATGGCTTCGACATAACAAAGAGTAACGCTAACCTAAACATCCAACCCAGGTGTCATTTAACGATCTTGAAGATGGTATTAGGTTCAGATTAAAAAAAAAATGGAAACAAAAAAAAAAACATAAACAAGAAAGAAAAATGGCTTCGACATAACAAAGAGTAACGCTAACCTAAACATCCAACCCAGGTGTCATTTAACGATCTTGAAGATGGTATTAGGTTCAGATTAAAAAAAAATGGAAACAAAAAAAAACATAAACAAGAAAGAAAAATGGCTTCGACATAACAAAGAGTAACGCTAACCTAAACATCCAACCCAGGTGTCATTTAACGATCTTGAAGATGGTATTAGGTCCAGATTTAAAAAAAATGGAAACAAAAAAAAAATAAACAAGAAAGAAAAATGGCTTCGACATAACAAAGAGTAACGCTAACCTAAACATCCAACCCAGGTGTCATTTACCGATCTTTAAGATGGTATTAGGTTCAGATTTAAAAAAAATGGGAAAAAAAATAAACAAGAAAGAAAAATGGCTTCGACATAACAAAGAGTAACGCTAACCTAAACATCCAACCCAGGTGTCATTTAACGATCTTGAAGATGGTATTAGGTTCAGATTAAAAAAAAATGGAAACAAAAAAAAACATAAACAAGAAAGAAAAATGGCTTCGACATAACAAAGAGTAACGCTAACCTAAACATCCAACCCAGGTGTCATTTAACGATCTTGAAGATGGTATTAGGTTCAGATTTTAAAAAAAATGGAAACAAAAAAAAAATAAACAAGAAAGAAAAATGGCTTCGACATAACAAAGAGTAACGCTAACCTAAACATCCAACCCAGGTGTCATTTAACGATTTTGAAGATGGTATTAGGTTCAGATTAAAAAAAAAATGGAAACAAAAAAAAATAAACAAGAAAGAAAAATGGCTTCGACATAACAAAGAGTAACGCTAACCTAAACATCCAACCCAGGTGTCATTTAACGATCTTGAAGATGGTATTAGGTTCAGATTAAAAAAAAAAAATGGAGACAAGAAAAAGTAAAGAAGAAAGAAAAATTGCTTCGACATAACAAAGGGTAATACTGACTTATCTTTAATGAATACTTACCACCATTTTCCATGGTATTGTGCGGTTGCGCCATTCAGGAAAATGACTGTTTTCTCATAACAGGAATTTGGATTCAAATAAGTCGACTTTTTCTCTTTCCACTCACTTAGTTTTACTGCAATTCAGAAGAGAAACATTTATATATATACTAGACTACTCGTGACTCGTTGGGTCAGTATGTTATATTAGCTATGGAATTCATGTATGAGTGTGACACTTGCGACGTAAAGAAAATAGTTGTTTTTTTTACATAACAGAAACATTTCTATGAAAGTATATTAAAATGAAAAAAAGAATATAGATAGATTTCTATGAGTCGTTCTGTTTATTATAATTGATTATTTTTGAAAAAAAAAAATTGCAATTACTGAATTATAAGTGGTTGACCATACTTATAGGTAAATGTGCACTGAACAGATACCATAATACTTATTATAGTTAAATTCAAATTTTGATATATCTGCTTTTTTTCTTTTTTCTTTTTTTACATCGTTCATTTCTGTATTATGTTTAAGTTATTTTAAACCCCACTCTTCCCATGTTAAATAATAATTTCGAAATAATAACATTAATATTTCAGTGCGCAGGTCATGCACGCATACGCAACTGGATGTCGTAAACCGCAAAGTGGGTTACATACATTGTTACAAGGTCATTTGAGTTTTATAATTATGCCATAATACTTATTATAGTTAAATTCAAATTTTGATATATCTGCTTTTTTTTTTTTTACATCGTTCATTTCTGTATTACGTTTAAGTTATTTTAAACCCCACTCTTCCCATGTTAAATAATAATTTCGAAATAATAACGTTAATATTTCAGTGTCTCCAATTGTTCTTTTTTTTTCGCGTTTAAATTATCCAAATAAACAATTGTTAATACTGTCAGCTTTCTTTTTTAAAATCGTCCATATCTGTAATACGGTTAAGTTATTTTAAACCCCACTCTTCCCATGTTAAATAATAATTTTGAAATAATAACGTTAATATTTCAGTGCGCAGGTCATGCACGTATGCGCAACCAGATGTCGTAAACCAGAAAGTGAATTACATACATTGTTACAAGGTCATTTGAGTTTTATAATTATATATATTATATATATTCAATTAACTCAGTCGGATATTCGAAGTCTGACAGAGATAGCTTTGAAGTTTACAAATCAATATTTGATTTTGATTAGCTATTTCTTCCTTTTTTATGCTTGCATCATGTTCTTTCAGAAAATACTTATTCAGGCTAGAAGATAGATAGTGGAGATATGTTTCAATAATAACCTAAAAGTCTTATGATATTAACAAAAAAGACATGGCACAAGTGCACTTTAATTTGTCGAAAGTATTTTTGTTCTCATTTTGGAAGAATTATAAAAGGGGAGACAATTCAAATTTAATGGGTTTTTTTTTTCTAACCAAATAATTCCTGGTAATTCAAAAATATTTATTGAATTAAATTAAAATTGCTAAAAATTTAGCAACAATATTTCAAAATAAATTATATTTAAAATTTATAAATAAAATGTAATATTCTATATTTTAAAATAATTATTTTCAAAATAAATATTTTTTATGATGCACAAAATATAATATTCAGTTTAGAATATTATGAAATATATCGACTGTATATTTTATATGTTACATTCCGATGTATATTTGTTCAATACAGCTCTGCTTTTCCTTTCAACTGTATTCTTAATGACACCAAATTGCATCTGAAGTACTGTCGTGTTTATCAAATAAATGACAAATGCTTTGGCTATAAAAGCAATCGAATTTTATTTGACAAATGAACAGGTGACATGGAGCGAAACAGAGAGATGGAGCAACAGATGGAATAGGGTTGATGCATCTCACTCTCGAATCGTGACTGAGTTCTCTGTTCTTTGTTTTTAATAAGTTCATATACTTTCTGAATTGTGATTTGATTTATAAATTCTGTTTTTATTGTTTATTGTTATTGACGTTTGCATTTCGTCAGAGTTCAAATAGCAGGACGTCTTTTGTTATTCACTCACTCTCTTGGGTAGTCTGGCGTTGCCCAGGAGTGTTGTTACTTGACCGATGCTCATTATTCAACATATATAACTTTTTCTTTTCTTTCTTTTTTTTCTTTGATAAAGATAATTTTATTCAGCTAAATAACATAAAAGTTTTAAGAATTAGAATATTTTGATGTGTAACTCTCCCGAAAATAAAAACAAAAAAGTATTAGATATAATTTTTTTTTTTTTTTTTGTAATCCTTTGAGATGAGGCTTCATAATTTTTTTTTTTTTATTACATTTTCACCCCAAACATGGCACATCGTCACTTTGGTGTAGGAGGCTACTATCAGGGGCAGCAACTACTGGGGCACTAAATTGGGATTTGGACAGCAAGATGTCGGTTCACGTTACACTTGAACTTCTGCATGTCAGTACAATTAGGGAAGCAGGGACCTGGAATGGAATTCCAGAGTCTAGCGGTTCTGGGGAAGAAACTACTGGAGTAGAAAGATCTTTTACATCTAGGGATCTCTACTGTGTGGGGGTGGGATTTAGTTGCCTGTCGGGTTTGTCGAGGGTGTCTATGTCGTGGGGGCACAAGTGTCTGCAGTTCGTCAGAGCATTCACCATTAAAGTACTTGTAGAACAGGCAGAGAGATGCAACGTTTCATCGATGGGACAGAGGCTGAAGCTTAGATGCCAGTTCAGGGCCTATCAGATTGGCGACTCTCTTTTGAACCTTGTCTAGGAGTGAGAGACTAGCAGCAAATGCACTAGCCCAAATGTGACAACAATACTCTATACATGGGCGAATGGTGGCCTTATAGAGGTACAGGATTCTTTCAGGTAATTTGTGTATTTATTTTTTGCAAACTTCATAGCTGTTGTTTCATTACATTTTGACCAACTCATCCTCTGACCTTCTGGCGAAGTGGATAGAGGCGTTGAGTCTCTACAGTTCCAAGTGAGTATTGTTTGAAGATAGTGGTTTCAATCCCAACCAAAGTTGGCTAGAAGCTTAGTTGGCCAAAAAACATGGTGAGACGACAACTAAGGGAGTCAGTAATTACTGAGGATACAGTTACAAGACTCAGCATTTCTATCCCGTTGTGGTTGAAGAAGGCCAGAGGATGGGTAAGATGAGGATAACAGTCCACAACATATAAATACACACACACAAAAAAAGTACTTCCGGTGATTTAAATTGTTTTTGTATCAAAAATATTTGATCAGTAATCAAATAAAAGAAGGATCAAGTAGGATGGAAAGATCGAGGAAAAAAAACAAAAACATTGGTAAGCTCTTAAGCAAACATGATATAAACAATAATGTTGGCCCCACAAATTCTGGATGGAATCTGCCTCACCACAATGGATGGTATTCAGGGGAGGTCACTCGCATGAATTAACAATGATGATACTTACATTTTGTGTCATTGTCTTTTTCTTTTATGCACCGACCTCTGTTGGGAATCCCTCTTTCCTGGTCACCTTCGAGGATGATATGACATGTGTAACCGTGTGGACAGAGTAAGAGATCTTCATCTTCTGTCACTCGCGTTGTGCTGCACGACTGGACTAAAATTTTATAAATAAACAATGCCAATCATTATTTGTGCAAAAAAAAAAAAAAAAAAAAATTTAAAGAAATAAAAAAAATTGCCCCCTTCCCTGATTAAACTGAGTTTTTTTTTTGTTTTTTTTTTTGTTTGGTTTTATTGTAATTTGCCTATTTATTTGAACGTTCTAACTTCTCAACGATCTCAATAGTTTCACCATCCATATATATTTTGTCAACGTTTCAGTTATCATCCATAACTATTGTCTTACATTTAATGCATACTTCTTGTGTGCCTAATGCTTACAGGTACCACATAGAATGAAATATGGATCAGGATTAAATATTAAAATCAATCTTGTGTGCCCAATGCTTACAAGTATCACAGAGAATGAAATATGGATCAGGATTAAATATTATAATCAATCGTGTGTGTCCAATGCTTACAGGTACCACAGAGAATGAAATAAGGATCAGGATTAAATATTAAAATCAATTAAAAAAACAGAATTCAACAAACTGAAAAACTTTCCTATTTTTAGGAACTTTCTAGCACTGATCATCACTTCACTTTAAAAACAGGTAAATAATGGAATGACGATTGATTTGGTTGTTTTCTTTTGTGGCAAATCAACCATTTTCAGGTTATTTGATACCGAATCCTATCATTTTGTGAAAAGTTTTTATGCTTCAAATTCTTTATATTTTCAAATATTTATTCATAGCGTTTGGTTTGGGTGTTTTGTAGAGGAAAATTGTCTTTGTTTGTTTTTGACTTTGCAGAACATGATTGAGTTTTGCAAAAGGAAAGAGGTTAAAAATCAACAACATCAATGTTTGGTTAGGAAGCATTTTAGGTCAGGAAGCCAGTATCTTAAGATAGCTTGATCTGGCAACACCAGATGCTCTAACTAGCTATTAATACTCCGGGCCAAACTGGACCTGGGAACAATGGTAACTAAAGGCCAAAAACCCTTAAATAACACCTTACCACTGGATGCCTGTGTTGTAGTTTGCTCGAAGCATTGTGGGTAATGTATAGATAGAAGATATCATAAAGGCTTTTTTTTTTTACAATGGAGTCGCCACTTATCAAGGCTATGAGGCCACTTAAGGATAAGGATTAATGAATGTACGGTCTGAATGTACGGTCATCAATGGGGCAATATTGTAGTAATCATTAGTACTGGAAATTTGGTAACTTGGATTACTGAAGGGGACAGCTCATCAAGAACTTGTTTACATTGGACTTGAAGACGACCAGATTGTAGTCAGCTGGAAAGCGGGGACATAGAAGAGAATTCAGTAATTTTTGAAAAGTTTTATGCTTCAAGTTCTTTATATCTTTATCAAATATTTATTTATGGTGTTTGGTTTGGTTGTTTTGTAGAGGAAAATTCTTTTTGTTTTTTACTGTAGAACATGATTGAGTTTTGAAAAAGGGAAAGAAAAACAATTACATCAGTGTTTGGTGCATTTTTGGCCAGGAAGCCAGTATCTTCAAACAGCCTGATCTGGTTGCACCAGTATGGAAACAGGGAGCAGGGAGATAATTTCAAAGGTAAGCGGTCAGAGAAAAAGAAGCTATTAGAATAAAATATTTTCCGTATCTTTAAAGTGAAGGGGTGAGATTTTGCTGCTAGTCATGTTGGTCACGTTGAGGAGATACAAATGCAGCAAGTTCGCCAGTGCACATCCCATGGAAGTGCTTGTTTTACAAGTACAGGGATGCAACAGTGTGGCGATGGGACAGGGGTTGGAGCTTGGTGGACGGTATGGGAACCTAGACACTCTTTCTTTGCATCCTGTTTAAGAGGGAGAAGCACTGGTCAGTGTGGCAGTCTAGCCTTGATGTGATAACAATATTTCATGTATGGCGAATGATGGCATTATAGAAATAATGTAAGCATTTAGTTTGCTAATGGACAGCCGACTGTGATAATCGTTTACTTATGCACCACCTTTTAAAAAAGGAGGGGGGGTGATAATGCCTTGGAGGATGGTATCTTGATGTCAAAACAGATCATTGAAAGCTAGTACAATAGTATAATTATTAGACCTAATAGTTTCAACCTTAGGAAGATACCAAATCCTCATTAGTAATATAAGATTTACACTACCCCCCACCCCCACCCCAGGAGGAAAAATAAAACTTTAATTATTTATTATTTTATATACTAACTAGCAGGAGGAAATACAAGGTCCTTCCTGGCTACGCCCTTGATGAAAGCATCTTTTGAATTTACTGACCAAGCCACAAAGCTCGGCTCGCTTGAATGAAACAGCTTCAATAAAGCGGCACATGCGGACAATCTCCGCTTTGAAGGGATTCGCCATTGTACGCATATGTGTTTATCTTAGATACGGCAAGGGAAGTAACCCTGTTTACATTTTAGCTTATCTGCATGAATGCTCGCCCGTGTCTTCACTGGAAACTAATTCAAACATTGTTGTCCTTATTTGCCTCCACCACGAGGGCAGAGTTAAACACAAGGGCGATTGTTAGTGTGGGAAAAAATCGGGTCCCCCTTCCCCCCCCTCTTCCCCCAAAAGGCGTAGTCTGGATTGGGACAAAAGTGTCTATATTTATTCAGCACGAAACTAACATGAAACAGAAAGAAGAAAATTGCAGATGTGATGAAGAACCAATTAGCATTTTATAAAATGTAAAAATAATACAAAACAAAATAGATGAAGTGCAAAGATTCAGTACTCAAAGTTAAGACGCCGGAAGTGGACTCGGTTTAGCTAAATAGGTAACGGAACGGAAGTCACTAAACATGAAACGAAACCAGATGGAAATAATTTACAGTGTAACCCTGATATAAGAGACCCTTATATAAGAAATACGGATATAAGAGAGACTTTCTCTGGTCCCAAATTAGAGCCTGTGTTTACAGTGTAACCCGGATATAAGAACCCCCGGATATAAGTGTACCTATTTACAATGCCTCTCCACGGGACAGAGTTAGACACCAGGGTCGTTTTTTAACGTGGAGAAAAGGTACAAAAATAAAAATTGTCTCGGTCGTGAAGGATTTCTCCTCCACTGAAAGAGAACGAGAAATGGAAGTGCCGCATCTGAAGAACAAATACTACACTTTGATCTTGGCCAAAATCCGGATGTAAAAGAGCTTGTGCAGTCACTCACACACACACACGCTCGTGTGCAAATAAACAAACCTTTATTCATTTCAATTTCTCCGCGCATTTTGCACAAAAATAAGTTTTTCCAGCAACGACACACTTTCAAGTATGGAAATGTAAACTATGAAAGATTAAATTATTTTTTTGAAATAAAATATTTCCATATGAATATATTTTGAATATAAAAAAATCTATAGAAATGTAATAAATAAAAGTTTATCATTTTCTTTTCTTTTATTGTTTCATGATAAAACAAGAAAAGGTTTCATATGGTTTCGTATTTCGTTTCATGCTTAGTGACTTCTGTTCCATATTTAGGTAAACTGAGTCCACTTTCGGCGTTTTAACGAGTACTGAAATATTAGCTGCTTCTATATTATAATAACGAAAAAATCTTGATACTATCCCATTGATTACTGTACACGCAATAACCCTTACCCCCGAGTGGCTTCCAGGCCTTGATAAGTGGTGACTTTCATGTAAAAAAAAAAAGAAAGTGTCATGATGTAACCCTCACTTGAAACCACACCAAAGACCATAACCGTAGCGGAAACTTCATTGAGCTGTGCCCTCAAGCATTGAACCATCCAGATTTGCATTTTGAGGATGCTGGCAATGGTCCTGTTGTCATGAATTGGATCAGTAGAGAGCATGAGTTGTACAGTGGCACATCTCCGATTTCACTCGTTGAACATAGTGTGACTTTCAGACATGATAGAAGGCTCCTATCGCTCTTGGGATTTGTACATAACTGGCCAACTAGTAGATGGTTTACAACAAAAAAAATAAAAACAGTTTTCATCAAACGGAAATGGAATCATGTCATCTTTTCTAATGCAACAATTTTATCATTCCACCCTTTATTAGTGTCAATAATAGTACAAACTTATGTAATTGTAAAATAAAAATTAATTGCCCATTAATTAATAACTGCTACATGATGGAATGGCAGTAGATATTTTTATTTATGAATACAGAGGGGTTTTTTTTGTTTTTTTTTGTGAAGGATTCACCACTTATCAAGGCCTAGAGATCACTCGAGGTTATGGGTTAATGAATGTACAGTGGTCAAAGGCAACATGTCCTAGTAAATTCTTTCTTTTCTGTCTTCCTTATTGATTTAATGAGTTAATTTTTTTTTATTCAACTTCGAATTCTCATCCCTCACTTCTTATATTAATTGCTCCACTTAACCGTGTAGAGCTTTTACTGTCTTGATAGATTTATTTTCTAAAATATTGTTTTCATCTGGTATTTCCAAATGGTGACCTATTTAGTATTGGCCAGACTCAACTTTGCTTCCATACAAATTAATGATTGCTCAGAAACTGCACAATTCCGACTTGGAATATCGCATGTCAAAATGTGAGAGATATTCCCGCTGCATCTTGTATTAAACTTTTAACCTAATTGTGACCAATTACTCCTGTAACTATATGTGTGTTTCTCGTTCTGTGTGACTTATGTATTAAAAATGGTCTCTTTCGGCTTTATTCTTATTATTTTCTTCTTTTTTTTATATTTCAAGGATCAAAAATATCGTTGATTGTGCAGTATAGTTAACAAGGAAAAATATCCATTACCAAACGCAAGAAAATCTAATTTTCACGTGTGTGTATTCCTATTTACTTGCCTCTCTACTAGAGCAGAGATAGACACAAGGTCAGCTTTTAATGTGGGGAAAATCCAGCTCCCCAAAAAGGGACGCTCTGCATAAGAACAAAAATTAAAATTTCTCCTCCACTGACCGAGAACAGAAAAGGTAAAATGTAGCATTAGGACAGATACTACACTGGGATCTTGGCCTGAAGGCATGTGTGTTACTGTGAGATTTATTATCTATATATTTGTTATCGTCACTTTTACTTAGCCAAGCCAGTGTACTTTCCAAGATTGATGAAAATTTTGCCAGGATTTGCTCGGCAATTTCAGACTTGAAAGATAGTAATGGTGGCCTTTTCGCTATGATCACAGCATAGTATCTGTGTTATGTTGTGGCGGGCACATAACATAACATCCATACAAATTAATGCACAAGAACTGAGAAGATCGCATTTTTTTTTTTTTTTTACACAGTGATCACCACTTATCAAGGCCCGGAAGCCACTCGGGGATAAGGGTTATTGCAAGTACATTACGTTAGTGTGGAGATTTGATGAAGTGTTTACTTAAGGGGGCGGTTCATTAGGAATTTGTTAACATTGGACTTGAAGACATCCATGTTGTAGTCTGGTGGGAAGCAGGCAAACGGAACAGAGTTCCACAGACGTGCAGTTCTAAGAAAGAAGCTCTGTTCATGGAATCCGCGTTTTGATCTAGGCACAGATATAGAGTGGGGAAAATTTTTCACAGTGGATTCAGCTAGATGGGTGTTTTTCGTGAAAGATTGGCGAGGGGGGACCAGAGATTGGAGTTCAGACGAGCATCTGCCATGGAAATAACGATAAAACAAGGATAGGCTCGCAACGTCTCTTCTGTGGGAGAGAGGTTGCAGGGTAGAGAAAAGGGCATCCCCCACTAAGCCACAAAGTCTATTTTGTACTCTGTCAAGGTAGGATAGGCTGTTTTTAGCAACTCTTGCCCAGATATGGCAACAGTATTCCATCCTTGGACGTACTTGGCTTTTATATAGATAGAGAATTGCATCAGTAGTGAGATATCTTCTGGAGCGGTAGAAGGATCCCACCATCTTTCCAGCGACCTTGGCAACAGACTTGATGTATGTGTTCCATTTCAGATCAGGAGTAAAGGTCAAACCCAGAAGCTTGTCAAAACACGGGGCCTCACCCAGATGAGAGCCATCCATCACAATTGATGCCAGATGGGGATCAGAGCGTTGATGATGTAAGGATAGGAGTTTGGTTTTGGAAAATGTAAAAGATATTTCTGCCGCATCCTGTATTATATTTTTTATATTTCTTCTTTTCATCCCTTCCCTATGCATCCCTTTCTCTAACATATATGCCTCCTTTCTCCTATAGATACACTTTCTACTTCCTGCATTTATCATTTCTAAGCTGGTGTCATTAAGCTAGATTTCTCTAGATTTATGATTCTTGCTATTTCTCCTCTTCTGATGAGAGACATTTAGCTTCGAAATGCTCTGGCCTAAAGAGGTTCTTTCTTTTTGTCTTCCTTATTGATCTGCTGAGTTAAATAAGTTCTTTTATTATTCAACCAAATAGGAAATAGAGCTTATAATATGAGCAAACAGTTAATAAAATATGTTAAAAACACTTTGAAATGAGTTAAAAACATATTTAATCTGAAAAGGAAACACTAGATAAATGGATAGTCCTTAATCCGCGGAGTGTCGAAGAAATACTTTCCTTCTCATCATCCTTAGGAATTAGCAAAATGCAGGATCGGATTTTGCATGCTGAAGTATTTGATGAAACAACAAGTAAGTCAAAGATCTTATATATATATATATATATATATATATATATATAGAAATGGTAATTAATAAAAACTGAAGAAAGTGCTCAATACTGCTGTAGAGCAAATATGCATTTTATTTTTTATTACCGTATCTTTCTGTTAAGTTACATTATTGTTTCAGCTACCCGGCCGTTTTTTTTGGCCGTCTGTAGCTTCCTCAAACTTTTACAGAAATGTTCGTTCTCATAATAACGAACATTTCTGTAAAAGTCTGAGGAAGCTACAGACGGCCCAAAAAACGGCCGGGTAGCTGAAACGTTAATATAACTTAACAGAAAGATATGGTAATAAAAAATAAAACGTGTGTATATATATATATATATATATATATATATATATATATATATATATATATAATAAATAACAAAAATTTATATTCCAAAATACATGATGTTGACCATCTTATAATTTATTCCTTTACATCAATTGATCCTTACAGTTTTTGACAGCGTCTGTTTCGTAGCGCAAAATCAATCACTTAATAATTATATCAATTAGTGAATCTATTATGCCCTTAACTCATCAGAAGAAATCGCAACAATCAATCCACCAAAAGGAATTAAAATGTGATACGACATGATGAGAATCCGAAATTTGGAAGAGAAGCTGCAGTTACCTTTATATTTTACCATTAGGCCATCTTGGATATATATATATATATATATATATATATATATATATATATATATATATATATATATATATATATATATATATATATATATATATATACTTGTTTATTGTTATATAAACATGCTCACACCCCGCTGCTACAAATAGCCACTTGTTTCAATCAAACAACAGATATCATCAGGCAGCGACTTGACTATTCAAAAGTTCAATGAATAACCCAGTTTATTCATTGAACTTTTGAATAGTCAAGTCGCTGCCTGATGATATCTGTTGTTTGATTGAAACAAGTGGCTATTTGTAGCAGCGGGATGTGAGCATGTTTATATAACAATAAACAAGTATTATCAGCTCTTTTTATTGAGCACTATCTAACAACCTCGTTGAATTCATTAGTCCATTACTTTTGAATATAAAAAAAACCCGAGTATATATATATATATATATATATATATATATATATATATATATATATATATATATATATATATATATATATATATATATATATATATATATGACAGAGAAGAGAGTTCTTTTAAACCCAAGAAGTCTTTTGCCATCCTCATCAGGGGTAAACGATGGCATTTTGATTTTTTTTAAATAAATTAGAGGGAAGGAATTAAAAATAAGGTGAAAATAAGGACATATTTACAATTACCATAAAATAAATATGTACAGGGAAGAAGGAAGGGTGCAAGAGAGAGAGAGAAAAAAAAACGATTATACATATATGTATTATTATTAAAGATAAAAAAAAAAAAACTCGTAAAAATAACACGAGTGAGGAATGATATATCTCGCTTATAAATACACGGAAAAGAGAAACAAAACAAAACAAACAAAAAAGCGGGGAAGCATTTATATATCTCAGAAAGCGGAAATTTATACATACAAGAACCCAAGTTTGCCCAGCTGGGAAAACTTGGGTTCTTGTACTGGAAAAATATCCAGTAAATAAAACGTTTTTGTTTTTTTTGGTAAATCGTTATTTTTTTATTTTTTTTTTATTTTATTATTTTTTTTTTTTTGCATTTTCATATCTATACACAAAACATGGATATAAATATCACTAAAACATTCGCTGGGCCATAAGCTTTATTTCGCTACCTTACTTGCCTGGGTGGGTTGCCTAGGCTGAGGCAAACCGCGTCACACACACACAGACAGACAGTACGAAAATTTATAATAGGATACAATTATAGATATACATATCTATCTATAGTATCTTTCTACAAATCGCCTAAACGGTCCAATCAATTAATGAACCTTTTTGTCTGCAGAGAGAGGGTTTGAGTCGTGCAATGGAAACATATTCGAGAGATTTCAGATGACTACTCGATCGACCTCGAAATATCATTGAAAAAAGTCGTCCTTATATACCAACCCACATTTTGGATTACTCAATAAATTTTGTCCAATCGCAGAATCTAAATTATTGTGGGTAAGGTTGAGAATATTATTTTATTTTTATAACAAAAACCTGAAGGTACATGTTGTCTGATATCGTCATATAATGATTAACTCACTCTCTGACTGACGTTAAAAGCATTTAAAAAGAATAAATGTTTAAATTCAACTGCATCCCTCGTGGTTGACGGTAGCCTAGTGGTTTAGGTCCTTGCTAATGAAGCCAGACATGACTTCTCTCGACTGGCGTTAATCGTGACACCCTGCACTGATGATTCCCGAAAAAAATGCAACACTACACTAGTGTCTGTAGGTATTTAATAATTATTATAGTATATATATATATATATATATATATATATATATATATATATATATATATATATATATATATATATATATATATATATATATATATATATATATACTATAGTTTGACCTTGCTTTTCAAATTTAAATCTTCACCGCTTTTCGGGTGTTTTTTTTTTTTTTGTTTTTTTTTAAACCTTAATTTTTTTTATTCCTCCAGCCTTGACAGACGTGTTTTTAAATATTCTCTCCAGTACTTTTCTTTTAATGATTTGGAATTCATTCCATTTGCGCTTTTTCCAAGGAACTCTGCCTTTTGGATTATTTTGGACCATTTGGAATTTACCTATTGGATTGAAATTTTAAATTCTACCGTTTTGGATTTTACCATTTTGGATTTTTACCCTTCACCGGACTGTTCATTCATGTGAAATCTTTTTATCTTTCTTTTTCTTTTGCCTCCTGTTCCCCTTACCTCACCTTTTTTTTTTTTTTTTAACCAAGTAAGATCTGTGACTTACTTGTAGTTTCATTAAATACTTTTATATGCAAAATCCGATTCTGCATTTTGCTAATTACTGCCCTCTGATGAGAAGGAGAGTATTTCTTCGAAACTCCGCGGATTAAGGACTATCCACTTATCTTGTGTTTCCTTTTTTTAAAATTAAATATGTTTTTAACTCTTTTTCAAGATGTCTTTTAACATGTTTTATTAATCATTTGTTCATATATATATATATATATATATATATATATATATATATATATATATATATATATATATATATATATATATATTTAAATAAAAGGGGCGGAAATCTCTCAAAAGCTCTTTCGACTATCATCTCGTCAGGAGAGAATCGATAGTATAAAAAATTAAATAACAATGTCGAAATAAAGAGCAAAAGGGGGGAACGAGTAAACAAATACTAAAAGTGCCAGAAAGACGATTAAAAGTAAATTTAATTGGTGAAATTTTAATCGTCTTTCTGGCACTTTTTAATTTAATTGGTGAAATTTTAATCGTCTTTCTGGCACTTTTAGTATTTGTTTACTCGTTCCCCCCTTTTGCTCTTTATTTCGACATTGTTATTTAATTTTTTATACTATCGATTCTCTCCTGACGAGATGATAGTCGAAAGAGCTTTTGAGAGATTTCCGCCCCTTTTATTTAAATGTATATATAAATTTTGTACCTCCAAACATTTATTCATATATATATATATATATATATATATATATATATATATATATATATATATATATATATATATATATATAATGTATGTGTGTGTGCGCGCGCGTGCGTGTGTGTAAAGTTACTTACATTCTTCTGGTCTGTCAACATCTTGTATCAACCAATAGAAAGCTGTAAATCAATAAAAAAAACATATAAAAAAAAAAAATAAAATGTCTGCCTATTCGTTATTAACGCAAGTAGGCAAATATCAATAAAATGCTATTGTCTATGTAATGTAGGCCTAGGACCTAGGCCCCAATTGAAATTATGAGAAGAATAGCGAGTCACATCAATATTAGCACTAAAAAAAAAAAGCAGGAATACCTGAGTAGGGAATGAGCATGAATACAATGATACCAAAAAATAAGAAAATAATAAAGGAAGTGCACAAATATTTCACACACGAAAACAGCGACCGCATTTATAATTGTCGAACAAAATAAGTAAAACAGTATACAGTATGGTTCAGAATCAATTATACCCACATGTTTACGTGCTGATATCCAAGGCCACACTGAGATAATTCGATCACCTCTCTCCCACATACATACACACATACATACATACACACGTACACACACATTCGTAACAATATTATGTAGGTAACAAATTTTTATTGTCAACTTAATCAATTAAAAAAGAAAATTCCACCATGGCCCCCCTAAATTATTGCCATGGCCCCCTTGGGGGCCATGGCCCCCAGGTTGAGAGTCTATGGCCTAGGTCAACTCTGAAGGTCACGAAAGGTTAAACAAAATACAAAGAAAAAAGCCATTTCTCGTGGAAGTGGAAAATTTAATAAAGATGAAATACAGTTAGACCATAAAAGATGCTTAAATTAAAAAAATGCTGGCTACACACACACACTATATATATATATATATATATATATATATATATATATATATATATATATATATATATATATATATATATAATCTTATTTATAGTATTCCGAATTTTACTGGGTTTATATAATTAAAACTTCGGTAACCGTTCATATACCAATAAATTTTAAGCCAAAAAGAGATGGCTTAAACTGTAAGCTACAAAATTATCATATTTCATAATTGAGCATTCATATATTGTTTTAACATAATCAAGACATCAAGGAATAGATTGATAGCAACAAATAGTGTATTTCATCGTTAGTTACAATTGATTCAACACTATTCGGACAAATTCTAACATTATATCGTTTGAAAATTTTCACAAGAACAGCCTAAAAAAAAAAAACTTTGGAAAGATGAGATGCAGGTAAAATATTTTCCCATGTTTTTCCATATAAGGAAAATGGACTCCATACTGTTCATTGTTAAAGTGTTTTTTATTCAATACGTCCTGATGTCTTGATTTTGTTAAAACAATATATATATATATATATATATATATATATATATATATTTACGATATAAAGCTGTGTGTGTGTGTGTGTGTGTGTGTGTGTGTGGTCATGAATAGGCTCCTATATGGTTGACTATTTTAAAAAACTGATTACATATAATGATAGAAGATGTATTGAGACACAGGAATGGGTATGTTTGATCTGGCAGAACGGCGGTTCATTAAAATTGTGGGGTCTGCGTTCGCACCTGGTCCGCAAAGTACGGATATAAAAAATTAAAAAATTAAAAAAAAAACGTTTACAAGTGTTTTTGATATAGATGTACATAAGAATACTTTGATAAGTATGTTTTAACTTAAATAGGGATGGTATAATAAAATTGGGGGGGGGGGGTCTGCGTTCACGCCTGGCCTCCATAGAATTGAAATAGGCACAAACTTTAATAAAGACTTTTCATATTTATCTGTGTAAGTATACTTTGATAATTATGTTTCAGTTTAAAGAAATATGGTATAATAAAATTATGGAGTGTTCGTTCGCACTTGACCTCCATAGAATGGAAATATGTCACAAAGTTTAACAAGGTTTTTTAATATAGATCCATAGAATATTGTGATAAGTGTTTCAGTGTAAACAGGTATGGTATAATAAATTATGGGGTTTATCTATTTTATTTTTACTTTCATCATATTTTGCTTTGGTTTTGATACCCCCAAATTCGAAGTTATCTCTTTACAACCCTTCCTTTTCATAAGCTATCATACTTTCATAAATCAGAGTCCATTTTCTGTAAGCTGTTTTTGACCCAGTCAACGATGGGTATTTTTGCTAGTATATATATATATATATATATATATATATATATATATATATATATATATATATATATATATTAACAGGGCGCTCGACGTTGCCCAGTCATAAAATATGGATAAGTATGATATTTTAATTTATAAAAAATTTGTATTTATTATTATAGAGTCAATTCACTATTGATTATTATATTGTACCTAATATATTGAAATCTCCTATATATCAAGTTTCAAGTCTGTAGACCAAAAATTGACAGAGCAGTTTGATAGAGACCATTCCTACATACAGACAATGTCACTTTATAAATAGTCATGCTCATAAAGTACTACTTCACTGTATCACAGCTCATTAGTGTGGCTAGATAAGCAATTATCTCAAGTTTGAAACATAACCGCCTAGACGAAAGTTGGCGCTCCTAACCAATATGCTATTTAGCTGCTGCTAATATGGATATGTGAATTAACCATGTTCAAACATTGCTCAAACGCCTAAGCTCCATTTGTTTACACAAAGAGCATCACTTAATATGCTAGTTACAGTTTGAACATTGCCAGTATATATATATATATATATATATATATATATATAAATTAGTCATCAATTTTTTTGATTCTGATACCTCCAAATTTGTCCTGATTCCCGATTCCGATTAAACACTAATATATATATATATATTAGTGTTTAATCGGAATCGGGAATCGGGACAAATTTGGAGGTATCAGAATCAAAAAAACTGATGACTAATTTTCCGATGCCAAAAACGATTCTTTTAATTGGCATTTTTATTTGATTTTGTTTTAATCAAAATCTTCCACTGCTGGTAATAAATGATAAAATGATAAACATTTATTGATTTTAAAATACCAGTAAAACTAATATCTATAGATCATCCTCCACAAGTGTATTTTGATGTTTAGGAAAATATCTGCACATTTACAGAAATCGGAGAAAATAATAACTCTAGAATTGAATATTTAGAAATTTATAAAGAATCGGAATCGGTAAGTGTATCGGGAATTTAGTACGGAATCAGGATTTATATCGGAATTGGGAAAAATATTGGAATCGTCCCATCACTAACATATATATATCTATATATCTATAAAAGTGAACATGTCTGTGTGTGTATCTGTGTGTCTGTGTGCGTGTCTGTGTACATTTACCTTCGCAATAACTCTGTCAATTTTCAGTCTAAAGACTCGAAATTTGATATACAGGGTACTGAGATTTGGGAAAATCTTTGTAATCGGTTTTCCGGCAGAAATTTAGCTGTTAAGGGGTCAAAGTTCAACGATTTGACCTTTGAGAACTCTACCAAAATCCTCCAACAATTTTGGGTCTAAACACTTGAAATTTTAGATATAGGTTCCTTGGACATGGATCTAACTTAATAATTTGATTTGAGCCCAAAACAATAAATTTTAAGGGGTCATAGTAGGGGTCAAAGTTTAAAAAATTGACCGCTTTTTTTTTTTTTTTTTTTTGCTCAACATACACCTCCAAACACCCTGGCAACGCCGGGCTGAAATGCTAGTATATATATATATATATATATATATATATATATATATATATATATATATATATATATATATATATATATATATCCATTGATATACCATTTTGGGGGGCAAATTTATAAGTTCCAAATCTCAGCGACTATTGGTCAGGATATCTAACAAGTTTAGAAAAAGTGATAACCTGAATTATACAGTGTGCTATGTGATATTTGCCCTTAAGGTCGTACATTAAGGGGATCATTCATCATCCAGAGCCTATTTTTGTTACTCTTTTTAACCTTTTAGAAATAAGCAACCAATCATTAGATTTTTACAAACTAAGGTTTTTTGGAGCAGCCTTTAGCTTAATTTATGTAATAGTAAGTGTAAAATTGGCCCTTATTTTGCACATTAAGGGAAACGTCCATTTTTATCTTAATTTTTTGATAATATTTTGTAAAATTTACATAACCCATTTCACGGTCATAAAATGTTTCAATGGTAGTCATTTGTTTTCTTGGTTTTTCATATGAATTACAAAATATCTGATATTTCCCCAAAACCTTTGGCCTTGATGGCGAAGAGACTAACACTTATTAATATGGTTTCAAATGATCTGAAATAAAAGCAAGAGGAGACTTGATTCCGAACTTCCATTATATTATTTTTAATTTTTTTAGATTATTCTTTTTTATATTTATATCAGACACATATTTCTCATATGTTATATCTCCCCTCTTTGGAAATAGGGTACGATTATGAATATCTCCAGTATCAAATAATCGTTATACACTGAAATTTAATTTAACTATGGAAACGATATATATATATATATATATATATATATATATATATATATATATATATATATATATATATATATATAAAAGATCTGTTGCAACACTAGCAGTTTTGTTGAAATGATGCTTTTTGTATTTAATCTTGCATCCTAAGCAATGAGAGAGTTATGTCCCTTTTTGTCTTGCATGTTGTAGCCCTCTCTTTTTCTGATGATGTTTTAAAATTTATTTTTATCATTTATTTATTTTACAATACTTTTACGTGCATAAAAGTTATCCATGTTTCTGGTTACCAGTCATCATCAGCATGGCTTGACTAAATTTGACAAGGATCGAACCCATAACAACACAATCCCCAGCCTTATATATATATATATATATATATATATATATATATATATATATATATATATATATATATATATATATATATATATATATATATATATATATATATATAAATTTTAGGTATTTAAAATTTATGATTTGAAACAGTTAATTTTCAAATAGAGAAGTTTTTATTGTTTGGAAACAAAGAATACAGTTGAATAAATCTATTTCCTTAACCCATAAGTTTTCGATGCTTATTCATCTCTTCAGAGGAAAAATATTAGCAAATGTTTTTATTTGTTTTTGCGCCTTATTTGCTAAAAGCAATAAACATAGAAAATTAAAGTTTTTAAAACATTTTAAATACATAGAATAAGGGAATGCGATATTGAGGCAGAAAAAAAGGATATTGTACTTGAAATCCAAATTAAAGTACAATGTCCTTTTTCTACCTCAAAACTCGCGAAACAGTTGACAAACAGATAAAAATCCAATGACCCACCCAAGTACCAATTTTTTAATTTTGACCCCTTAACAGCATTTTTTTTTTCCAGATGAAAACCGATTAAAACGTTTTTCACATATCTGAATACCCTATATACCAAATTTCAAGTTTGTAGCTCAAAAATTCGTTAAGTATATAGGTTGAGAAGTGTCTTCAGACACACACACACACACACACACACACACACACACATATATATACATATATATACTAGCAGGCCGTCCGGTGTTGCCTTATTGTAAAATATGCATGCGAGTATTATATTTATTTTGTAAACAGTTCACTTCTTGTAAGTAAATACATAAAAAAAATACTAAGATCAAAACCTAAAGACAGTTAGTTAAGTACGATAGCCATTAGACCAGCATGAAATGATCTTTAAAATATGTTTTCAAACTACATAATTTGTAATGTGAGCTATTCACGCACACGCAGTCCTGAAACAATTAGCAAACAGATAAAAACTCGACAATTTCCACATACAAATTTTTAAATTTTGACCACTTAGAAGAAGCCCTTTTTTCCGGGTGAAAATGGATTAAAAAAATATCCATGTATCTGAATATCCTATATACCAAATTTCAAGTTTGTAGATAAAAATTCATTTATTATATAGACTAAGAAATATCCTCACACACATTTTTACTTTTATATATATACGAGCAGTTCAGCCCGGCTTTGCTCGGGCCCTATGTACTGTTCATAACTTTATGTGAATATGTATATATATATATATTAAAAAGTTTGACTCATGTCCAGGTAACCTACATCTAAAATTTCAAGTGTTTAGACCCAAAATTGGCAGAGGAGTTTGGTAGAGACTGCAAAGGTCAACTTTTTAAACTTTGCCCTCTTGGCAGCCAAATTTTCGCCCAAAACTGATTAAAATGCTTGCCGCCTGTCTGAATATCCGTTATGTATAAATTTCAAATGTTTAGATGCAAAAATTCGCTGAGTAATTTGCTAGACACCGCAAAGTTCAAATCTTTTGAACTTGGGCCCCTTGGAAGCTGAAATTTTTTACCTAAACCGATTAAAAAGCTTGCCCTATCTCTGAATACAATTTCTGTAAAATTTTAAATGTTTAGACCAGAAATTGGCTGAGTAATTTGATAGAGACCGCAAAGGTTAACTTTTTTAAAACTTTGACCCCTTAACATTTATTTTTTGGGGGCTCAAATCAAATTAAAAAGTTTGATCCATGTCAAAGTAACCTACACTTAACATTTCAAGTGTTTAGACCCAAAATTGACAGAGGAGTTTGGTAGAGTTTTCAAAGGTCAAATCGTTGAACCTTGCCCCCTTGACAGCCAAATTTTTGGCTGAAAACCGATTAAAATTTTTTTCCAAATCTCAATAGTCCTTATGTCAAATCTCGAGTCTGTAGACTGAAAATTGACAGAGTTATTTGGTAGGGAAATGTACACAGATACACACACACATTTTCACTTTATATATATATATATATATATTAGCATTTCAGCCCGGCGTTGCCAGGGTGTTTGGATGTGTATGTTGAGCAAATAAAAAATAAAAAATGTGGTAGTACGAAGGCAGGCTCGAACCCGTACTGCAAATGGGGGAAAAGAACGGGAAAAAAGCCTAACGTCTTTGCTGTTACGACCACTACCAAACTGGAAGAGATTTATGTTTAAATTAAGGCTAGACAATCGAAAGGAGAGGATAACTTAAAAAAAAAAATATTGCCGAAAAAAGGTCGAACTTCAAAACGATACTGATTTTGTAAAAATCCGTCGCCTCTTGTCAAAAGTCTTAGGCAGACATGCAAACATACATAAATACATACATACATACATACATACATACATAAATTTATACATTGGTAACGACAAATTTTCGACCCAAACCGATTAAAAATCTTGCCCTATCTCTGATTACCTTTATGTAAAATTTTAAATGTTTAGACCAGAAATTGTCTGAGTAATTTGGTAGAGACCGCAGAGATCAATTTTTTTTTTAAACTTTGACCCCAAATAATGACCCTTATCATTTATTGTTTTGGGCTCAAATTAAGTTATTAAGTTAGATCCATGTCCAAGGAACCTATATCTAAAATTTCAAGTGTTTAGACCCAAAATTGTCGGAGGAGTTTGGTAGAGTTCTCAAAGGTCAAATCGTTGAACTTTGACCCCTTAACAGCTAAATGTCTAGCCGAAAACCGATCTCAAAGATTTTTCAAAATCTCAGTACCCTGTATATCAAAATTCGAGTCTGTAGACTTAAAATTGATGGAGTTATTGCATAGGGAAATGTACACACACACACACACACGTTCACTTTTATAGATATAATAGCGTTGCCCGGGTATTTGAAGGTGTACGTTGAGCAAAAAAAAAAAAAATAAAAAGCGGTCAATTTTTTTTAACTTTGACCCCTATTATAACCCCTTAAAATTTACTGTTTGGGGCTCAAATCAAGTTATTAAGTTAGATCCATGTCCAAGGAACCTATATCTAAACTTTCAAGTGTTTAGACCCAAAATTGTCGGAGTAGTTTGGTAGAGTTCTCAAAGGTCAAATCGTTGAACTTTTACCCCTTAATTTCCCAAATCTCAGTACCCTGTATATCAAATTTCGAGTCTGTAGACTAAAAATTGACAGAGTTATTGTGTAGGGAAATGTACACAGACAGACAGACACACAGACACACAGATACACAGACACGTTCACTTCTGGTAGTTAAACGCCCCCAAACTTCGGGAAAACCTGAGGTCGACTGAATGCTCTGTTTTGTGGCAGTCATTTGCACAGACTGAGATTAGCAGTGGTTACAAAAAGTGCGGTCGGTCCTACATGGTTCATTTTATTTTATATTATTTGATTATGTGTGATTATATATCATTTTATTTTATATTATTTGATTATGTGTGATTATATATCATTTTATTTTATATTATTTGATTATGTGTGATTATATATCATTTTATTTTATATTATTTGATTATGTGTGATTATATATCATTTTATTTTATATTATTTGATTATGTGTGATTATATATCATTTTATTTTATATTATTTGATTATGTGTGATTATATATCATTTTATTTTATATTATTTGATTATGTGTGATTATATATCATTTTATTTTATATTATTTGATTATGTGTGATTATATATCATTTTATTTTATATTATTTGATTATGTGTGATTATATATCATTTTATTTTATATTATTTGATTATGTGTGATTATATATCATTTTATTTTATATTATTTGATTATGTGTGATTATATATCATTTTATTTTATATTATTTGATTATGTGTGATTATATATCATTTTATTTTATATTATTTGATTATGTGTGATTATATATCATTTTATTTTATATTATTTGATTATGTGTGATTATATATCATTTTATTTTATATTATTTGATTATGTGTGATTATATATCATTTTATTTTATATTATTTGATTATGTGTGATTATATATCATTTTATTTTATATTATTTGATTATGTGTGATTATATATCATTTTATTTTATATTATTTGATTATGTGTGATTATATATCATTTTATTTTATATTATTTGATTATGTGTGATTATATATCATTTTATTTTATATTATTTGATTATGTGTGATTATATATCATTTTATTTTATATTATTTGATTATGTGTGATTATATATCATTTTATTTTATATTATTTGATTATGTGTGATTATATATCATTTTATTTTATATTATTTGATTATGTGTGATTATATATCATTTTATTTTATATTATTTGATTATGTGTGATTATATATCATTTTATTTTATATTATTTGATTATGTGTGATTATATATCATTTTATTTTATATTATTTGATTATGTGTGATTATATATCATTTTATTTTATATTATTTGATTATGTGTGATTATATATCATTATATATAATGGAAAATTCAAGTTAAGTTAAGAGGGGCGAACGTTTTTGAAGGTTCTTGAAATGTTGTGAAGATATTCATGGAACATAGATTTGTTTTTCTTTTTGATTTTATGTTTGTTTTGTTTTTTTCATAAAGTCTACTCACCTGATTTCATGACTCTTCTGGGTGGTTTTCTCCAATCAACCACTGCAATTAGAATTACAGTAAAAGAATTAGACATTAGACATTGGAACATGCAATTTACAACAGTGAATTAATAAATAAATAAATAAATAAATGATCATGATGATGATGATGGTCGTCGAAGTCGTGTTAAGAACGGATGGGGTGAAAAACGTGTGGCCATTAAACGTGACATTTGTCACTATCAAACATTATCAAACATTATCAAACATTATCAAACATTTGTGATTTTAACAAAAAATTGGACTGAAATATTGCTAAAGGTAAAACATATCAGAAAGTATGCCTTAGTGTGTATGTGTATGTGTGTGTATGTGTGCGTATGTGTGTATGTGTACACGTATATGTGTGTGTATGTATGTGTGTATGGGTGTGTGTGCGTGTATGTGTGTGTATGTGTGTATGTATGCGTGTATGTGTATGTATGTGTATATATGCATATGTGTGTGTATGTATGTGCATGTATGTGTGTATGTGTATGTATGTGTGTGTATATATGTGTGTGTTTATGTTTGTGTGTGATGTATGTGTGTATGTGTGTGTATGTATGTGTGTGTATGTATGTGTGTCTATGTATGTATGTGTGTATGTATGTATGTGTGTATGTATGTGTGTATGTATGTGTGCATGTGTGTGTATGTATGTATGTATGTGTGTATGTATGTGTGTGCATGTGTGTATGTATGTGTGTGTATGTATGTATGTGTGTATGTGTGTGTATGTATGTGTGTGTATGTATGTGCGTATGTATGTGTGTGTATGCATATATGTATGTATGTGTGTGCATGTATGTGTGTGTATGTATGTGTATATATGTATGTGTGTATACATGTATGTGTGTATGTATGTGTATGTATGTATGTGTGTATGTGTGTATGTGTGTGTGTGTATGTATAGATGTTTGTGTGTTTGTGTGCGTGTGTGAATGTAATCAAAATAAATAACTTTTTTCGTGCATTTTTAACAATAAAGTGTTTGTATCTGTCTGTCTGAAACTAAGACTATACTATTTCTTCTATTTATAATAGAGATTTTGGAAATTTCACACGAAGGTACTTGATGTGTCTGGGGGTGTTCTTATGTAGTTGTATATCGGAATGCGTCTGAGAAGTATAAAAAAATCAATAATCGAAAAAATCCGATAAAAAATGGACATCCGATTTTAGCTAAAGTTAACACTTTTATACAACCTAACATCACAAGTGCATTTGAAAATTTTTATCACCGCACAAGCAGAAAGGCGATGGCCTATAAAATCAACTGTAGATTATCTTATAAAACAGGGGCGCTTTCGAAATGAATGTGTTTTTTTAGAACATAATTGAACCATGATACTTGACTTTTGTACGTTTCACTTTAATTCAAGTGATTGTGTAAAAATGATTCCATAAAATCAACAGTTGGTTCTTTGATAAGACAGGGGCGCGTTCGAAATGAATGTTTATGTTTAGAGCACAATTGAACCATGATACTTGTCTTTTTCATTTTAAACTTTAATCGAAGCCATTATTTACACATAATTTTATAAAACCAACAGTAAAATTTCTATTATGCAATGTAGACTAAAATGTATTGTGGACTAAGTCACTGAAAGGAGGCATGTGAAGCTCCCTCCTGGTAAACTGTAGAGCGTCGCTAACTGGAGCTAACAATCAATTGATTTGATAAAAAAATGGGCAATTTAACCGATTTCGGTCACAATAAAAACATAAGAGTGGAACTTAGGTGTGTCAGAAATTTCGTGAAAAATAGTGAATAATTCCACCTCGTCTTTCCAAGCTTATAACTACTCGAAAAATGTAATTCAAGCCCTAATTTTTTTTTCAATTAAAGGGGCAAGGACCAAGGTTTCATTAAAAAACAAAACAAAAAAACAAACAACGTGTTTAAAAAAAAAAGGTTTTAAACTTCGGACTTTACAGGTAAATTTCTAAAAAACACTACTTTTTTTGTTTTAAATTTGAATATATTATTTATTGACCTTTTCTCTTCAATTTGTGATATACAACACTTTGGTGAGTAAATTAATTATTTACTTTTTAATATACATTTCAAAATGAGAGGCGTGAATTATTCGACCCCCTGTCTTTCCAAGCTTATAACTACTCGAAAAATGTAATTCAAGCCCTAATTGTTTTTTCAATTAAAGGAGCAAGGACCAAGGTTTCATTAAAAAAAAAAAAAAAACAAAGAAAAAACAAACAACGTGGTTTAAAAAAAGGTTTTAAACTTCGAACTTTACAGGTAAATTTCTAAAAAGAACACTACTTTTTTTGTTTTAAATTTGAATGTATTATTTATTGACCTTTTCTCTTCAATTTGTGATATATAAAACTTTGGTGAGTAAATTAATTATTTACTTTTTAATAGACACTTGAAAATGGGGGGGGGCGTGAATTAAAAAAAACGTTTGTCTAAAATATTATATTCGGTGTATTGGAAAGAGCATAAAATTTCCCATTGACCCTGAAAATATCGTAAAAATAGAATCAATAGAAAAAATTTTGATAGATTTTTAAAGTTTAAAAATTGAAAAATATTGGTTCGTAAAATTCATTACTGTTTTTTAAAAAATAAAAAAAAATATTTCTATTACGTTTAAAACAACTTTAATAGTTTATTTTGGAAGTATAATCCATAAAGAAAATAAACAACCCACTTTTAAAAGAGAAATTACGAGTTTTTTTTTATATTTTATTCGCAGTTTCGTTATAGGGGTGTCAAAAATTCCTACAAAAATTCTGATACACCTAGTGGAACATTTATTGATGCTCATTCAATCCCGAACAATGTCAGATCTCCCTGCTAATATAATGATATTTCAGACCAGTGCATTATCTTTCCATTATAAATTTGGGTGGGCAATGGTGTAGTATCTGTTCTCTGGTCATAGGATGGTCTTTTTAACTCATCCCTTGCCTTGGATGGAACTCTCTTAACATAAAACCAATTAATTTGCTCGGGGATGTTAAAATACACAAGTGCTTAAATGGACGGGTATTATTGGTGCCGCATTTTCTTGTTTCGCCACAAAAAAAAAAAAAAAAACTCTGAAAAAACAGTGATCAATTCATTTCCATTTCAACATTTTATTTCGTTCTCCGTATTTCCTTATTTATGGCAGAATAGTGGTACAATCGAACAGTACTGTTTTCCTTTGGTTTGGGCGCCCCCCCCCCCGAGTTTTACAATAATCAACAAAACAAAAATAAACACACAACAAATAAATGTTACCAAAGGCAAGATAATGTTATGTAGCTGTCGGGCAACGCCGGTTAGAAAATAATTATTCAGAATCGGGTTTATATATATATATATATATATATATATATATATATATATATATATATATATATATATATATATATATATATATATCCGTCTATCTGAAGAAAACAGTAAAGTTAGCGAACTTTGCAGCTGCAAGGAAAGGTCAGGGTGTCATGATTTGGCATAGATCAAACTCTATGACCGACCTAAACTAGCACCAAAAATTAGGTAGAGGGGGCTGGATCTGACGTGTCAGAAGTTCCGGTTTGGGGAAATTTAGTAAATTTTAGTTGAGTTGGTTCCTAGACACGCAAGCGACAACATGTGTGAATTAGGTGCTCCTCAAAAGGGGGCATCGGTTTGTGCGCATGCCAAGATCTCTGGTCCATTCCAGTCTACTAAGATAATACCTGTGGCGTTGAATAAAATATATATAAAACAACAATCATCATCTTGTGTTCGTTTGGCATGCGTTTGTCTTTGGTTGGCAGAATCAGTTCTCAAGATGATCGATGAAGAGTCCTCCACAGCCAAGCACAGCCAGGTATGTCGTCATGTTTATGTATTCGCGTTATATGCAATTCACACATCTATACACTAAGATGCATTTAACTACCCGGTTACGGCTTGATACATACGGCTGAAACTTAGTTGACAGTGGAGGTTCTATTAGATTGGTTGGTTGGTTGGTTGGTTGGTTGGTTGTTTTGTTTTACGGCATATCAACCCTTTTCAGGTTATTTAATGCGAATCTGGTGATTTTGAAGAACGATTTTTTTAATATAGTATATTTGTTTTTTAAAGTCGTATTCTATTTAACCCATAGTTGGGACCCTAACAGGTACTATCACTCCGGGTCAGAGTGGACCTGGGAGCAATGGCAATTAAAGGGTGGCTCCACACTCCCTAAGGCCTGCAAGCTGGGGCCTCACCATCGGATATAGTTTAAGGTCATATCCAGGACCTCTATTAGATTGGAGACTCTTCTCTGAACCCTATCCAAGAGGGAGAGACTAGTGGTAGATGCACCAGCTCAGATGTGGCAACAATACTCCACACATGAGTGAATGGTGGCCTTGTAGAGGTACAGGATACTCTCAGATTCGAGTCATCTTCTAGCACGATAGAGGGAGCCCACCTTCTTTGCAGCAGCCTTCGCAATGTCCTCAATGATTTTGTTCCAGTTCATATTTTCTGCGAATGTTAAGCCGAGGTGTTTGAAGGTAGAATTCTCAGGTAGGGTGTTATTTTTCATGACTATCGATGGTTGGAAAGGCGTTTTGTAATTTTTAAAGGAGAGCAGCTATTAGTAACATTAAATGCTACCATCCATTTGCGGCCTCATTCCACTATAGTCTGGAGGTCATTTTCTAGCGATTCTGGCATTGTCTTAGGTCTATGTACATCCGATTTTCACTCAGGCATGTTATAGAGCGTTGTATCATCAACAAATATATCCATCACGGATGCAATATTATCAGGGAGTTCGTTTATGAATATCAGGAATAATACTGGTCCAAGGATCGACCTCTGAGGCAATCCCGCATTAATGTTATGCTGCGTGGATGTATGTTAATCAAGGGCAACTTGGATGATCCTTTTGTCTAAGAAACATCTAATTATATTTAGTAGATGCCCAGTTATTCTGTACGATTAAATTTTCATTCATGTCAGACGTTGTCAAAGGTTTTGGATATATCAAGGCTACAGCCCTGGCTTTGTCTGCATGGTATATGTGTTCAGAGATGACGTTAAAATATCTGCAGTAGAACGACATTGCCTAAATCCATACTGTTTGTCAGAAAAAAAGATTAGCTTTTGCTTGATTGATTAATGTCTTAAAGATTTTAACGAAAAGGAAGAGAAACAGACGGATAGGGTGACGGTTGAGTGGGTCAGTCCTTTCACCAGAATTCTTGTACACTAGTACCACAGACCCCATCATTCAGCTATTTGGGAAGAAAGATTCAGTAAGGCATTTGTTGTAGTGTTAGAAAAGTATGGGGGCTAGCTCAGCTGAGCATTTCTTAATTTTGTTTAATTTTCGATTCTTGAGCTATTATCAAGAGTTCTCGTGCAATACTTATGGCAGCCGTGATTGTTTTTCTTTCTAACTGAACAGCCTGGATACACGGTTTATTACTGTTGGTTGGTGTTTGAACATAAAATAGTATTTTTTAATTCCTTACATCGAGTGACTTCATGCCTTGTCCGGGGCAATTTCCATAATGAATAAATAAATAATTGTTAGCTAAATATTTTCTTGAAATGAAATGAAGTTTTCGCCGTTTAATTAAATTATTTATTGTTATAATTTTGACCGTTTCTACATAAATATTCTCCTCCCTCTTGTCATAAAAAATAATTATCAGTTAATCACTCTTTAAATAAAGCAATCATGGATACAAGGCTCCTATTCTTTATACCAAAAGCGGCAGCATAAAGAGTGGATATACATTTTCTACCTCTTGAGAATGGGAGTTGCTCCCGAAAATGTTTGAGGAATATACCATTTACAGTTAAATAATTATAATTAGGTAAATAAATATTTATTGAAAACTATTGAATTATTATATTTTTATGTATTTATTTATTTATTTATTTATTTACAACGACTGAATAATTCCTGCATTGACAAGCCTTTAAACACAACTTTTATCTGGTAAACAATGCTTCAAGAGAACCCCGTCGTACTTCTCTCTCTCTCTCTCTCTCTCTCTCACACACACACACACACACACACACACACACACACACACACACATATCAAGAAATGGTAATTAATAAAAACTGAAGAAAGTGTTCAATTCTGTCGTAGAGCAAATATGCGTTTTATTTTTTATTACCGTATCTTTCTGTTACATTATTGTTTCAGCTACCCGGCCGTTTTTTTTTTTTGGTCGTCTGTAGCTTCCTCAGACTTTTACAGAAAAAAAACGTTCTGTAAAAGTCTGAGGAAGCTACAGACGGCCAAAAAACAGCCGGGTAACTGAAACAATAATGTAACAGAAAGATACGGTAATAAAAAATAAAACGTATATATATATATATATATATATATATATATATATATATATATATATATATATATATATATATATATATATATATATATATGTGTGTGTGTGTGTGTGTGTGTGTGTGTGTGTGTGTGTGTGTGTGTGTGTGTGTGTGTTCAGGAGACAAATGCCGAGATAAGCAGAGCACATACAGCACCTAGAAGATGGGTTCCCTCTGCTGTGCTAGACAATTACACACACCTGAGAATATCTTGCATCTCTACAAAGCTACCATTTGCCCGTGTGTAGAGTATTGTTGCCACATCTGGGCGAGTGTAACTACCACTAGGCTCTCTTTCTTAGACATGGTCCAAAAAAAGAGTATAAAAGGTAAATAGGCCCGGCATTAGCAAAGTTCCAACCTCTGACCTATTTACATTTCTGTGTGTGTCTTGCAAATATTTTCATGAAATGTGCGTGGCACTTGCTCCCCCACCCTGACGTACATACTCCCGACTAATCCAACAAGCAACAAAATCCAACCCCTTCACTATTGAGGTCGCAAGTAGCAGAAAAGTCTTCCACTCTAATAGTTTCTTCCTTCGGACTGCTAGACTTTGGAATCCCCTCTCCTGTCTCCTGCTTTTCTGACTGCACTAACATGCAGGAGTTTAAATGTAACAAGAACAGATATCTCGCTGCTCAACTTCCCACATAGGCATGACCCCAAATAGTAGTCCCCTATATCCAAGTGGCAATATGCCTTGTTTCGGTTGAATATAAGTAAAAAATAAAAAAAATAATAAAAAAAATAGATCTTCGCCGATTGGATGACCCCCATATTAAAAAAAAAAAAAAAAAAAAAAAAAAAAAAAAAAAACGAGGAGGGGTGATAATATACATATTCTCACCTGGAGCTTTATCGATTTGCCGCGTGCAGGTGTAAACGCATCCGTTGAAACAACAGCGTTTATGCCGTTTGCGCTTGCAGTCAAGGTCCGTCTTGCATTGGCGCTGGTTGCAGGCTTTCTTCGAGCGGGTTTTCAGAACTGGTGGGCAGGTCTCTTGCGGCCGCGATAGAGAATTTTCACTTGCCGTAGAGTCAGCTTGGTAGTCATAGTCGATCTACAATGACGGAAATAAAACGCAATAAACAAAAAAAAAAAAAAACGAAGAAAATGGTGCCATTTTTAAAAGAAAACAAAAAAGAAAATCGGTTTTACTTTTTAGTGCCATGTTTCCAGTAGGCACTCCCAAACAGTGGCGATTCGTGCCTGAGATTAATGGGGATGCTGCTTCAAAAATTTTACGTATTGTTTTAATATTGTGTAAAAGAAATTCAAATATATAAATAAATATTTAATCAAATGATAAACAAACATTCAAATAAATATTCAAATATATAACAAAGACAAATAATCAATCAGAAATGGACAATACGCAAAAACTGGGTTTGTATTACTGTACACATAAATTCGAAAAATAAATTCAAATAAATGTTATCAAAGGCAAGATAAGTTACTTTCCTACCAAATTGGATATATTTTTTGTGTTTTTATTCAATGTAACATGTTTATTCAGCTCGAAAAACATGTAGTGTTTACTGATGTATTGGAAAATTCAAAATGGCGCCCGACTCTCTTTTTAACATGGTAAGTTTGGGAAAAGGTGTTATAAATAATAAACTAGACAAAATACTATTTTAAAAAACACCAAATATATGTTAACTTAAGTCATGGTAACATGTATTGAGCGAATTTCTAACAGTATTACAAACCCCAAAATCTTTATTAAAAATGTTTTTTAAATTGTGTACACTTTATAGAATAATAACAATAATATATACATTTATTCCTTTTAAACTTTTCAGATTAAATAAAAGTTTTCTTTTTTCCTTTTTTTTTTTTTTTGGCAAACAAACGAAAAACATTTTTAATCACATTTTATTTATAATTTTTTAGTAACTTATTTTTTTATAAAAACAAAAAAGAAAACCCTTGACATATACTTGCCTCCCTACGAGGGTTAATTTAGGAGTTTACTATTTGAAAATAGCGTTTTATTTAATAAGAGGTTTATTTGCAAAATTTATTTTCAAAAATGTATTTATAACAAAACGTATTTGCAAATAAAATACAAAATAAAAAGTTTTTATATAGTGAGCAAACAAACAAAAAGATACAAAATTTTATTTAGAAATCTTTTAACAACTTGCATTTTATATAGAAAGAACAAACAAACTTGGCTATTCACTGACCTTCCCATGCCGGTAAAGATCGACATAAAGTGGAGATTTATTATAAGAAAAAAGGATGTCATATATAAGCATTATAAAACATCGAATTTTAATGTAGCTTTCTCCCCAAAGAAAACAAAAAATTAAAATTGTCTCAGTCCAGAAGGATTTCTGATTACTCTTTTTTTAATGCGTATTATCTGCTCCATCTACTAACAAATTCAATGTAAAGTTTAAAAATGCATAATTATAAAATATAATAATATATAATAATAATATATATATATATATATATATATATATATATATATATATATATATATATATATATATATATATATATATATATATTTTACTTACAAACGCATTTTAATTTAAAAAAAAAAAAACCTTGTGTAAAAAACACATTTTTCAAAATGTAAAACTTCTAACATTGTCCTCGTTGGAGGCAAATAAATGCTAATTTTTTTTAATATCTAAAACATACACGTTAAAAACATTTCTAACTAACATGTATTTTCAACATAAAATGTTTGTTCGCTTGTTTGCTTCTAGGAAAAAATGTAAACATTTTTTTTTTTTTGTAAAGTTTAGTTGTTGCAAAATAAATAACATTTAAAACTACTTAAAACAAACAAAAAAAAAGGCAGGAAGATGGAAAAGTAACTTTATTTTTATGGTAAGATTTATTTATTGTAGATTTGATTTTTACCCTTAGTCGCGTGTTAGCTTATGGCCTGCGTTTTTATGAAAAATGATTAGGCGTGGGAAGGACGCCATAGAGGCCACAACCAAGAATAGATGAAATGAATAACGTTGGAAGTGTGTAGATTCTGACTCCATATAATTAAAGACAGACGAATGTTGAAGGTTGAGAACCGACTTTATTTACAACCAACAATTTGTATTAGGAGAGGCAAAGAGTTCGTAGGATGGAATGTGATTTAACAAAGGAGATGAATGTTCGTAAAATGTTTGTAGGTATGTATGAATTGACAAGGAATGAATGTTCGTAAACTGTTTGTAGGTATGTATGAATTGACAAGGAATGAATGTTCGTAAAATGTAACTTATCTTTTGGACAATGGAGAGGGTTAGGCTAGGCCGGTCATCCTGCTGTCGGTGATGCGTGTCCTGGCTTGTAACTGGAAAGCGAGTGACTTCTTTACTCAGCGCTAGCAACCCGGCGTCTTCGTCTTCTTTCTCTTCCTCTCTTCTTTGGTTTGTGTGAATTAGGCATTGTTTAGAATTGAAGGCGTTTGGCCCATAGCATGAGAACGTAGTCGGCTTCAGTTCACTGGTGCCTTATTTCTTTTTCTTCTTCATCTCTTTAGGTCGGGTGGGAGAATCCGTCCATACGCTCACTGGCGCAGCGGGGCGAGTTCTCTTCTCCCCATCTCTTTAGGTCGGGTGGGAGAATTATTATTATTATTATTATTATTATTATTATTAATAATAATAATAATAATAATAATAATAATAATAATAATAATAATAATAATAATAAAATTCTAAATAAGTCTCCTTTTTATTCTTTTTTTTTTTCAATAACAAAATGTTATCGGCGCACACTCTAATCAAAACACCAAATTTCACGAGCGTCTGAGACGCGGAGCTGCGACAAGCGACAGTTCCTAGCGGCCTTTATCGGCTGTGTCAAGCGCACATGCGCACAAGAGAGTTTCGTTAAGAAAATGTAACTGTGAATTTCACAGCTTCAAGCAAGTTTTATTTGTATTTTTATATGAATTTGGAGATACCGAGATTAAAATTAATGATTTTATAATATACACATAGAAAAAGATAAATAATAATAATAATAATAATAATAATAATAATAATAATAATAATAATAATAATAATAATAATAATAGACGAATTGTTTTTAATTTTATTATTAATGTTGTGTAGAAATAACTTGGGGGTGCTGCAGTCCCACAGCTCCATGCACGAGCCGCCACTGCTCCCAAACTAGGAAAAAATATGGCTACTTGCTTTCTCGCTTCTCCTCACCACTTGAAATGGTTTCGTGTGGAGGCTAGAAAATATATATACTTTTCTATCTTTTGTGTAACGGGGTGGAAATATATATATTTATATACAAATTGTACAAAAGAAACATCTCACAAGACAAAATGAATGAAAAAGCCGTATTCTAAACATTTAATTAAATTAATTTCATAGCTATTCATATATAGGTGTTACATCTGCGGCTGGGGTTTCAGAGCTCTGATCGGGCTCACATCGTACCTTCGACACGGACGCTAACCGACCTCCGCGATGCACGCCAGTGGAACTCTGTTTTGTTTGCCTGCTCCTCCTCCCCAAACTGACCTACCCCGTCACGACTCCATTCCTCTCCGAGGTAGTATGGGTGAGATGTAGTAGGTGATAAATTCAGCCACGTTTGTCTGCTTAATTATTCAATTTCATTTTACTAATGAAGCGTAACATGCTTAGTAAATTGGTTGGGTAACCCACATAAGAGAGAGAAAACTAAGCAACGGTGATGAGAAAGAATAGCACTAGGATTCTGGTGATAGAAATACATCAATGGATAATTATGTATATATATATATATATATATATATATATATATATATATATATATATATATATATATATATATATATATATTGTGACGTCAGAGCAAAACGAACATTCAATCTCTCTACCTCTCTATCTATCTATCTATCTATCTATATATCTATCTATCTATATGGCGTTAAGACTTACTTTCTATATATATATATCTATATATATATATATATATATATATATATATATATATATATATATATATATCTTCTTAAAATCTAATGAGCCAGACAACCCCCTCTCTCTGTAAATGATGTGGCGTGGCAGACACTTGGCTGAGGGAAGTGGGGCAGAGGTTGGGTGTGAATATCGCCGTAACGAGCGGAAATACGTCGGCATGGCAACCAGACAGCGAACATTTGTGGCGGGAAAATTGGACCACGAGGGATTTGAAAATAAGAAATAAACAGTTGGCGAAAAGAAGCGAGACAGCCCGGTGTACAAATATTATCTCCGAGAATCGGACCTCATCGAAAATTGAGATTTGAATCAATTGAATTGCGGATTATTAGTCAAATACAATCGTATTGTCGATTGAACTCAACATTTAATCTGGTTGAGATTTGAATTAATTAAATTGCGGATTATCATTCAAATACAATCGTATTCTCGATTGAACTTATATATTCTTCTTTGGAACTAAGATTCGAGGAAGAGATAGACTTTCGCCATCTCAACTTTTTTCTTGGATATTGTGTTTGCGAACTTATGATCCGTGAGCTAAGTTTGGCCTACCTCATGCCAATATCTTTTCTTATCCACAAACTTTTATACATATTGCACTGTAATTGCATGTCGCATACATCTGGCAAACATCCCCAAAAATACGTCTATCTCACTCATTCTTTTTATCGGAGCTTTTTCTTCTTCTTTTTTTTTGTGTATAAAAGTCTTCCTTGAATTTTAAACTTTGATTGAGTGTTTGTTTCGTCATTTATTGCTCTGTTGTTCCATTCCCCTTAATGATATGTTTCGCTGGTTAATCCGACATCCGACGATTAACCGAAGATAATTATGAGATATTGGATATAAAATAAAATAAATTTTTGTGTCTCGATCTGATTGCCAATCAATTCGGTCATCCATTAACCAATCGTGACAATATATATATATATATATATATATATATATATATATATATATATATATATATATATATATATATATATATTTGTTAAATCACACACACATATATATATATATTTGTTAAATCACACATATATATATATATATATATATATATATATATATATATATTTGTTAAATCACACACATATATATATATATATTTGTTAAATCACACATATATATATATATTTGTTAAATCACATATATATATGTGTGTGTGTGTGTGTGTGTGTGTGTGTGTGATTTAACAATATATATATATATATATATATATATATATATATATATATATATATATATATATATAGTTTTTATTTCGATTCAAGCTAATGCACCTAAGTCGTATGGATATATTTTTTTTATCTTTGAAATCGCAACTTTATAATATATAAAAATCGGTAGAACATTAACTCTATAACAATACATACGAAATCTGCAAGAATTAAAATATCATATTTACGCGTACTTTATGACCGGGATTTGCCGGGCGTCCTTGCTAACTTAGATGAATACTTTTGCAGTTTTAACAAAAAAGGCTACAATAATATCAGAAGGTCTTCATTTACACTCAACATCTATAGAATGCCACATTAATATATTACATATGAATGAGTTCCCTGTGGGATTTTCACAGGTCAACATAATAATTGACAAACGTTTATCCCCGACCCCCAAATCCAAAGAGATCCTGTAAGGATCTGGTCCCTGTTGATTGTGATGTGCTGCTAGTTCTATGCAGTTCTCACAGGCTTTGCTTTCTCTCTTTGAAAAGGGGTTAGTTTATTGCTAATTGCCTGAAGCGTCCTTACCGGGAACGTCGACGGGGCTTTATTGCTAATTGCCTGAAGCGTCCTTACCGGGAACGTCGACGGGGCTTTATTGCTAATTGCCTGAAGCGTCCTTACCAGGAACATCGACAGGGCTTTATTGCTAATTGCCTGAAGCGTCCTTACCGGGAACGTCGACGGGGCTTTATTGCTAATTGCCTGAAGCGTCTTTACTGGGAACGTTGACGGGGTTTTATTGCTAATTGCCTGAAGCGTCCTTACCGGGAACATCGACGGGGTTTTATTTCTAATTGCCTGAAGCGTCCTTACCAAGAACGTCGACGGGGCTTTATAGCTAATTGCCTGAAGCATCTTTACCAGGAACATCGACAGGGCTTTATTGCTAATTCCTGAAGCTTCTTTACCGGGAACATCGACGGGGCTTTATTGCTAATTGCCTGAAGCGTCCTTACCAGGAACGTTGACGGGGCTTTATTGCTAATTGCCTGAAGCGTCCTTACCGGGAACGTCGACGGGGTTTTATTGCTAATTGCCTGAAGCGTCCTTACCGGGAACATCGACGGGGCTTTATTGCTAATTGCCTGAAGCGTCCTTACCAGGAACGTTGACGGGGCTTTATTGCTAATTGCCTGAAGCGTCCTTACCAGGAACGTCGACGGGGATTTATTGCTAATTGCCTGAAGCGTCCTTACCGGGAACGTCGACGGGGTTTTATTGCTAATTGCCTGAAGCGTCCTTACCGGGAACGTCGACGGGGCTTTATTGCTAATTGCCTTATGCGTCCTTACCGGGAACGTCGAGGGGGCTTTATTGCTAATTGCCTGAAGCGTCCTTACCGGGAACGTCGACGGGGCTTTATTGCTAATTGCCTGAAGCGTCCTTACCGGGAACATCGACGGGGCTTTATTGCTAATTGCCTGAAGCGTCCTTACCGGGAACGTCGACGGGGCTTTATTGCTAATTGCCTGAAGCGTCCTTACCGGGAACGTCGACGGGGCTTTATTGCTAATTCCTGAAGCGTCCTTACCAGGAACGTCGACGGGGCTTTATTGCTGATTGCCTGAAGCGTCCTTACCAGGAACGTCGACGGGGCTTTATTGCTAATTGCCTGAAGCGTCCTTACCGGGAACGTCGACGGGGCTTTATTTCTAATTGCCTGAAGCGTCCTTACCGGGAACATCGACGGGGCTTTATTGCTAATTGCCTCAAGCGTCCTTACCGGGAACGTCGACGGGGCTTTATTGCTAATTGCCTGAAGCGTCCTTACCGGGAACGTCGACGGGGCTTTATTGCTAATTGCTTGAAGCGTCCTTACCAGGAACGTCGACGGGGCTTTATTGCTAATTGCCTGAAGCGTCTTTACCGGGAACATCGACAGGGCTTTATTGCTAATTCCTGAAGCGTCCTTACCGGGAACATCGACGGGGCTTTATTGCTAATTGCCTGAAGCATCCTTACCAGGAACGTCGACGGGGCTTTATTGCTAATTGCCTGAAGCGTCCTTACCGGGAACGTCGACAGGGCTTTATTGCTAATTGCCTGAAGCGTCTTTACTGGGAACATCGACGGGGTTTTATTGCTAATTGCCTGAAGCTTCCTTACCGGGAACGTCGACGGGGCTTTATTGCTAATTGCCTTATGCGTCCTTACCGGGAACGTCGACGGGGCTTTATTGCTAATTGCCTTATGCGTCCTTACCGGGAACGTCGACGGGGCTTTATTGCTAATTGCCTGAAGCGTCCTTACTGGGAACGTCGACGGGGTTTTATTGCTAATTGCCTGAAGCGTCCTTACCAGGAACGTCGACGGGGCTTTATTGCTAATTGCCTGAAGCGTCCTTACCGGGAACGTCGACGGGACTGTTCAGGCACTTTTTCAGGTTACAGTGCCCCTCCTTGAAGGGAGTGGGGTGCTGACTTCTCAATCTCACCTTCTGACTTTGGTATCTAAGTTCTTGCAGTGAGAGAGAACTAAATACCCACCCTCAGAACA